>NC_045440.1:98103299-98133847 GCF_002776525.5 Piliocolobus tephrosceles
CCAGCTGCATCCATGTCCCTACAAAGGACGCAAACTCATCCTTTTTTATGGCTGCATAGTATTCCATGGTGTATATGTGCCACATTTTCTTAATCCAGTCTGTCACTGATGGACATTTGGGTTGATTCCAAGTCTTTGCTATTGTGAATAGTGCCGCAATAAACATACGTGTGCATGTGTCTTTGTAGTAGCATAATTTATAATCCTTTGGGTATATACCCAGTAGTGGGATGGCTGGGTCATATGGTACATCTAGTTCTAGATCTTTGAGGAATTGCCATACTGTTTTCCATAATGGTTGAACTAGTTTACAATCCCACCAACAGTGTAAAAGTGTTCCTATTTCTCCACATCCTCTCCAACACCTGTTGTTTCCTGATTTTTTAATGATTGCCATTCTAACTGGTGTGAGATGGTATCTCATTGTGGTTTTGATTTGCATTTCTCTGATGGCGAGTGATGATGAGCATTTTTTCATGTGTCTGTTGGCTGTATGAATTGAATGGGAGAAAATTTTTGCAATCTACTCATCTGACAAAGGGCTAATTTCCAGAATCTACAAAGAACTCAAACAAATATACAAGAAAAAAACAAACAACCCCATCAAAAAGTGGGGAAAGGATATGAACAGACATTTCTCAAAAGAAGACATTCATACAGCCCTCTGCCTTTCTAGTCATTGGAAATCCATTCTCAGGCAACAGCAAGCTCTGAAATATTTAGAAGAAGCATGTGACATCCCTCCTTCCACTGCAGCACAGGTTTTAATTTTTGTTTTGCTTGATTTCATTATTGCAGCCCTTCTTGCTGGGTCACTGATTCAGCACTAGATGGTTTGGCTTCCACTACAGCTCAGCGAAGCCAAGGCACACCGTTTGGCCACGGGGCAAATAGGTGTCTGTTACCAAAAGCTGTGGTACGTCTGCAGATTTATGGGCACAGCCCATCATTTCAGCATTTCCCACCTCCATCTGGAACTCCCCATCCATCCCTTCATTCTTATTCATTGGATAAGGAATTTGCAAGGAAATGCATTCTGGAAGCATGGTGGGAACAGGCAGGCAGTAACTCCTTGAGATTCACGTCCAGGGAACATAGGTTTAAATGAAAAGGCAGGGATGGACAGTGACCCACCTTTGGATGGGCAGATGATCAGCATACTGGCTGACAGCATTGACTTTAGAATCAAATCTGAATCTTCTGCCTTGTATTAGCTGTGTAACATGGGCCAGTTGCTTAACCTTCTTCTCTATTAATACCCACCTCAATGGCTGTTGTGGAAAGTAAATGAAATAATAGCATAAAGCTCTTAGCACAGTGGGTGACACAGTAGGCCCTCAATAAATGGTATCTAGTCTCAAACAGTGAGTCTCTTGGTGGCTTCTCTCCCTCTTAATTCCTTCAGATTCAGCACACCCTCTACCTTCCATTGCATGGTTACAACACATAGGAACAGACAGAATTTTCCTTTTTTTTTTTTTTTTTTTTTTTTTTTTTTTTTTTTTTTTTTTTTTTTGAGACGGAGTCTCACTCTGTCGCCCAGGCTGGAGTGCAGTGGCCGGATCTCAGCTCACTGCAAGCTCCACCTCCCGGGTTTATGCCATTCTCCTGCCTCAGCCTCCTGAGTAGCTGGGACTACAGGCGCCCGTGACCTCGCCCAGCTAGTTTTTTGTATTTTTTTAGTAGAGACAGGGTTTCACCATGTTAGCCAGGATGGTCTCGATCTCCTGACCTCGTGATCCGCCCACCTCGGCCTCCCAAAGTGCTGGGATTACAGGCAGAATTTTCCTTTTATTGCTATATTTAGATTTGCTAATCACTTTTGGTTACATTTTCCTGTCTCATACAGACCTCAGTTCTACAAACCCACTATTATGAAAAAGGGCAGCATAATAGGCACATAAGATTTTCCGCTTTTAATCTCCTTTTAAAGTCATTGTTTTTGGGGTGAAGGGTTAGGCTGAGCTGTACTTCTCTAATGCCTTTCTGAATCATGAAAGCCCAGAAAAACACCATTTAGCCCATAAAACGACCTAGCTGTTAACCCTTCCAATTTTCCTATCTGCTTACAACTCCTTTATTGGAATTGTTTTTGTTTTCTACTCCTTCCTTTCCTAAATCTATGAAATTCAAATTTAATTCCTCAGGTGAATAGATATCACTGAAGAATTTTAAGCAAAGAGCATTTAGACTTAGATGCTCAAAAGATCATTCTGGGGGTGTGTAAAGAATAGGGAGGGAGGGTTTATCTATCTCAGTGCTGATGGAACATTAACATGCATCTAATCACTGTAAAAATGCAAATCCTCATTTGCAGTAGGCTTGTGGGAGAGCCTGGAATTCTGCACTTCTAATCAATGCTGCTGGTCCATGGGGTGCACTTGCGTTCCAAGGAGCCAAACCATCGAGTAATACAAGCCCTGATAGTCCACGTTCTGATTTGGGACAGTTGCCCATCTCCTGCCCCATACAACTCCTAGTATAGTGTTCAATGTTAACATGTTTAATAATTGCTTTCTGACAATGCTGATGTCAACTGCTGACAATAAAAAAATGAAGAGAAATTAAATTATTGAAAACGTGCCCAGAAGATTTTAAATGCTTGGTTTTTGTTTGAGGGTAGAGAAAAACAACCCTAAGTTTATCTACCTTAGTTTAGGTTTTGCCACACAATTCAACAATTTCAGATGAATTTTTCAGTTCAATAAAATAATGGGTCAATTAAAAATAAAAATCTGTCACTGTGGTTCTCTGGTAGCACTGACAGGTTAACCTAATGCCCCTTGTAGAGAAGGACTGAGTGTCCAAATGCCTGAAGTCCTTTTCTCAGTCAACTCTTCTTCCTCTCCCTGGTCTGATGTGGAAACAAAGTCACTGGGGCTGCATCACCTGTTCTCTGTCACTCATACTTCTCTAAGTCACTCAAATCACAAACGGTTTGCTTGTTCAGGCACAGAGTGACTGATCTACCTCAGGGACCCTCATTTTCCCAGATGAGAGGTTCTCAAAGTGAGGTCCTGCACCAGCAACATTAGCATTACCTGGGGACTTGGGAGAAATGCAAATTCTCAGCCTGAACTTCAGCCTTATTGGATCAGTGATTCCGGGATGGGCCCAGCACTCTGTGTTTTAACAAGCTCTCCTGCTGATCAAGTTAGAGAACTATTGCCCTCAACTTGGGTTTCCTGATGGAGGAACTTCAGCTGAGCAACGCTCCTGATAATTTTTCCCCACCATAAAGAGAAGATCTATGTCTAATTGCTGAGTGTGCAAGGAGAGATTAGACATTCTAACTTTGGCGCCTCCTGGGATCTCTGATTCTGATCTTCCTTTCCCCAGGGAGGATCCACTCTGCTTGGTTCCAGTCATAGGCCCCAGTACGGGAGGCCTGTGTCTGTCCAACTGTACCTGAGACAGGGTGCAGAAGTTTAATTCTAAGAAAAGTGTCAGGAGACCCACTGTGGATGATGTTCACTTCTCCAGGGAACATTATCCATGATAAAGCTGATATGTGATCTCCATCTCTTTGTTTCCTGTGTGTTATTTCTCAAAGGATCCCAGATTTGGAAGGTGAAAAAGGATGCTCTTTATCGAACCTCTAAAGCCCCAACGTATTGTTGTCTGAATAAAAAAACCCGGGAGAAATAATAACAGTTAACATGGTTTACTATGTGCCTATTTTCTAAGCCTTCTCCATGTAGTAATTCACTTGTGTCCCCACAATTCTCTGAGAAACACCCTGTTATTATCATGACCTTTTACAGATGAGGAAATTTTAGCAGGGAAAGATTTAAAAACTTGTCTGAGGTTTTGTAGTCTGGACCTGTGAGAACTGTGACTTAACCCCAGAGAGTCTGGTCCCAGGGTCTTCCCTGCTATATTGATGAGGATTGCTACTTTGGTTGACAGGAATTGCTGCTTGGGGAGAAAATAATTCACTTACTGAAGCCAAGAAGTCTTGATTCAAGACTGGAAGCTTTGGGGTTTTTGATTTAGTCCATTCGGGCTGCTGTAATAAGATACCATAAACTGGGTGGCTTATAAACAACAGAAATTTATTTCTCAGAGTTCTAGAAATGGGAAGTCCTAGATCAAGGTGCTGGCAGATTCAGTGTCTGGTGAGAGCTCGGTGTATTGTTCACAGATAGCCATCTTCTTGCTGTGTCTTTACATCATGAAGAATGAGAGAGCTCTCTGGGGCCTATTTTACAAGGGCACTAATCCCATTCATGATGGCTCCGCCTTCTAATACTGTCACCTTGGGATTAGGATTTCAACCAATGAATTTGGAGGGTCACAAACATTCAGACCATAGCAGCTTTGTAACTGTTTAAGTAAAAAGAGAACATGCAAGTTTTTTAACTTGGAAGTTAAACAGCAGCCTTTGCTGTAGCTAGGGGACTGCCTCATGTAAGTGTATTCACTTTCTATTGCTGCATAAAAAATTAACACAAACTTAGTGGCTTAAAACAGCAAACATTTATTATCTCACCCTTCCTGTGGTTCAGAAGTCCTGTCATAGCTATACTTGGTCCTTTGTTCAAGGCCTCACAGAACCACAATCAAAGCATTGGCCAGGGCTATAGTCTCATCAGAGGCTTAGAGTCGTCTTCCATGCTCACATGGTTGCTGGCAATATTCAGTTCCTTGTGGGCATAGGACTGAGGCCCGTGCTCCTAGAGGCTGCCCCTTTCTATAGGCAGTACATAGCAGGGCTGTTTGCTTTTCCTAGACTGGCAGGAGACTCTTGTTTTTAAGCCTTTCACTTGATTAAGTCAAGCCCACCCAGGATCATCTCCTTTTCGCTTAGTTCAAAGTCAACTGAGCGAGAACCCAGTCACAGATATGACATGACATCTCATTCACAGGTCCCTTCCACACTTCGGGGGTGAGGATTATACAGCTCCTGTATACTAGGGGGCAGGGATTTGGGGGCCAGAATCTTAGAATTCTGCCTACCACAATAAATAATGACTGTGATGTCCTTTGAGGTTGTCCTTGATGTGACCTTGCGGGAGCACTTTACGCCTGAGCAGGCATGGCTGCAGCAAGAATTTGATTTTAGGGAAAATAGAAACTTTTGGACTTAAGTAATCCTAAAATCAGCAGAGCTATAGTGTACAAGATATTTGGACACTAGGGTATGAAACAATTGCTTTCTGCTTGTGTTGTGTTTCTTAAACATTTCTAGATGCAAGGCCTTTAAACTATAAAGGCAGCTACGTTATTCCTGGATGCAGATCACAAACGTTCATTTTATGCCAGTCATTCGTAGACAGTGCTAAGTCAGCTACGCAGCACGCAGTTCTCCCTATGTTGTTTAGAACTGTGTTCAGGCACAAGCGGGGGAAAATGTGGAAATCGGTGGCAGATCCACAGACTCAAATCACCCACAAGCTTCAGTCTCCAATTCATTCTGAACTTGCTAACTACATACACTCTGGCCCTCACTTTACATTCCAGGGTCCCTGACTTTGGTGACATTCCAAAAGGGTGATAGATTTCACCAACAAATGTATCAATAGGAATAGGGGCCATCAATTTATAGAGAATATTCCAACTCTTTGGGTTTAAATAAAGAAAAACAGACCAAAAAGAAAAAATACCCTCAAAAAGCTCAGTGAAATTAGTACAAACTCAAAAGCGAAGAGAGCAATTTAGGCAGTTTGAGCCTGAACAAGTTTCTGAAAGCAGATCTGTTCGGAAATTCAGGGAGGAACTGGAATGATTGTCCAAATATGCTTCTGTCTCACTATCTAAACAAGGGCAGAGAGAAAATTAAAGACAAATAAAAGCAGATGGGCTGAGTAAGCCTGGGGAAGAGAAAAAATTTCCTTAGAAGAAAGATTGGACTTTTAAAGACAAGATAAATGGGTATAGAGGGGATAAAGAGGCACACCCAGCTCTAACTGCTCATAAAGAGAAGATTAAGAAGAACAGCCACGAATCTAACACAGCCAGCTGCAACAACCCCTCCTCTGCCCTCACCCTCAAGGGGTCTCCAGTTCTGGACCCCATGGGGAGGCATGCTCTTGCAGCTATAGGAAGAGAGTTCATCATGAGAGCAATTGCAGAAATCACACACGGAAGACTGCACTGCTCTGCCAGGTGATCACAGAAGTTTTAGACAGATTGAAGAGGGAAAGATCCAACTAAAATATTCAAAAGAATTACTGGGTGAGTTTCAAGGTAGAACTATTATTGTAAGTAAAAGTGAAGTATTGTCTCTGATCTAAAGGAAGATACCAAGAAATCCATGAAATTTGGACAAAGAAAACCCCAGTGAAGATGAGACCTTCTGAAAGGAAGCAAAGCAGGAAGAAAACAGTTGCAGGCCTCAGCTTACATATTGGTCTGATGGGACCATACCTCCTAGGCTGGAGTATCCCATATATGGAAGTGAAGGTGGAAAACTTGTGTTTGAACAATGAATGCTGGGAAGATTCAGAAATCTTTGACTCCTTAGCTCTCAGCATGAAGAACCCCAAAGACAAAAATCTAGAGGGATAAAAAAAGACAAACACAATCCTAAAATTTCAAAGTTATGGCCAGGGAATGGTGGTTCAAGCCTGTAATCCCAGCACTTTGGGAGGCCAAGGCAGGAGGATTACTTGAGCCTAGGAGTTTGAGACCAGCATGGGCAACATAGTGAGACCCTGTCTCTACAAGGAAAAAAAAAAAAATAGCTGGGTGTGGTGGTGCATGTCTGTAGTCCCAGCTAACTGGGAGGCTGAGGTGAGAGGATCGTTTGAGTCTGGGAGGTCAAGGTTATAATGAGCTGTGATTGCACCACTGCACTCCAGCCTGGGCTACAGAGCAAGAGTCTGTCCAAAAAAAAGTAAAATAAAATAACATTTTAAAGATTTGGTTTGCTTTACAGGAGAAAAATAAGACCCTGAATTAGGCTTGGTGACTAGAGCTGCCACTGTTGTGAATTTCTTTCTTCCTTTTTTTTTGAGTCAGAGTTTTGCTCTTGTTGCCCAGGCTGGAGTACAGTGGCGCGATCTTGGCTCACCGCAACCTCTGCCTCCTGGGTTCAAGCAATTCTCCTGCCTCAGCCTCCCGAGTAGCTGGGATTACGGGCATGCACCACCACGCCCAGCTAATTTTTGTATTTTTAGTAGAGACGGGGTTTTTCCATGTTGGTCAGGCTGGTCTTGAACTCCCAACTTCAGGTGATCTGCCCACCTCGGCCTCCCAAAGTGCTGGGATTACAGGCGTGAGCCATCGCACACCCGGCTGTGAATTTCTAAACTTGGCAAGAAAGCAGGAACATATCAACATTCAGTCCCTAATGAAGAAAATGGTTTTCAGGTGTGTTTTCCACACCCACCTCCAATATGGTTAACCAGTGCCATAAGTCACCTCTTTATGGAAGATGTCTCCCAGTTGAGTTTAAATTAAAAGGTTATAGGCTATGGGCAAGTATCTTAGCTAGAATGGTTGGCATTTTGATAAAGATGAAACTTAAAATTCCTCTTTCTCATTACTACGGTCTCCATGGCATTAAATCTAGACTTATGGGGATATAGTTTGGCCAGATATACCTGCTCTAGTATAGGGGTCCGCAACCCCCATGGTGCTGGCCTGTGAGTAACCTGGCTGCAGAGCAGAGGTGAGTGGCATGATGGTTGGGTGAGTATTACTGACTGAGCTCCGCCTCCTGTCAGATCAGTGGTGGCATTAGATTGTCAGAGGAGTGTGAACTCTATTGTGAACTGTGCATGTGAGGGATCTAGGTTGCGCACTCCTTATGATAATCTAATGCCTGATCTAAGGTGAACAGTTTCACCTTGAAACCATCCCCCACCACCACCATCCGTGGAAAAATTGTCTTCCATGAAACCAGTCCCTGGTGCCAAAAAGGTTGGGGACCGCTGCTCTAGAAGACAATAATTTGCTTATGGTCTTCTAGGAAGTGGTAATTTGTTCTAGAAGAAAGTAATTGATAATTTTGGGTATCCTATTAAGTATTTGGACTTATTAAACTAAGAGACTTTGTGCTGAATTAATTCACTTCAAAGGCACCAAAGGAAACACACATTTTCCACTCAAAGGAACTGTACACTCAGGCCCTGAGAATCCTCCTGAGCCAAACATGCCTGAGAATGGTTCCAACCATCAGACCAAAGATGCCCCAGCAAATTTACAAATCACATCCTTGATGCCTTTCTCACCCCAGCTGTCTTCCAGCATCTCCTTCTCCTGCCTGACTCCCATCTCCCCAACTCCCATGCCCCGCTCCCTCCCTCTTGTTCCCTCTCTGACAATTAGCCTTCTAGATCCGTGCTGTCTACTATGATAGCCACTCTTGAAATGCAGCTCTTCAAAATTCAAATGTGCTGTAAGATTAAAATGCATGCTGGATTTTGAGGACTTGGTATAAAAAGAAATAAGATATCTCATTAATAGTTTTTGTAATAATTAGATGTTTAAATGATAATTTTGGGGGCTAAACATAACATACTAAAATTAATTTTATTTATTTCTTTTACCATTGTTTCTCTTTTATTAAGTTGGTGCAAAAATAATTGCAGTTTTTGCCGCTGAAAGTAATGCCAAAGGCCGCAATAACTTTTGTACCAACATAATACCTTTTCTAAATTAAAAAATTTTAAATTACCTATGTGGTTCACATTTCCTTCCTTCCTTTCCTTTTTTTTTTTTTTTTTTGGACATAGTTTTATTCTGTTGCCCAAGTTGGAGTGCAGTGGCACTATCTCAGCTCACTGCAACCTCCGCTTCCTGGGTTCAAGTGATGCTCATGCCTCACTCTCCTAAGTAACTGGGATTATAGGTGTGTGCCACCATGCCGAGCTAATTTTTGTATTTTTGTTAGAGATAGGGTTTTGCCATGTTGGCTAGGCTGGTCTCGAACTCCTGACCTCAAGTGATCCACCCATCTCAGCCTCCAAGTGCTGGGATTATAAGCGTGAGCCACCACACCCGGACGTTCACACTATATTTCTATTATGAGTCTGGTGCCCCAGGCTCCAGCCATCTCACTCCATCCTCCCCTACTCCTGGTGTGCTGAGGCACCCAAACCAACCTAACTTTCCTTCTTCTGTATGAGCATAAGAGTTTGGTGTTCTTAGTGGGAGAATTATTTAATAAATGAACCATCACACCATGGTTGGCTATGCTTACTTTTGTCTCTCCACTTGTACTTTTGAACACATACCATGTTTATGGATTGTACTTGCTGTCAAGGGGGCATACCAAGGAAGATAGGACAGCCCCTGCCATCCAGCAGCTAATAAGCTGGCAGGGTGTCCTCATTTAATTAGAGTAATCCAAAACACTGACATATCCTTCCATAAAGGAATGAATCAAACAGGAATTCTAGGCACCATGGAGGAATTAGGAAAACTGTTTGTATTACGGGTTATAAAGAAAGTTTCATGGAGTCCTTCAATTCATACCACGTGTGTCTACATGCTTCCAGCCCACTGCATTGTCACGCAGTTGCAGGCTTTTGGTTTTTTGGGGGTTTGGGTCCCTGACAAGAATTGCAGGGTATCTCTTTCTCTGGTGCAGACAGAGAAGAAAAGTAAGTGACCTGAGCCAAGTTAGAGAAATAAAACAAAATGTCAAAATATCTTCTATTCTCTCTCATCCATTTGAAGACACAGGTGTCTGGGAGCTGTGCCTTGATGGGTTCACCCTACAACATTTTCTTCCCATTTCTGCTCAGAGCAAAACCAATTAAACAAGAGCCCCACTCAGAGAGGAAATATGTTCTGAGAGAATGATTATTTCGTCTCTTTTCTCCTTTCATTGAGGAAGGTAATCGCGCCAGTTCAAGAAGCCAAGGATAATTTAGTTCATAAATTGTATACTTTGACCTCATGGTTTTTAGCACAAATTAAAGATGAGATTTAGTTTCAATTCTCTTTCTTTTGAATTGGATTATTTTAAAACAGGAATGTTTTCCCTGAAGTATTTAGTATTTGCAACCCAAACATTTTCTGCTCATGGCTGTCTACAGGGCTGCCTTTTGGATATAAATGTTCCTAATAGATCACAGCTTGAGGCTTAAAATGTCCATGTTTATCCCAAAATGTTTATTTCCTTTCTCCTTCTGCAGACACTGTAGTCAGTTTCTTTTCCAACCCTTTTTATCTCAAAGAAAACAAGCTTTATCATTTGAAAGTATATCTCATGCCGTAAAACCAGGTCAATATTAAGAGAAGAGTGTTATCACATAGATCAGTATCAGACACCAAATGCAGGATTTAGAGTGGCGAAAGATGAGATTGTAATGACCACAGTAATTAATTGCAAAGAATGGAGAAAATAGAGCCTAAGCTTAACTGTGCAGATCTTATTTATTGGGACCTCAGTCCCTGTGCCCTGGGACTGAGATCCCTCCACGCAAGAGAAAGAAAGCACTCTACTCTGTCTACCTTCAGCTGCCATAGTTAAGTCTGAGTGCCAGGTTCTGGTTATAATCAATCACTGATTTATTTACCATGCTGTACAGACATTCCAGCCCTAAATGCACCCACATATCGTCAAGTCACCTGTTTTACAAGGTTCATGATCTTCTTTGTGCCTACATGCCTCCCCTCACACCAGCACCATGCTTATCTCTTTCCCTGATCATCCATGCCTGCCAACCTACATGTCCTCCCTTCTCCCTACTCAAGAAGAACTTCCTCCAAAACACCTTCTCTTTTTTACTTTCTCCTCCCTTTTGCTTCTAAAGTTTGAGTATTTCCAGAGGCAGGCTTCTCATGTCAGTCTCTGCAGTATGTATCCAATCGCAAGAGTTCAACAGCATCTCTGGACCCTTCGTCTCTCCTAATGAGGCCCCTTTGCAGCACTTGGTTTCAATCCTACTTATCTAACTCTCCCTGGAAACCCTCGATTTGTCCCTCAGGATTCCTAAACAATATGTTCAAGTTGAATTTATCACCCCGGTGTCTCCCGACCTATCATATGCTTACCAGCAATGTCTCCCACTTTGAACCACTTCAACCTGCCCTTCCTTGTTAATTTTCTGTCTCAGTGAGAGAACTTCTATCCCCCTAGATACCCAACCAGAAATCCTAGAGTTGGCTCTTCCACCTCCCTATGTCTTCCCCGCGATATTCAATAGGACTTCAAGTCCTGTGTATTCTGCCTCCTGAATATCTCCCAAACCTGCATCCTCTGCAGCCCCTTCACCACCACCCTTATCTTTTCATATCGGGATTCGCCTACCTATGCTCTCTGTTTTTATCCCAGACCCCCTGATCTGTCCTCTCTATGGCCACCAGAGTCATGTCTAAAAAGTGCAAATCCAAGAGAAGCCTTCGATGACTACAGATTATTTTAGGATAAACTCTAAGCTGCTTCTAAGCACACAAGGTCCTGCATTTCTCTCAAGCCCCACCTCTTGCTATAACCACACTGAAGTACTTGTGGTTCCCAAAGGTGCTCCTCTCTCCAGGCTCGGTGCCTTTGTACCTGTCTTCCAGGAAGGTCCTTTATCCATATCTTTGTCTGGCTAAGTCTTATGTACTGTTCAAGCCTCAGCTCAGAACTTCCTTCAGGGAGACTTCTGTATCAGTTTGGATGTTTTCAGCTCAACTAACAAAATATCCAACTAGATATTTAATAGTATAACGAAGAGGTTTATTATCTCCCCAGTAAGACGTCTACAGCAGCATTTTCACAGCTGGTTAATTTAGCAGCTAGAGGATGTCTGAACTCTGGGCTGCCTTTTTTTTGGTCTTGGCTTTCCCCGTATGGACTCAAAATACATGCCTTAACTCTAAACATCAGATCCACACAAAGCCATGCTCAAAACAAGAAACGAAGTGAGGAATTCCCCTTAGACACCTCTCCTTTTTATCAGAGAGAAAAACTTTCCCAGCAGACTTTGCGTCTGGTTCCCTTAAGATCTGGGTCTCCCATTTACCGTATTCAGACCACTGACAAAGGGAGAAAAGTTGTTGTGGCTTATCTGTGACTGCGGGAAGAAAGGTATCTTCTTTGAGTACACTCTGCCTCATATAGAATAAAATTAGTGTTCTCTTGGCAAAGATAGAGGCAGAGACAGTGATTGGAGGGGGAGGCTACCAACAGTTTTTGCCATGGCTTCTTCACCCAGTGTCCCTTGCTCATGGCTCCCTTACCAGAGTGAGTTAGATGCTTTTCAAGTACTCTGTTATTGTGCTTTCCAAAGTATAGTTTAGTTATTGATTGACTTATCTACTTCCTTACACTAACCTCCGCAAAGGTGGGGACTATTTTATACATCACAATTCCTTGGAAGACCTAAGACTTGAGACCTAGCTTAGGCCTAAGGCCTAGTGCGTAACAGGTGCTCAATAAAAATCAATCCATAAAAAGCATTGATTGAATGATTGTATTGTTGAACTAATTAATTAGTAAATTGTCCAGGACACTTTCCACATAGTCTAGAATTGTAGTGCATTAATGCTAGTAATTTGACCCAGTTGATATATGGCCAGTTTGTGCTATTTGCTCCATGTAATTTCTATTGTCTTACTGCTTTTGTGACTCAGTCCTGTGATATGTTACCCACCGCAGCAGCAAACCAAAGGACCATGTTCTTTTTTAAACAGAGTCAATGTTTTCTGGTCCTGCAAATGACTATCCTGGGGTTATTGAGACATTTTTTTTTTCTCTTGGTCCATCAATGCTCTGCCAAGCCAGCCTGGATCAACATCATCTACCATCCTTCCATCTTTAGGGTAGAACTTCAAAGACAGGGTTTCTTTTCCTGGGTCAAGTTGACCTGTAACTTCCATCTTCCTCATACTAACTCTCAGTTTGTAGAACTGCATAAGCTCTGCAAAGTGGTTACAAGCTTCTCATCCAGTCAGTGCCTTAACAAATATTTATTGAGGGAATTACTGAATGGATCATTTGACTGACTTGTATGTAATCTGCAAAAACAGGCAAAAGCAGACAAGAGTTCTCATTTAAAAGGTATGTGCCTCAGCTAAAACACCTTTCAAAATAACCAAACCAGCAGCTTTTATCAATGTTGGCATTCTGTCCTCAAACTAATTATCTGCTTATATAACTGACCTTATTAAGGGCTGTTGCCCCCTTCTTAAGTTATCTTTGGACATCAAAATCAAATCCAAATATAATTTATGATCTTGCCAGTTTGAAAGACTGCCATTTCAATGTGACCAGAATTCCCTATTGAATTCAGAAATCCAATGCAAATCCTTGTTGGAAAAAGAGGAATGTAAATTGAATCAATAAATGAATAATAAATAAAACAGTCGATGATTAACTTAGTCATGAAAATAAAAATAGAAGTGTCAACTGAAGCACCCTCTGCTAATTTTCCATTACAAGATAAACATTAGCTGGTTAATTAAAAATTTGTTTTTGACATTTATACAGAAGATGCCTCCTTAGCAAACCAAAGCGCTCCAGAGTACTGTCATGGCAATATCCTGTGTGACAATGAGGACTATCCCATGGCAGAAATCACAGCCAGGGTCCTCGAGGATCCCCTCAGCACAGGAGAAACATCAAATAGAATGTTCTATTAGAAATTAAGGTCCGTGAAAACAAGGTAATAGAATCCTGCCCCAGACAGCCAGATAGGAATGCCTCTTGGTGCAGCTCCCCCAAGCAGGACTTGTCAGAGGATCAGTGGAGATGGAAGTGGCAGCCTGGCCATCAGGATTGGCGAACCCTGGTGGCACAGAAGCACAGCTACAACTCAGCAATCAGGAAACAGGACTCATTTGGCCCAAGATGTAAACTAATCCACGAAACAAGGGAACAGAACTGCCAGCAAGCATTGCCCATCGCTACAAACCAAAGGCCAATCTTGGCTCACCCAGTCATAAACTCCTAGAGGACAGAAACAGCTAGATGATGATATTATTTGTAAATAATAAGGCTTGAGCTGACTCTGAAATGCACGTTCATAAAATTGCTGAGTGAAGATGAGCTTTAGAACATAGTTAATCCAAATTCCTCTTCTAACTGAAGAAGAAATCAAGTTTTAAAGAGGGAAAGGGACATGGCCAATCTCATGTGGACCTCTCTGAGGGAGCTAAGACTGGACCCCTGGGCCCCTGACTCCTACCCAGGGCTCTTCCCACTTTATACCATAAAGTCCCTACCACATTGCCCTGCCTGCAGCTGGCTTTCAATACAACTTGATGAATAAATCATGTCAATCTTCGTTATGTATGAGCATGGTCAGATCCCGGTTATGTGGGGCCTATAATTCAGGGGGAGGGCCTTCCTTAAGAAAAAGGATGTAGACTGAACGCAGTGGCTCATGCCTATAATCCCAGCACTCTGGGAGGCTGAGGTGGGCGGATCACTTCAGGTCAGGAGTTCAAGACCGGCCTGGCCAACATGGTGAATCCCCATCTCTACTACAAATACAAAAATTAGCCAGGCATGGTAACACCTATAGTTCCATCTACCTGGGAGGCTGAGGTTGGAGAATCGCTTGAACCTGGGAGACAGAAGTTGCAGCAAGCCAAGATCATGCCACTGCACTGTAGCCTGGGTGGCAGAGCGAGACCCTGTCTCAAAATAAAGTATATAAATAAATAAAATAAAAGTAGGTAGAAAAGTGAATATTTATTTAGACTGTGAGAAGAAAGCATAACAAATTAGAAATATAACAAAGTTGACTATTAAGTATCACAAAATCCAGAAACATAATATATCTACTGAATAACTTGCTGATATGCCTCTACAATGCTTCCTTCTTTTAGTTCTTTGCGTCATACTCTGATTTTCACTCTTCATATCAGAACAACTGTATAATCTTTTCTAGAGAGAAAACAGAGAGTTCAGTTTTCTAGCAAAAAAAAAAAAAAAAGGTTATTTTGTTTTATTAATCGCACAGAAAAGTTACTTTCTACTTCACAATTTGTTGTCGATGATCTTACATAAATTTTTGGGGTGGTTATCAAATTTGGGGAAACTTGTATCTGGTTGCTTTTTTAATGAGCTGTAGGATTTCAGGGCATTTCTTGGTCAATTTTAAGTGTTTTTAGAATTCATGACACACGGCCGGACGCGGTGGCTCAAGCCTGTAATCCCAGCACTTTGGGAGGCCGAGACGGGCAGATCACGAGGTCAGGAGATCGAGACCATCCTGGCTAACACAGTGAAACCCCGTCTCTCCTAAAAAATACAAAAAACTAGCCAGGCGAGGTGGCGGGCGCCTGTAGTCCCAGCTACTCGGGAGGCTGAGGCAGGAGAATGGCGTAAACCCGGGAGGCAGAGCTTGCAGTGAGCTGAGATCCGGCCACTGCACTCCAGCCTGGGCAACAGAGCAAGACTCCGTCTCAAAAAAAAAAAAAAAAAAAAAAGAATTCATGACACACATTCACCAGAGAAAATGTAATTTAAAAGTCCACTATATTATAATGTGCTACCTAATTTGTACAACAAATTACTCTTACGGTACACAATGATTCAAAGATGAGTGCGTGTAGGAGTTTTGTTCAGTAGAACATTTGTTTTTCAGGCTGTTTCTTGCATGCTGTTTCATCTGGAACCACCAGATTTCATCAAGACAAGATATATTAGATTCACAAAATTATAATGTGATATGCATGCAAAAACATGCAACTTTATATTTTGAATGGAGTCACTGCTTAAAGTACTGTCACAGGTTTGCATCCTACAGATACAAGAATTCAGATAAATTATATCTTATGAGACTCCCATTATAATAGGAAAAACTGTAAGATGCATGATCAGTGTACACGCTACATTACTAAAGTTTATTTATTTATTTACTTATTGAAGAAACAGAGTCTTGCTGTGTCTCCCAGACTGGAGTGCAGTGGCACAATCATAGTTCACTGCAGCCTCAAATTTCTGGGCTCAAGCAATCCTCCCACCTCGGCCTCCCAAGTAGCTGGGACTACAGGCATGCACCACCCTTGGTTGGCTAATTTTTAAAAATATATTTTTTTTTTGTAGAAATGGGGTCTCACTATGTTGCCCAGCCTGGTCTAACACCCCGGCCTCAAGCCATCCTCCCACCTCAGCCTCTCAAAGTGCTGGGATTACAGATGTGAGCCACAGTGCCTGGCCTAAAGTACATTTCTAACAGAAGAGAACTTCATTTTGACTAAGAGTTGATGAGCACCCAATTTTCTAATTATAATTTTACACATCTGTTGATTAAAAGAAGTGTTCACAGGTTAGTGTGAATACACTCCAAACCTTGTTTCTCCCCCACTATTTTGGGACTGGGCACTGAAGGACACAAGCACGCTATGGTCATACTGTGGTATTGTCTCCAGCCTCGCACTGTTGTGTCACTTCAACCAGTGAGTCAGCACAGTGAGTGGGAGAAGGATTTCAGAAAGTCATCTGCACCATGAGAGCCAGCAGTAATGGAACAATACATGCAAGTAACTGCAAACTATGTAAATACATCCCACTAAGTTAAATTGTCTCTCCAGCTTTACATTCCCTTGGCAGGATCCCAGAAAGTTCATGGTCATGATAGTCACCTGACCCAAGAGAAAAATAGTGCTCTGAATTGATCATCGTTAAAATACCACTTTGCAAATTTTACAAAAATGTATCATCAAGTGGACATACAGCTGGAAACCCGCCCATGTCCTTGGAATGGGCCTCCTCAGTGAGGGGCCCTGCAGTTTTTTCTTCATGAGGTTTGTGGTCATTCTGCTCCTATGTAATGGCCCTTCTATGACTCCTGAGCAAAGACAGGAAGACAATCGGCAGTATCATATTTAAATGTGAAGGACAAGGATTGAGCATATGGACTGCTGGAACATGTATTCCTTTTGTAGGGCTGCCATTACAAAGTACCATTAACTAACCGACTTAAGGCAACAACAATTGGTTGCCTCATAGCTCTGGAGGCTAGAATCTGAAATCAAGGTGTTGGCAGAGCCACGTTCTCTCTGAAGGCTCTAGGGACGCATGCTTCCTTGCCTCTTCCACCTTCTGGTGGTTCCTAACAATCCCTGGCATTCCTTGTCTTGTACATGCAATTCCTTGTCTCCAGTTTCTGCCTCCATCGTTACATGGTCCTGTCTGAGTGAGTCTGTGTCCCTTCTCCTCTTCCCATAAGGACACTAGTAATACTGGCTTGGGGGCCCACTCTAATCCAATATGACCTCATCTTAACTAATTACATCTACAAAAACTCTATTTTCAAATAAGGTGACGTTCTGAGATATTGGAGTTAGGACTTCAACATATCTTTTTTGAGTGACACAATTCATCTCATAACAGAAAGGAAACAATGCTGTCTTCACTATGCATTGGTCATCTGTATTATCCTAAGCAGCTTAAATTTGTCATTCAGCAAACATCAGTTAGCACTAAGTGTGTGCTGGGGATACTGAGAAGAGTATGATCAGGCAGCCACTCTTAGAGAGCTCCCAGCCTGGGAGAGAGACAAGGAAACTAGCAATGCAATGCAGAGTGGTGGTTGCTAAACTGGAGGCATGTGTACACAATGAGACAGGCCCACTAAGGACAGAGCCTGCGCGCATGAGGGTTTGAGGGACTCTGCAAAACGTGGTCTATTTGAACAGTCTTTAAGAATGACTAGATGTTCACCAAATAGACAATGGAAGGCAGAAAATTCCAGATGGGAGTAATAATGCATGAAAAGGCTTGGATTAATGGAAAATTATGCATTTGAGGAGATTTTGTGTTATTTTGTGTGGTTGGAAGCTAAGTGGCATTTGACATGGCAGATTAGGCCAGAAAAATAGGGGGACTCAGGTGATGAAGAGCTTATAAACCATGATAAGAAGTCTGGTCGTTATCTAATAAGGGGGATGGGTACCAAAAGGAAAATAACTTGACCAGGTTTGCATTTCAGAAAGATTGCTGTAGCATCAGCATGAAAGGTGGATGAGATGGAAAAGGAGAGCAAAACGGTCTCTCTCTTTCTGACACCCTCGTAGGGCTAGGCAGGTTCACACAGATTGTCTTCTTTAACCTCTTCAACGACCCTTTCAGATACACTTGAAAGCTGTGAAAACTGGGACACAGAGTAGGGGAAAATACCCACAGTTCATAATCAGCCAGCTATTGGCTACTCAGTGGATTAGCTCAAGGCATGGCTGTAGTCCATGGAAGACGCCATGAGCATGAAAAGTCAGGCTCCTCAGGCCTCATAAGGCAGAGAAGCCCTCAGGGAATGCAGTGGGTCTTCCCCTGATCCCACCTCCAGAAATGCCATGTAGGTGAATTGCTTAACATATATACTATATTAATTTTATATTCTCATAGGCACACCATTGCTTGCATCAGATTAACTCTATTAAAGGTTCATTAAATTGTGATAATAAACTAACTTCACAAATCCTCAGCCATTTATATTTGTTGCTTATCGATACATTTACTCACACATGTTAAGGATTGAGGAACTTTATGTTCCACCCTACCTTTTCATTCCTGCATGCATCCATCAGTCGCTCTTCATTTTACAAATGTGTATTAAGAAACTACTATGTGCTATGCTAAGTTATGAGGATAAAACCATACCATAAAATGATTAAAAATGTAAATGTAGTGAGAAATTCATTGAGATGCTGATGCCCTATATAAAAGTGTTATGTATGACTGTGTTTTCTCTTTGATGTGCAAAGATTATCCCTACAGTCTGCCATCAGCAGGACTTGTATCTTAGCTGGTCATAGCATGGGGTGCCCTAAACCTTCCCTTCCTTACCCCAGGCCCTTTGTGATCCTAGATATGTGCAATGGTTGTATTCTGAGAGTCCATTCACTCATACACTCCAGACCTGGGTCTCCACATCCAGAGGTGCTGAAGATTCTCAACTCATTTAAAAGTTAGGGATATCTGCTTTTATCCTACAAAAAGTACCTAAACTACCTTTCCTTTAACCACAATGGTCAAATTGGTTGTGTGTGCTAAAACCATTGATTCTCCAAATATAGTGCCTGCATTTAGCAATGAGAGTAAATTCCCCTTAGTTGCTACAAAGCCAAACAAGATTGAGAGAAGCCTGTCCATTGAGGTGGAGCTGATGCTGGGGCAGAGGGATGAGCTCTGGCTGCAAGTTCATTGTGGCAGGCAGACTCTCAGCATGTGAAGGACTAACCCCATACAACAGGGGAGCCAGCATGCTGATGCATGACCAAAATACAGGGAAAGGGAGTTTAGAAACAGACAATACTCAGAAACACACAGGCAGGCAGCAAGGCCAAGCAAAGTGTGTCAGCAGACACAGAGACCGGGCTAAGCTGCTGTGGCAGGGGGCAGGCATCAGATGAGTACAAAAGAAGCTCCCCTCAGGAAGACAGAAGAGGGCAATGATAGAGTTGACTCCAGAGGCAGACAGACGTAGGTGTGAATCCTGGTCCAGCTACTGTGTAACTATGGAGGAAACTGCTGGCAGATTTCTTCTTTTTTTTTTTTTAAATTATACTTTAAGTTCCAGGATACATGTGCACAACATGCAGGTTTGTTACATAGGTACACATGTGCCATGTTGTTGGTTTGCTGCACCCATTAACTCCTCATTTACATTAAATATATCTCCTAATGTTATCCCTCCCCCCAACCCCACCCCATGACAGGCCTCCGTGTGTGATGTTTCCCACCCTGTGTCCAAGTGTTTTCATTGTTCAATTCCCACCTATGAGTGAGAAAATGTGGTGTTTGGTTTTCTATGCTTGTGATAGTTTGCTCAGAATGATGATTTCTAGCTTTGTCCATGTCCCTGCAAAGGACATGAACTCATCCTTTTTTATGGCTGCATAGTATTCCATGGTATATATGTGCCACATTTTCTTAACCCAGACTATCATTGATAGACATTTGGGTTGGTTCCAAGTTTTTGCTATTGTGAATAGTGCCTCAATAAACATATGTGTGCATGTGTCTTTATAGTAGTATGGTTTATAATCTTTTGTGTATATACTCAGTAATGGGATCACTGGGTCAAACGGCATTTCTAGTTCTAGATCATTGAGGAATTGCCACACTGTCTTCCACAATGGTTGAACTAGTTTACACTCCCACCAACAGTGTAAAAGCGTTCCTATTTCTCCACATCCTCTCCAGCATCTGTTGTTTCCTGACTTTTTAATGATCACCATTCTAACTGGTGTGAGATGGTATCTCATTGTGGTTTTGATTTGCATTTCTCTAATGACCAGTGATGATGAGCATTTTTTCATGTGTCTGTTGGCTGCATAAATGTCATCTTTTGAGAAGTGTCTGTTCATATCCTTTGCCCACTTTTTGATGGTGTTTTTTTTTTTTTTCTTGTAAATTTGTTTAAGTTCTTTGTAGATTCTAGATATTAGCCCTTTGTCAGATGGATAGATTTCAAAAATTTTCTCCCATTCTGTAGGTTGCCTGTTCACTCTGATGGTAGTTTCTCTTGCTATGCAGAAGCTCTTTAGTTTAATTAGATCCCATTTGTGTATTTTGACTTTTGTTGCCATTGCTTTTGGCGTTTCATGAAGTCCTTGCCCATGCCTATGTCCTGAATGGTATTGCCTAGGTTTTCTTCTAGGGTTTTTATGGTTTTAGGTCTAACGTTCAAGTCTTTAATCCATCTTGAATTAATTTTTGTATAAGGTGTAAGGAAGGGATCCAGTTTCAGCTTTCTACATATGGCTAGCCAGTTTTCCCAGCACCATTTATTACATAGGGAATCCTTTCCCTATGTCTTGTTTTTGTCAGGTTTGTCAAAGATCAGATGGTTGTAGATGTGTGGTGTTATTTCTGAGGCCTCTATTCTGTTCCATTTGTCTATATCTCTGTTTTGGTACCAGTACCATGCTGTTTTGGTTATTGTTGCCTTGTAGTATAGTTTGAAGTCAGGTAGTGTGACGCCTCCCCACTGGCAGATTTCACACCTGAATCCTCTTCTTCGTGAGCACACATCCCTTGCTGTTAGTTGTGGCTGTTAACTACACGTGGCTGCATTTTAGCCAATGCATTGTAAGTGGAAGCAATCGGGGCTGGTCCTCCACTCAATTCTCCATTCTGCTGCACCATTGGGTTGACCTTGGAGTTGAGAGGTAAAACTATAAGATAGATGGGGCTTGGCCTCTGAATAGTCACTGCTTGGAGGAAAGCCCTGGCCACTCAGAAACACTTGCTCTGGATTTCAGGTGAAAAATAAATGCATTTCTATTGTGTTGGAACTGAGATTTAGGGGGTTACTGTTACTGTAGCTACTATTACATTAACTCATACAATAACTTAGACAAGTTACATAACCTGCTAAACCTCACCTGAAAATTGAGAGGAATATTAATCAAATGATTTCCTATCATTCTTCAGCAACCTGGGATTCTCTTTCCCAGATAGTTTCCTGTTCCATTACTTCACTTCATGCAGGCTCTCTTCTTACATTGCTGCTATTTGAGAAAGGAATTCTTTGGCCATTCTCTCTAAAACACCACTCTTCTCTTGCAGCATCCACCATCATTTTTCTTCTAAATTTATCTCCCTCTCGATTTTATTGACATATAATTGGAATACAGTAAAATGCACATATTCAAACCGTGAATTTAATTAATTTTTCCGTGTATATATCTTGCCCTGATTTAATTTTCTTCTTAACATTTATTACTACTTGATTTATTTGTTTGTTTGTTTATAACCTGTATTTTCCATTAGAATATGTTTCATCAGAATGTGAATACCGTACCTTTTGGGCAGCATGGGTGACTTTATGTGGGAGCTATAGTCCTAGACTGGCTCTCTTTATGGTTTTCCTACATCTAATTCATCCAAGAGCAAAAAAAGCCAAATAGGTTCTCTCCTGAATGCTAATCCTAGGCTGTTGGATACAGCTGCATGGAGCACAGAATTGAGGAGGATTCTAAGATTGCATTTATCCGGGCTTAGCAGAAATGAGAATGGTGATCCATTAATGATGCCTACCTTGAGTAGGAAAGTAGGAAGTGTCACAGGCATATTTGCAATTATTTTCCTAGAAACTATTGTGGGGCTGACCCTGCTGGTGGGGGTCAAATTTATCTCAGCTGTGGGAGGAAGTGAGCCACACAGGCTGGGAAAAGGCAGGACCTGACAGTAACATTTCTGAAATTCCATTTACCACCTGAGCTGACTGTGATTACGCAAAGACTGACAGTTGCGTGATTAAATACACTGAGATGATTAGTCTGAATGGGTCTGAATGGGCTTTGGGCTCCTGGCTTTTTCCTGATGATTTTCAATGGGTAATAACACGGTGATAACTTCCACATAGGAAGAGGACACAAGGGCACAAGAGGACTTCCACACCCACCTTAACCAGGCTTGTGTTTACCCTGACAATGGCTGCATCTCACTAAATTGGTACTTGTGCAAGTCCCCTTTTCATTCCAGCAGCATGATTTCTTTCCATGGGATGCCTTAAAGCAAAGTACCTAGAGCCTGATGAAGCTTCGTCTGACAGTAATCAAAGATAAAGGCTAAGTCCTCAAGGTATGAAGCTCGCCACATGTAATTCAGCCTTGTTCCAGCAAGCCATAAATCTGAGATGTCTCCTTTCATCACAAAGTGTCTCTTGCAAAATCATTTTCTATTTGTCCAAGACCAAGCTTCAAGAGATCCACTTTACTGTAGCCAGATCTAAAGCCTGGATGCTGCCTAATATTTTGTAAAGCCTTGGAATTTGAAGAGTTCACAGGCTGAAACACAATGTACATGAAGTGCTTAACTTCTTCAGGTATCCCCTCAAAAGCCACTGAACCTCGCTGCTGTGTAAGTCTCTCCTTAGTAGAAAGTCAGGAACCCAGTGGTCTTTCCTACCAGTCTTCAGAGTCACTTGTAACTGTAAGGAACATGGCTGTGCTTTGGTCAAGGATAGGCCAAGGTAAACATCCAAAATGACTCAGCGAGTTTAGAGGGCAGGCGTATAACTCCACTTGTTATCACAGCCATGTAGCCATAACATGGGAAGTCTTATCATTTGGCTCTAAGCCACTATTGTCTGTAAAATATATAATTGCCCTGCTGGCACTGTACAGGTGTGCTCATGCCCAGAGAGAGAGAGTTAAGCTACTGACCCTGAAGACAAGGGAGAGCTGACCGTGCAGCTGTGCATGGGAGTGGCCAGCTCAAGCAGCAGAGACAGAGCAGACAATGTAAGAGAGCTGCTGATAAGAGAGCTGCTGAATATAGCTGTATTTCAGCTACCTACGGCCCCCTCATCGAGCGTTCTTTCAGCTATGTGCCATTCATCCACCCATTCCTTTTGGACCTCAGCATGGGCTGGAACCTGAACTTGAACCTAACAGCAACCTTTTAATGTATGCGGTGGCAATGGTTAGGGATCCTATCACCCATCATTGCCAGTATGACACCCACACTGAAGCTAGTGTGTGTGTGTGTGTGTGTGTCTGTATTCATATCCATGTTCATTTTTAGTCTTAATTCTTTCAGTACATTTTCATTATATTTTCCACCTAATTTTTGTATTTTTAAAATGTTTTACTAGGTACCTCTTATTTTTGAATGCTATTTTGATATTTTACTTCATCATTAAAATGATTGCCGGTATATAAAAAAGTATTTTTTGCTGTTATTCTTGTTTTTATTGGTTGCTTATCCAACCATTTGCTAAACTTTCTTATTAATCTTTATAATTTGTCTGTAGATTCTTTTAGATTTCCTATGTAGACAATTTTATATTCTGTTACTAATAACTCTTAGGATCCTTCCTTTCCCATCTTATTTCTTTCCTTACTGAACAGGTCAGGATCACATAAAATAGAAGTATATGAAGTAGAAGTAAAGATGATAAACACTTTAGTCTTATTCTGATATTTAAAAAATTTTTCAATAGTTCTCCTTTTGTTGTTGTTGTTGTTGAGACAGTCTCACGCTGTCACCCAGGCTGGGGTGTAGTGGCACGATCTTGGCTAACTGCAACCTCCCAGTCCTGGTTCAAGTAATTTTTGTGTCTCAGCCTCCTAAGTGGCTGGATTACAGGCATGTGCCACCACACCCAGCTAATTTTTTATGTTTTTGGTAGAGATGGTGTTTCACCATGTTGGCCAGGCTAGTCTCAAACTCCTAACCTCAGGTGATCCACCACTTTGGCCTCCCAAAGTGCTGGGATTACAGGCATGAGCCACCACACCCAGCCAATAGCTCTCCATTGCTTATCACGTTTGCTGTTGGGGTACTCTAGCTTGATTTTTGAGGTTAATAAAGTTTCTTCCTATGTCTACCTGCTCAGTGTTTATATGGTGAATTTTAGCAATACATTTTTCTGTTACTTCTGAGATGACTGTAGTTTTCCCCTTTAATTTATTAATTGACTTTCTAATGTTAAACTAATCTTATGTCTTTGGGATAAATCCAACTTATCCATGGGGTATTATTCTTTTCATGCATTGCTCAATTCATCTTGCTGATATTTTGTGTAGAATGATTGCCTCTATGTTCGTAAATGCCATTGAACTGTCATTTGTATTTTTTGTACTGTCTTTGTCAAGTTTTGGTATTAAGAGTATGCTAGACTCATATATTCTACAAGAAATTTTATAAAATTGAGATTATTTGTTCATTGAATGTTTAATAGCATTTAACAGTAAAATTGTCTGGACCTGATTAGTTTTGATGGGAATACTTCATATTACTCATTGAATATCTTTATTGATTATAAAATTATTCATAGTTTCTATTTTTTCTTGAATCAGTATGTTGAGTTATATTTTCCTAGAAATTGTCAGTTTCATCTAAAGTTTTAAATTGATTGGCATTAAATTGTTCCAAAGACATTATTTCCACCCTAATAATTGTAGCATCTGTAATCATATCTTTACATTTATAATATTAATTTGTACCTCCTCTCTCTGTCATTAAGTTTTCAGTGTGTCAATTTTATTAGTCTTTTAAAAACACTTTGGCTTTGCTGATCTTTATTACATGTTCATTTTCTGCTTCTATCTTTGTTATTTAATTCCTTCTACTTCCTTTGGGTTTATTTTACTATTCTTTTTCTAACTTCTTAAGAAGAATACCTAGTTCATTAATTTTCCACCATAATTCTCATCTGACTATTCCTTAGACTATAAATTTTTCCCCAAATATAGCTTCAGTGAAAACCTAAAACTTTTCATAAGTAATATTTTCAATTCTATTTCATTCTAAATAGGCTGTAATTCTCCTTGCTATTTCTCCTGTGGCCTTGGAATGTTTAGAATTATGTTTTCAGGTTTCTAAATAAATAAAAATTTTGTCATGTTTTCCTTTTTTTTTAGCTTAATTAAACTTTGATTAGAGAATATGACCTATACAATTAAAATCTTTTAAATGTGTTGAGCCTTGCCTTGTGGAGTCATATGTGGTTGATTTTCATAAATGTTTCTTGTGTGCCTCTGAAGCATGGGTTTCTTGAAACTGATTGCAGTATTCCATTTATGGAACTGATCTATGATTATATGAAACTTGTTAATTGTGTTATGCAAATTTTATCTATCCTTAGCGGTTATTTTCTTAGCCTGCTTGTCTTCTTACTGAGGAGATATGTTAAAATCTCAGCTGGGCACAGTGGCTCACACCTCTAATCCCAGAACTTTGGGAGGCTGAGGCAGAAGATAGCTTAAGGCCAGGAGTTTGAGACCAACCTGGTATGCAAAAACGAAACCCCATCTCTACAAAAAATTTTTAAAAATTAAAAAAATCCTCTCACTGTGATGGTGGATTTGCCTCTTTTTCATTGAAGTTCTGTAGATTTTTACTTTATTTTGAGGCAGCATTTTTAAGGTCCATATAAACTTTATTATTATATCTTTCTATTGACCTTAACCATCTTAAAATAAAGATATTCCTCCACTAGAAATATTTTTCCCTTATGGTTTATTTTGATATTAATAAAGTGAAACCAGTTATCTTTTAGTTAGCATTTGCTCATTGTTCCTTTTACCTAAGCAGTAAATGAATAAACTACATTTTGTTTCCTATTTAAAATGGCCATATTTGCCTTTTCATTGGAGTGTTTAGTTCATTCTCATGGATTATAACTACCGATATATTTGGATTTATTTCTAGTCATTTTAAATCTATCTACCATATGTCTTAACGTCTCTTTTATCTTTTCCATCTCTTTTTCTGTTTCTACATTCTGAATAATTTCTTCTCTTTACTTCCAGTTGACTAATTCTGTTTAGCAGTAACTAATAAATTGTTAAAAGAAATTCATATATTAATTCCATTGTAATACTTATCATTTTATGCAGTTCTGTTTTATTCTATTTCAGATTTGCTTGCCTGTTCTTTTTTTGTTATTGTTGTTTTAGTGACATCTTTTTTTAAATTTCTTTTTAATTAGTGGTTTTATTTTATTTTTTATTATACTTGAAGTTCTGGGATACATGTGCAGAACGTGCAGGTTTGTTACATAGTTATATACGTGCCATGGCGGTTTGCTGCACCCATCAACCTGTCATCTACATTAGGTATTTCTCCTAATGCTATTCCTCCCCTTGCTCCCCATCCCCTGACCGGCCCTGGTGTGTGATATTCCCCTCCCTGTGCCCATATGTTCTCATTGTTCAACTTCCACTTATGAGTGAGAACATGTGGTGTTTGGTTTTCTGTTCCTGTGTTAGTTTGCTGAGAATGATGGTTTCCAGCTTCATCCATGTCCCTGCAAAGGACATGAACTCGTTCTTCTTTATGGCTACATAGTATAGTGTTCCATGGTGTATATGTGCCACATTTTCTTTATCCAGTCTATCACTGATGGTCATTTGGGTTGATTCCAAGTCTTTGCTATTGTGAATATGTGCATGTGTCTTTATAATAGAATGATTTATAATCCTTTGGGTATATACCCAGTAATGGGATTCCTGAGTTAAGTGGTATTTCTACTTTTAGATCCTTGAGAAATCGCCACACTGTCTTCCACAATGGTTGAACTAATTTACACTCCTACCAACAGTGTAAAAGAGTTCCTATTTCTCTACATTGTCTCCAGCATTGGTGCTTTCCTAACTTTTTAATGATCGTCGTTCTAACTGGTGTGAGATGGTATCTTAATGTGGTTTTGATTTGCATTTCTCTAATGACCAGTGATGATGAGCTTTTTTTCATATGTCTGTTGGCCACTTGAATGTCTTCTTTTGAGAAGTGTCTGTTCATATCCTTTGCCCACTTTTTGATGGGGTTGTTTGTTTTTTTTCTAGTAAATTTGTTTTAAGTTCCTTGTAGATTCTGGATATTAACCCTTTGTCAGATGGATAGATTGCAAAAATTTTCTCCCATTCTGTAGGTTGCCTGTTTACTCTGATGATAGTTTCTTTTACTGTACAGAAGCTCTTTAGTTTAATTAAATCACATTTGTCAATGTTGGCTTTTGTTGCCATTGCTTTTGGTATTTTAGTCATAAAGTCTTGCCCACACCTATGTCCTGAATGGTATTGCCTAGGTTTTCTTCTAGGGTTTTTATGGTTTTAGGTCTTACATTTAAATCTTTAATCCTTCTTGAGTTAATTTTTGTATAAGGTGTAAGGAAGGAGTCCAGTTTCAGTTTTCTGCATATGGCTAGCCAGTTTTCCCAACACTATTTATTAAATAGGGAATCCTTTCCCCATTGCTTATTTTTGTCAGGTTTGTCAAAGATCAGACAGTTGTAGATGTGTCATGTTATCTCTGAGGCCTCTCTTCTGTTCCATTGGTCTATGTATCTGTTTTGGGACCAGTACCATGCTGTTTTGGTTATTGTTGCCTTGTAGTATAGTTTGAAGTCAGGTAGTATGATGCTTCCAGCTTTGTTCTTTTTATTTAGGATTGTCTTGGCTATACAGCCTCTTTTTTGGTTCCAGATGAAATTTAAAGTAGTTTTTTTCCAATTCTGTGAAGAAAGTCAATGACAGCTTGATGGGGATAGCATTGAATCTATACGTTACTTTGGGCAGTATGGCCATTTTCACGATATTGATTCTTTATATCCATGAGCATGGAATGTTTTTCCATTTGTTTGTGTCCTCTCTTATTTCCTCAAGCAGTGGTTTGTAGTTCTCCTTGAAGAGGTCCTTCACATCCCTTGTAAATTGTATTCCTAGGTATTTTATTTTCTTTGTAGAAATTGTGAACAGAAGTTTACTCATGATTAGGCTCTCTATTATTGGTGTATAGGAATGCTTGTGATTTTTGCACATTGATTTTGTATCCTGAGACTTTGCTGGAGTTGCTTATCAACTAAAGTAGTTTTGGGGCTGAGACAGTGGGGTTTGCTAAATATACAATCATGTCATCTGCAAACAGAGTTATTTTGATTTCCTCTCTTCCTATTTGAACACCCTTGATTTCTTTCTCTTGCCTGATTGCCCTGGCCAGAACTTCTAATACTATGTTGAATAGGAGTGGTGAGAAAGGGCATCCTTGTCTGGTGCCAGTTTTCAAAGGGAATTCTTCCAGCTTTTGCCCATTCAGTGTGATATTGGCTGTGGGTTTGTCATAGATAGCTCTTATTTTTTTGAGATATGTTCCATCAATACCTAGTTTATTGAGTGTTTTTAGCATGAAGGGGTGTTGAATTTTATTGGAGGCCTTTTCTGCATCTATTGAGATAATCATGTGGTTTTTGTTGTTGGTTCTGTTTATGTGATGGATTATGTTTATTGATTTGTGTATGTTGAACCAGCCTTGAATCCCAGGGATGAAGCCAACTTGACCGTGGTCGATAAGCTTTTTAATATGCTGCAAGATTCAGTTTGCTAGTATTTTACTGAGGATTTTCTCATCAATGTTCACCAGGGATATTGGCCTGAAATTTTCCTCTTTTCATTGTGTCTCTGCCAGATTTTGGTATCAGGATGATCCTGGCCTCATAAAATGAGTTAGGCAGGATCTCTTTTTCTATTGTTTGGAATAGTTTCAGAAAGAATGGTACCAGCTCCTCTTTGTACCTCTGGTAGAATTCGGCTGTGAATCCGTCTGGTCCTGGGCTTTTTTTCACTGGTAGGCTATTAATTACTGCCTCAATTTCAGAACTTGTTATTGGTCTATTCAGGGATTCAGCTTCTTCCTGGTTTAGTCTTGGGAGGGTGTATGTGTCCAGGAATTTATCAATTTCTTCTAGATTTCCTAGTTTATTTTCATAGAGGTGTTTATGGTATTATCTGATGGTAGTTTGTGTTTCTGTGGGATCAGTGGTGATCTCCCATTTATCATTTTGTATTGCATCTATTTGATTTTCTCTTTTCTTCTTTATTAGTCTGGCTAGCAGTCTATCTATTTTGTTAATCTTTTCAAAAAACCAGCTCCTGGATTCACTGATTTTTTTGAAGAGTTTTTCATGTCTCTATCTCCTTCAGTTGTGCTCTGATCTCAGTTACGTCTTGCCTTCTGCTAGCTTTTGAATGTGTTTGCTCTTGCTTCTCTAGTTCTTTTAATTTTGAAGTTAGGGTGTCGATTTTAGATCTTTCCTGCTTTCTCTTATGGGCATTTAGTGCTATAAATTTCCCTCTAAATGCTGCTATAGCTGTGTCCCAGAGATTCTAGCACGTTGTGTCTTTGTTGTCATTGGTTGAAAATAACTTATTTATTTCTGCCTTAATTTCGTTTTGTACCCAGTATTCAGGAGCAGGTTGTTCAGTTTTTATGTAGTTGTGCAGTTTTGAGTGAGTTTCTTTTTTTTTTTTTTGAGACAGAGTCTTGCTCTGTCGCCCGAGCTGGAGTGCAGTGGCCAGATCTCAGCTCACTGCAAGCTCCGCCTCCCGGGTTTACGCCATTCTCCTGCCTCAGCCTCCGGAGTAGCTGGGACTACAGGCGCCCGCCACCTCGCCCGGCTAGTTTTTTGTATTTTTAGTAGAGACGGGGTTTCACCGTGTTAGCCAGGATGGTCTCGATCTCCTGACCTCGTGATCCGCCCGTCTCGGCCTCCCAAAGTGCTGGGATTACAGGCTTGAGCCACCGCGCCCGGCCTTGAGTGAGTTTCTTAAGCCTGAGTTCTAATTTGATTGCACTGTGGTCTGAGAGACTGTTATGATTTCTGTTCTTTTGCATTTGCTAGGGAGTGTTTTACTTCCAATTATGTGGTCAATTTTAGAATAAGTTCAAAGTGGTGCTCAGAGGAATGTATATTCTGTTGATTTGGGCAGGAGAGTTCTGTAGATGTCTATTACGTCCTCTTGGTCCAGCGCTGAGTTCAATTTCTGAATATCCTTGTTAATTTTCTGTCTCATTGATCTGTCTAATATTGACAGTGGGGTGTTAAAGTCTCCCACTATTATTGTGCGGGAGTCTAAGTCTCTTTGTAATTCTCGGTCTGTATATATTTAGGATAGTTACTCTTCTTGTTGCATTGATCCCTTTACCATTATGTAATGCTTTTCTTTGTCTTTTTTGATCTTTGTTGGTTTAAAGTTGGTTTATCAGAGACTAAGATTGCAACTCCTGCTTTTTTTGGCTTTCCATTTGCTTGGTAAATATTTCTCTATTGCTTTATTTTGACCCTATATGTGTCTTTGCATGTGAGATGGGTCTCTTGAATATAGCACATTGATGGGTCTTTACTCTATTCAATTTGCCAGTCTGGGTCTTTATATTGGGGTATTAGCCTGTTTACATTTAAGGTTAATATTGTTATGTGTGA
>NC_045440.1:98143847-98169769 GCF_002776525.5 Piliocolobus tephrosceles
CATGTATACATATGTAACCTGCACGTTATGCACATGTACCCTAGAACTTAAAGTATAATAAAAAATAAAAATAAAAAAAATAAGTGCGAGCTGAGTGATAAGAACACATGGACACATGTTGGGGAACAACACACACTGGGTCCTGTCCTGGGTGGTGGGGAGAGCATCAGGAAGAAAAGCTAATGCATGCTGGGCTTAATACCTAGGTGATGGGTTGATCTGTGCAGCAAATCATCACGGGACATGTTTACCTATGTAACAAGCCCTCACATCCTGTACAAGTACACTGGAATTTAAAATAAAAGTTGAAGAAAAAAAAGAAATGGAAAAAAAGACATAAAGAGCAGAAAATTAAAGAAACAGAAAAAAATTCAGAGAAAACTTACAAAGGTTGATTCTTTAAATAGAACTGTATTAACTCTATAAACCCCTAGCAAGAATGAAGGAATAAAAGAGAGAAAACGCAAATTACCAATATCAGAAATGAAAATAGAGACATCATTTCAGATCTAATAGACATTTGAAAGGTAATATGTATATGTTACGAAGAATTTTATGTCAATACAATTGAAAATGTAGGTGAAATGGGCAAAGTCCTTGAAAAACTTAATTTACCAAACTGACTCAAAAACAAATAGACATATAACAAAGGAAATATGAATAGCCCTATATTTATGAAAGAAATTGAATACTATAAAGCTTCCCACTTTAAAAAATAAGCTCATTTTAAAATGCAATCTGGATGGCTTCACCAATTTTTCTAAACATTTAAAAAACAATGTTAAATTTATACATATTCTCCCAGATAAATAAATAAAATAGTCTATATGTCCCCATTTGTATCATCAAGCCAGGATAAACTTGATACCAAACCTCACAGAAAACAATTAACAACAAAATCCCTCTCACAAAATAAATACAATGTTAGCAAATCCAATTCAACAGTAGGTAAAACGTATCATACAACACAATCAAGTTGGACTTATTTCAGGAATGGAAGGTTGGTTTAACATTCCAAATCACTTTCTAATTTTAATCTCAATAGATACAGATAAAGTGTTTAATAAAAGTCAACATTCATTTACTACAAAAATTCAACACCAGGCACAGAAGTGAATTTCGTGATAAAGTAAATTTCCTGATTAAGTAAATTTATCTTGTGAAGGTGTATACAAAATGCCGACAGCCAGCACCATTATTGTTTTGGGTTATTAAGCTATTGGATGACTTTTAGGTTTGAAGCCCATCCTTGTTTACTTTTCTTTGTTACTGGGGGCCAGGACTCTGCAAATCACATTTCCACTTTGCCAGCAGAATCCGTGTTCAGCTGTGCCAATAAGGGGCATAAGAGGAAGCCTCCAAGGCTGGAGGAGGAAAAAGGTTTTCTCCCTCCTGTTTGCTTTCCATTTCTGTTTGGATTAATGCACCAGAAGTTCTTCATCCTGGCAGCAACAGTTGCTCCTAATAGTGGCTGTTGGTGCCAGTTTGCAGTTTTTTCCTACTTTAGAATCTGTCTCGCCATGCCCCTTCAGGAATCCCAATTCCAACCCTGGAGTTGCTCCCTCCAAAGACCTAAGACCAGCCCTGGAGTTGCTCCCTCCTTCAAGATTGGAACCCCAGCTCCAAGGAACCCTCTTCAAGGTTCCCAAGCACCAGCACCGATCAGGCAGTGAGTGAACTGCACCCAGCGGTCTATCATCTGAATCCATGGAGACCCTCATCTAAGCTTTTAAGTTTTATGACTATCAACCTGTTCTCTTTGTTTTCCCAGCACTGGACTAGTAGCTGTTTCCTGTTGTGACAACCTCTGTAATACCTACTGTCCTCTCTGCCTCTTCTCTTCTCCGAAATGTGGTTAACAATTCTTTAAATTAAATTCTCGCTCTTAAAATAACTGGCATGGTTTCTGTATCTTAACTGATGCTGACTGATATAATGCTTAATGATAAAATGTTGAAATCTCCTCCCAGTGAAAGGAGAATTAGCAAGGACACTGCTGACATCTCTTCTATGAAACCATATTCTGAGAGACCCAGCCAGGATAGTAAGACCAGAAAAAAGGTAAAAGGTAAAAAGATTGGGAAAGAAATAAAATTCTTATGACAATGTGATCATATGCACACATTGTATACAAAAAGATGTACCTATAAATTATTAAACTAAATAACTGGACTTAGCAAGATTGCTAGATAAGCATATACAGGGCAATATAGAAAAATAAACTGCATTTCCAAATGCTAGCAACAAATAATGACAAAATAAAAAAAGCTTTAAAGGCAACATTTGTATCAAAATTATGCAATAGCTATAAATTTAACAAAGATGAACAAAGAATTATTGACAGAAATTTCAAAAGACCTAAGCAAACAAAAGGATCGCATTCACTGGCCAAGAATACCACTTTATATTTCTGTGAGTAGAAAATAAACTTCAATTGTGCTAAGCTAGTGAAATCTAGGGATTTATTTGTTACATGTAGTGTTAGACTACGTACATCTATTAGAATCACAAATGTTTCCGCTAAAAATGCAATCCAATATGACATTATTTTCTCAGAGATCAATTATTTGTTTAGCCCCTCAAATGAGGCCTTTATTAGATTTCATTTTAAAGAGTTTTAATTTAAAATCAGTCTTTTTCTTCAGCTTTCACTCTACTCATTTCCACAAGCCAAGAGGCTTTCCTATTTGTTTGCTTTCAAGGATAAGTTGAGCCAAATTGGTCCCAAGCCCATTCTCATGACCAAGGGAAGAAACCCTGGGAGGAACACCACTTTCAACATCTTTCCTCCCTTAATCTCTTATACAGTTTTATTAAAGGGCTGAGTATCAGAGACAAATTTGCCTCCTTTGCCTACTGGTCCTTTAGAATATCTGCTCTAATCCTTAGCTTCCGGGCAGATGATCATGTGATCCTCTCCCACCCCACAGCCAGGTGGTGTGTGACCCAAAACCAGTGACTTATGGGTTCACCAAACAAAAAAGGGTCTTTCTTCTGGGACTGGAAGGTCATTCATACCCATTTTAAGCCACATTCATACCAATAAGAAAGCAAGGAAACCAGTCTACAAAGAGAAGCCAGAGAGTAGTGCTCCTGTCTGGAGAAAAGCAGGAGCATCCAAGCATTTGGAGAGAAAGAATGAGAGAGACCACTTAGCAGTTTTCTACCTCCCTTTGAGGCTTGGCTATACTTCCTGAACATGAATCCCATCAGACTTCCCTGTAAGCTTCCAATAAGCCCCTTTCCCCTTGAGCTAATTTGAGTTTACTTTTGTCATTTGTAAGAAAATAGACCCTGATTGAGGCAGAGAGTGTTATGACAGTATGTAGCCAGGAGTCTAAAGAAGACATGAATCCTGTCTTCTCTCAGTTATCCTTCTGTCAAAGTACAATTTTCAAAATATTAAAAACCTAAATTTTCATGTAGATAGATAAGTGAGCACATGTCAAAGTTTTATTCAGCTCATTAATGAGAGAGGCAGTAGGATGACAAAGCCAGTGCAAAAGAGAAGATGAGAAAATAGGACTTCTGTAGTTAGAGGCAAGAAAAGGATTCCAAAGTAAAATTGCAAAGTCAGACACAAAATTAGTTAATGTCCAAGAAAGCAGTAAAGCCATAATATTTGCAGTTGTCTTCTCTACAGGACAGAAAATTAAAATTATCACCACCTTTCTACGATTATAAACAACCAAGCTCAAATCAATGTACAAACTATGTTGCATTCCCCTGGAGAGTGAGAACACCCTTAGGCAAGCTTCTCAAGATCAGTGCTTCTCAAACTGAAAATACAGACTCCTAGACCCCACCCCCAGAAATTCTGATTCAGCAGGTCTTGGGCAGGGCCTGGGAATTTGCATTTTAACAAGTTCTCAGGTGACATCATTAGTCAGCAAGCCACACTTGCAGTAACATGGCCTTAGATGACATTGAAAAGTCATAGAGTAATCCTTTTGCTTTGTTTCCAGGTTTTGCATAATTTTCTTAAGGTCGCCAGGGGAAATCTAAGCCTCTAGATGACAAAAAAGCAAAATAAGGCTAAATAGCACTTCACTCTTGGCTGAAAATTTGAGTTCAAAACTGAGTGAAGAACTTAGATGAACAAATGAGGTCATAGGGAGGAGTCTGTTCCTACGTTGAACAAATGCATGTCCTTGACTATTTTCCCCAAAGCTCATATTTGAGATTCTCATGTTACCATTGCAGTGCAAGGAAAAATTGATTCAAGCTACACCACCAAGGAAAAGATACTAAAGAGTAAGGGAGACAGCAAATTCCTTCCAAAATCAAGAATGAAGCTGGCCTAGGCTGTCGTCCCAGAGGGACCTCGGTTTGGTGTCAAAGTAGAGAACAGCACTTCCACAGGGGAAGAGAAGGGGCAATAGGCCTTCTCCCAAGGGAGCGGTCTGAGCCTATTGTGGTTCCAAGGGATAAGGTCACCGGATAAATTTGAATTTCACACAACAATAAATAATTTGTTAGTATAAGTATGTCTCAAATATTGCATGGGATATACTTATGCTAAAAAAATTACTCATTGTTTATCTGATATTCAAATGTAACTGGGCATCCTGTATGTTCCTTTGCTAAATCTGTCAACTCTAGCAAGAGAATATCTCAACAGGGCCACATCATGTGCACTGGCCTTGTAGCACAGGATACAAACTCAAATGCCCATGGGTGCCAGGAGGATGGTATAATTGAATAAATTACATTGTAGCAAATCTGGGCCTGCCTGCTGCTCAAAAGGTGGAACCACACAGTTCCAGCCCATTTCCAGGAAAAGGGTTGCAGGCTCAGTGTTACTCGATCTAGTATTTCATGATACGCCAAAAATTTAGTTTTATGTAAAATCTTCCAATGTTTGGCTGTTGGGACATAATTCCATTTTTTAAAACATTGAGCAGAAATAAGAATCTCAACCCCTTATAGATTTCACTCAATTAGTTTTTTCTCAAATCTCACCAAAGCAGGTCAAAACTTCTCTTCCTGGGTATGTATCCTGGTCTTAAGACCTTGCCAAGGAGACAGAAAGAGAAAAAGAGGAGGCCAATTCGTCCAAACTTCCCAAGAGGAGAAAAATAACCTTAAACTTCTCCCAGATACTAACCCCTCAGTTTTTCATTCTTGCCTTGGTTAGTCTTTTTTTAAAAAGGTTATTGGGCACATAGTGGTTAGCCCACCCAGCTGTGCTGCTGGCCTTCATTGGTAGCCACTCCTGACATGAGGGTTTCAGTCACATCTTTCTTACATTCCCTGTTTACACAACAGGGTTCTTGAGGAAGGAAATTATTTACATCTGTTTGTGTTCCTAGTACAGTGCCTTGCACAGAGTGGAAGATAATTGATAATGATGAATTCTTTTAGCTTTTATATATCTGAAAACATCTTTATTTCACCATCATTATCTAAAAAATAATTTTCATTGGTATAGAATTCCAGGTGGACAGGCTGGGTTTTTTCAGTACTATACTTTAAATATGTTACCCAACTGTCTACTTACATGCATTGCTTGTGACAATTAATCTGCTGTCATTCTTATTTTTGTACAAAATATGTCTTTTTCTCTGGCTGCTTTTATAATTTTCTTTTTATCACTAGTTTTCAGAAGTTTGATAATAATGTCCTTTGGTGTTGTTTATGCTACTTGTACTTGAGGTTTGTTGAGATTCTTGGATCATTGGGTTTATAGTTTTCAATAAATTTGGGAATTTTTAAGTTATTATTTCTTTATTTTATTTTATTTTTTTTTTGAGACGAAGTCTCGCTCTGTTGCCCAGGCTGGAGTGCAGTGGCCGGATCTTAGCTCACTGCAAGCTCCGCCTCCCGGGTTCCCACCATTCTCCTGCCTCAGCCTCCCGAGTAGCTGGGACTACAGGCACCCGCCACCTCGCCCGGCTAGTTTTTTGTATTTTTTAGTAGAGACGGGGTTTCACCGTGTTAGCCAGGATGGTCTCGATCTCCTGACCTGGTGATTCGCCCGTCTCGGCCTCCCAAAGTGCTGGGATTACAGGCTTGAGCCACCACGCCCAGCAAGTTATTATTTCTTAAATAATCTTTCTGTTCCCCTGTTCCTCCATCAGGAACTGCAATTACACATACATTCAGCCACCTAAAGTTGTCCCACAGCTCAGATGCAATATTCTTTTGTTTTTTACATTCTTTTTTCTTTGTGTGTTTCATTTTGGATATTCTCTATTGCTATGGCTTCAAGTTCACTAATCTTTTCTTCTGTGTTTTCTATTCAGATGTTAATATCATTCAGGTATTAATATCATCTTGGATTCAGTTTTCATCTGACATGGAGAAGCATTGGATCTGAGTGGGACACATCCTCTCTAATGAACCCTGCCTTTTCCGCTGCTCCAAACTTCACACAAGTGTCAGAAAGATTCAAGACAATCTAGAAAATCTTAAGTACAAATACAAAAAGGAAAGTGTTTTCTTTCAAAGCTGTGAATTATATAATGTGAGTAAGCTCAATAAACATTTGTAGAGGTGGGAGTATGTGTTAGTTCATTCTTGCATTGCTATAAAGAAATACCTGAGACTGGGTAGTTTATAAGGAAGAGAAGTTTCTTTTGGCTCATGGGTTCTGCAGGCTGTACAAGAAGCATGATATCAGTATCTGCTTCTGGGGAGGCCTCAGGAAGCTTATAATCATAGTGGAAGGTAAAGGGGGAAAAGATGGTGTCACATGGCAAGAGTTGGAGCAAGAGAGGGAGAAGGAGGAGGATCCAGGCTCCTTTTATTTATTTTATGTACACATATAATAAATATTATACAAATATTTTTATATAGAATAAATATATAAATATGTAATAAATATGTATTTAAATATATATATATATTTATGGTTTTTTTTTTGAGATGGAGTTTCACTTGTTGCCCAGGCTGGAGTGCAATGGCACGATCTTGGCCCACTGCAAGCTCCACCTCCCAGGTTCACACCATTCTCCTGCCTCAGTCTCCCAAGTAGCTGGGACTATAGGCACCCGCCACCACGCTCGGCTAATTTTTTGTATTTTTAGTAGAGACAGGGTTTCACTGTGTTAGCCAGGATGGTCTCTATCTCCTTACCTCATGATCTGCCAGCCTCGGCCTCCCAAAGTGCTGGGATTACAGGCATGAGCCACTGCGCCCCGCTAATTTTTGTATTTTTAATAGAGATGGGGTTTCGCCAAGTTGGTCAGGCTGGTCTCAAACTCCTAACCTCAGGTGATCCACCCACCTTGGGCTCCCAAAGTGTTAGGATTATAGCCATGGGCCACCGTGCCTGGCCCAGGCCCCTTTTAAACCACCAGCTCTCACATGAACTCAGAGTGAGAACTCATTCATCACCAAGGGAATGGCACTAAGCCATTCATGAAGGATCTGCCCCCATGATCCAATCACCTCCTACCAGGCCCCACCTCCAAAACTGGGGATCACATTTCAACATGAGATTTGGCGGGGACAAAACTAAATCAGGGTGGAATGGGCAGAAGAGACCAACATTCCACCTCTTGTTTGGAGAACTCCTATTTGATTCCTTCTAGGAGGGTGGAAAACCTTCAAAATGAGATCTGCTATTCTGCTTTCACTCTGTGCTTCCTTTGTGAGAGGACAGGGACGGAACTGGAGTGGGGAGCTGGGAAAGAATGAAAGGGAAAACCCCTTCTAATCCATCTTCTTGCTCTCAAGCTGCAGGGTCAGGTAGACCTGGGATTGAATCCCAACTGTGCCCCATACCAGTTGTTTAACCTTAGCAAGTTGCTTTATCTCTCTAAGCCCCAGATCTTCATCTTCAAAATAGGAATAATATTGCTGGCCTCATGGTACTTTGAGAAATAAATTAGGTCATGTTGAACAATGCAAGTAAAGCAATTAGCACAGTGACTGACATGGAGAAATTAGCATTCAATACAAGTTTGTTGTATGGTCATCACCCTCATTTTTGTTACTGTCATCACCAGGACCATGTGATTAAAGATGAAAATCTAAATGAAACACCAGCACAGACATAACTTTGGAGATTGGAATTACAGGTCATTTTTATTTTCTAACTCTATTTAATGTGAACATTTACTTGCTTTTCTAATCAGAAAACAAAAGATAAGTTATTTTTAAAAGTTGACCAGTGTCCTTTTGGGATTCCCTTTATCTTACACTGGTGAAAGCTCTCTTTCTATTTCTTGCCTTTCCCTGCCCAAAGAAGGAACAGTTATGTAGTTTGCAAGCACCCACAGCCGCCCTTTAAAGGTAGCCATGCTTCCTAGGAATCTGAGAGCTGCAGAGAACAAAACACCTTTCTCCTGCCCCGATGCATTCCAGATTTGGCCACAGGCTTTCTAGACACCAGAAAGAAACAGAGGCTCCAGACTGGCTTGGTTGCTGTGAAATGAAGTGCAAGAATACTTGACCCCAATTGGGGCCAGCAGTAGGGTAAGGTGAGTCGGATGCCTAGGGTGCAGAACAGAAGAAGGTGCCGACGGTCCACTCAGGTGACCCTGAGGGTATTGCTTCCTTCCATTTTGCACCATAAGTACCTCACTCAATTTACCTTCATACTGGCCCTAATCCCAATCATGACCATGTCCAGGACGACAGCCAGGATCCCAATCAGCCTCCCACCCCACCTCCCCAGCCCCTGGAAGAGAAAGAGGGTTTATCGGACAGTTCTTTACGGCAGGGATACTGCCTAGACACCCACTGGAAAAGCTACATCCAGAAATCTGGGGTTGCATACACTGGAGAGAGCAAGGCAGCTTCAGGCTCCAACCTAGTTGAGACAGTGTTGTCATGTCCTGTCCACCTCCTGGGGTCATGGTGCCGTCTGGCGCAGTCAGCCTATCTCCCATGCTGTACAGTGTGTGCCTTCTCTCTATCCACGGGGTTCTGCAGGAGAACCAAACCAAACAACTCCCTTCGCCAGAAGCTGAGCTCATCAGCAGTTAACTTCCTTCACAAGCGGCTGCTAGGCCCCCATCTGTGTTGGCCTTCTCTTTCCGTTTGTCAATAGGAATCCTCCCCTCTCTCAATTGCACCAAGGTCTGTGATACTATTTCCTCCAGGGCATCACAGAACAACCCCCACCCCAGTTGCTGCCCCCTTCTACCTGCCAGAACAGCAGCCTCCTGTCAAGACCCCTCAGGTTTTCTGGCTTTTTTGGTTTGCATAGATCAGCATAATCCTTAGTGTTGAAAGCAGTAAATAATCAATTTCTGCTAATGATTTTCTGCCTTGTCTCCTAGACTCCTTTCAGTAACTCCAACCACAATTTCAGCATTAAATGATTCAGCGCTTCCCTCGCTTCCTAAGGAATTCACTGCCTCATTTATCTGTTTGGCCCACTGAAACCTCCCGTCGTCCTTAGCTACAGTTTCCCTCTCTTCTTCTCTGACAGTTACTGTTTCTAAGTCTCCTGGCCTCCAGCCCTGCCCATGTTGCTGCTCCACTTGGAGTCAAAAAAGACTGGCAATAATAAAAAGAAAGTCTGATTCCTCTGTCTTTGGCATGCCTTGCAAATCCCTGTCAATAACTAGAAATGTAACAGGTGTTACTTTTAGTGAAGGTATTGTTGACCAATTCCGCTTCCCCCAGCTGGGTTCCTTGAATGGCCCTTGATAAATGCGTGCAAGACCATGTTGTTCCTCTTGGGGACTTCTTTTCCTTACTCAGTCATGAATGATGAAACAGACCAGATGTGGCCCAGAGCTGCTCAGGTCCTAGGAAACAGTGGGAAGGATTCCCCCGACTACTTCCACTTTCACTGGGGCTCGCACTACAGAATGCAGACCTTTAGTCTGAGCTCACTCTGGCGTTTCATCTTGCTAGCCATGAAAACAACCCAACACAGTCCTGCCTCCTTTCCTTTAGCAATTGTCATGTGTTGGGCATCAGAATTATCGTCTGAAAAGTTATTTTTTTCTCTTACACTCAGACCCCCAGAAACATGCAGCTGGACTAACTGAAAGACAAAATCTTTATTGATAAAATTTATACAGGAGAATTAGCATGAGATACCATCACACATTCTTCTGACTCTTTAGCCAGTCTAAGTTATTTCTTCCACTTAAATTTGTCCTTAAAGCAAAAGAAGGCCTGATGAGTCATGTAGAATCTGAGGGTATATTCAAAGCTTCCAATAATTACTTTCCACCCATCACATGATAGGTGACTGGTGACACAGATATTTAAACATGGCCTAAGTTGGTATCTGTCCAGAGGCTATCAAGGTTATTTGGTTCCATTAACTCCAAATCAAGATGGGCAGTTTCAAAATTGCTTTCCCTGGTAAAAAAGCTCTGTCTCCAGGAAAAAAAAAAAGGAAGAGGATGTTTGTGGGTGAAGAAATGTCCTCTGGGCAGGGAAGTACAAACAGACCATGCTTATATGACACTGAATAATGGTTAGAATAAATGGTTCAGAGCAATGACTAAATAGTCAGAGCTGCCTGACGCAGCTGAACGAAGTAGGATTTTCACCATTAACTGTTCGATTACAATCCATTAAAAAGCTGACTTGGGGCCAGGCATGGTGGCTCACATCTGTAATCCCAGCACTTTGGGAGGCTGAGGTGGGCGGATCACCTGAGGTCAGGAGTTCGAGACCAGCCTGGCCAACATGGTAAAACCCTGTCTCTACTAAAAACACAAAAAAATTAGCCGAGTGTCGGAGTGGGCGCCTGTAATCCCAGCTACCTGGGAGGCTGAGGCAGGAGAGTAGCTTGAACTCGGGAGGTGGAGGTTGCAGTGAGCTTAGATCACGCCACTGCACTCCAGCCTGGATGACAAAGTGAGACTCTGTCTCAAAAGAAAAAAAAAAAAACTGACTTGTTTTGCCTCGTTGTTCCCTCGTCTTCTAAGTTCTGCTTTTTTGGCCCACTCTGGATGGTTCAACGCTCATCGTTCAACCAATTTATCCCAAAAACATTTATTGAGCACCTATTCCATTCATAGCACTGTGCTGGGCCCAGGAGAAATACAAAGATGAAAAAGTTATTCTGTACTGTCAATGACATTAGAGTAACGATGGATATATACAAGTAAATAAAAAATTAAAAGTCAGAAGAGAAGGTTATCATGTTATGAAAGAGACATAAGAAAGAACAGAGGAGGCAATTTGCTCTGAGTAGATAATGTTTATTTTGATTTCAGTCATGTTAAATTTAGTTGTCTAATGGGGCATTATGATTTTCCAAGAAGAAGATAAAGGATGCCTTGTTTCCCAAACTCATGTTCATGGCACAGGGTGCCTTCATTTATGGCAAACTGGTGACCCTCTCACTGAACTCAATTTGGAAAATGCTGGAGAAAGGCATCTATTGTGCAGAGGAATATGTGTTTGGAAAGCGAGGTTGGGGTGTGATGGAAAGAGGCCTCAAAATTTCCTGCTCAGAGGAAACTGGCTCAGCCTTCTTTGCTGCATTTGTGTTTCTCTGAGGCCAGAATGGTTGTCCAGTCAGTTTCACATGCTGGTGTGTTTCACTTGAGGCGGAACTTGTTCCTCCCGATGAATCTAGCCTGAAGACATAGTGAGGGCCCCTCTCCAGAGCCTTTGCTTCCTCTAGTCACTCAGCATGTTTACCCCCGGTCAATGGGCACAAAACAAATGTTCAGAGCTAAAATTAAACGAACCAACAACACATTGTAAAGGCAAAACCAGAGTACCCCTATTTGCACATCTGTAAAATGATGTTTACCATTTGCAAACCCAAAACATGCTAATTACAAAGATGAATAAAAAGAAACACAAAGCATTGTACCCATTGAAAAGAGAATACGCTTCAGAAAATAAAAAGTAAAGTTTGTCAGAATATTGTTTTTTCTATGAAATGAGTTCATGAATTTTGTGTGTAATCATAACACATTTTGTAAATCAGAATTTATAAAATTCAAAACCTGCCTGATGAGTAACAGGCCACTTGAGAAGAATGACCATCTTGGGACCAGATTCCACCAATATTCCTAATAGTTCTTCTGTGTTTGCAATTTACAAAGTACTCTTGTGTCTGTGATCTCAAATAATGTTCACAGCAATCCTGTTAGGAAGTTAGGACAACTCTTGCACCCATTTCACACATGAGAAAACTGAGGCTTGGGTAACATCTGCCCGAGAGAGTGAAATGAGCATCAGACTTGGCCCTGACACTCTCACCCCAGAGTGGTGCTTCCACTCCCCTGTGTTCTCTCCTGGGACAGGTGCCAGCTGCTTTAAGTGCCAGACATCCCAAAAGGACAAGGAGTTTCCTCACCCTCTTATTAATTCAAATACATATCCATTCATTTAACAAGCCCTCACTGAGTATTGGTAGGCGCAGGAGATATCATGGTGGCAGAATGTAGGTACCCCCATCCTTCTCCAGTTCATAGTTAGCTGGAGAAGACACACAATGAAACAAGCAATAATAATGGAGTGTGGTTGTACTATGACAGGGCAGTCACAGTAGTCACTGGCCTAAACTCAATGTACCCATTGTCTATAGCATTCAACTGTCCCTGGGCTTTGCAGCCTTTTATATAATAGTAATAACAGTCATGTCAAGGCTCAACCTCAGAAGGATCCACTTTCAGGCTCACTCAAGTGGGAGGCTGGCAGGATTCATTTCCTTGTGGCTGTTGGACTGGGGACTCAGTGCCATACCACTTAGTGGAGGCCATCCTCAGTCCCTTGTCATATGGGCCTCTCCTTAGGGCATCTCATCACATCAGAGTCACAGAGACAGAATGCAAACAAGGTAGTCTTTTACAAGCTGATCTCCAAAATGACAGAACATCACTTCTGCCATAGTCTGTTAATTGGAATCACTAGGCCCAGTCCACATCCACACAGAAGGAGAGGGTCATGCACGGAGCAAACATCAGGAGGTGGGATCACTGGAAGCCATCCTGCCACTCTTGCCAACAGCTAATTTGTAGTGTATTCAGAACCCAAATCCAAGTCTGTCTGACTTACAGTAGCTATGCCACATCCACTAAATGACAGTCTCACAGGTCTCCAATATTTGAAGAGTTAATTGTATTACATTTCCAAGGCATTACTACATGTGTGATTTGTTTCATTCAAGGTACACATGGGTAGATATCTTAATTCTCATTTTATAAAGGAAAAAAACTGAAACTCATGGAGTGTAAATGACTCATGGACTTCTGTAGGTCATGGTAATTTTTAGTGTTGAAGTTAAATGACTTTTTAGTTTTGGAACCTAAATGATATGCCCAAGTTCACACCAGATGGAGCCTGGATGCAGGTTTTCTGCCTTCAAATTCCAAGAAGTTCAATGCTGCAAATGTATCTTCCATTGACTTCCACCTATTTTCCACAAAGCCCTCCCATACAGCTCCTAACCCCCATCTGTCTGTAGGTAGCAGTGTCAGATCCTAAAGCCACCTAAAGCCCATCAGAGGGCACCTCGGGCTCCCACGACTTTCCAGTGTGACTGCAGCTCTGAAGTCACCATGACGGGAATCAAGTGAAAAGAGCTCTGAGAATTTTGGGATTGTCCCCTGCGTGTTGAAGACAGATCTCACTTCCCTTCCTGGGGATCACAAGGTGACTTTTACAGAGTTAGAAGTGGGAAAATGTGTCATCCAGTACTCAAAGAGCATCAGTCTTACTTTCGTTCTTTTGCAGGTAGCTCTGGCAACTCTTCTTCTCTCTCCAGTCACAACCAATCACTGAGAACTCCCAAATCGCCTTTACACTCACCCTCTGCTGCCTACTCATGCAGCAGCCTCCTTACTGAGTCGTTTCCGTGCCTCTAGTCTCCACCCTGAAATCCAATCTCCACGGCACCCAGAGTGAGCTTTCCAAACTTTGATCTGATCTTGGAACTCTCCTACTTAAAACCTTCCGTGGCTCCTCATTGCTCCCAGCATAAGGCTGATATTCCTTATCACAGTGCCAAGGCCCTGCCCATCTGGCCCCCTCCTTCCTCTGCCAGCCTTTGCTCTCATCGTTCTCCCATGATCACTTCTACTCCAGACACACTGACCTGGCATGGCCAGTGTCTCCCATGTGCCCTCTTCTTTCTCATTTTCTGGCTGTCCCTGCTGTCCCCCAACCCCTTGTATTCTTAACCTGATCAAGATCTCCAACTCATTCCTCATCTAGATTTAGCATCTTTCCTTTGTCATCCCATAGAATGCCTTGTTGTGCCTGTCACACTGTGTTGTTATTGTATGATCAGCACCAGAAGGAGCAAGCCTGAGTTTGCCTTGTCAGTGATATCCACCATGGCCAGCATAGTATCAGGGCCATGGGAGTAACTTAGCAAACTTGTTGAACGAATGAGTGAATGAAAGCAATCTCCATTCCCATGTTCCTGAGATTAAAGGCTTCCATTTGTTTACTGACCCACCCACGGGTCACCAAAGTTCCTTTAGTCCTGATGACTCCAGGGGGATTGTCCAGTCATTGGTGGGGGCCCCCAGAGCTTACGGCAACCTATTCATACATCTGTTTTGTCAGCAAACATTTGTGCCAGGCATGTGCTGGGTACTGGAATAGAGTTGAAGATGAATAAGGAACATAAGAGTCCAGTCCAAAATGAGTTCTCAGTCTGGTGTCTGGAGCTTACGCAATTTCAGAGTTCCTCAGAGAAATAATAGGTTCATCTTTATAAAGTACCTAATAAAAACACTACCTTGGTATTACCATCCTCTCTCAAATATGTCTGATTTTTACTCACTGTATGATTATCAGCCTATTCTGCTCATGTTCAGCCTATTCTGTCCACTGTTATATTTTTGTTTCACTTTTTAAGTTTTGGGGTTATGTGACCAGTGGCTAGCAATGTGGCAGGGCTCAGACCTTCTCTGCATTGATGACAGCACACACACCAGATGAAGTTTTATTGTTTGGAATTGTTTTTGAGACAGTAATTATTTTAGGAGTTACTGGTGAAAAGCAATATAGGTCAGCAATATAGTCAACCATGTACTTTAACATTTTATGACCCTTTCTTCATTCCTTTCTAGTTAAAAAATAAAAATCCTTCTTAGAGGCTTAGGGGGTTGAAGCTTCTATAGGATTTGAAGCCATCATCATTAGAGTCTGCACAGTTCATACTCCAGGCTGCTCCAGTCAATGAGAGGAGAGGAATGCTCCAGCAGGATGAACCTGAGTTTTTTCTCCTCCGAGACAAATATTTATGTTATTAAATGTACCTACAAATAAATAGGTACATTTATTTATTCATGTATTTATTTATTCTCTCACTAGTTCTAATATTTATAATAGTCATAATTATGTAGCATTGACTCAGTACTTACTGTATGCTAGCCACCACATTAAATGTTTTCCATTTATTACCCAAAACAGCCTTAAAAAAAAAAAAGTCAGTACTCCTGTTATCCCCATTTCATAGATAATCATGAGGATGCTGAGATTTGACAAGGTCAGGTAAGTCACCCAGGGTCACACAAGGATTAAGTGGTAGGACAGGAATTTGACCTCAGGCCAGCCTAACATGGGAATTCACATTTTTAACCATTGCACTCTTCTCAATTCCCTTAATTCCAGAAATATTTGAGGTGGCTTACAAAAACACATTCAGTACACAAGAAGACAAATCAGTGAAGCAAACAGATAAAGAGGAAACTTCAGGTAGGAACAAATAAGGTGAAGTTAGACTTAATATACTACATATATACCCACAGAGTCCTGTGCACTTTGTAGAATAACACAGCAAATTTGATTCTTTCAAAGAGAGAAATGTATTCATTTACATGTTTTACCATATTCATAAAATCGAAAACAAACTAGGTGCTCAGGGGAAAAAACTCTCTATCTTGATACTGAGACTTACAGAAAACTTCTCACTTGAGCCTCTTAAAAATTATTGTGTAACGTAAGAATACACTGTTGAACTTTACAGTATCCCCACAGCAAAGTCAGCAACCATTCTGTGAGATTGTTTCACAGATCCATTTATAACACATCTCAGTGTAGTGAAACATCAAAGCCTAGGTTAAAAGGGCAAACCTCAGATTTTACAGCTTTCCGATGGCTTGGCTGAATCCCAAGAAGCAGAGCTCCAAAAACACATTTTCTTACACCAAGCCTGGAGATTTACTCCCTGACACCAGTCTGGGGTGCAGGAATTCCACAGCACCAGCCAGAGGCAGGCCTATGTCCTTCCATAAAGTGTACAGGTATTGACACCTTCCAGTGAAGAGCAAGGAACTCATAGAGGATGAGCATCTGATGTCTGTGCCTCAGCCCCACCTTTGCAGAGCCAGACACTGGCAGGGCTCAGATCCCCTCAGAAGAGGATTCCGGCGGCACAGGGTAATGTGGGTGATGCATTCTCAAAACCTTACTCCATAGAGCATGGCTACAATCATTTCAACCTGGCAAAATGTTTAGTCAGCTGTTACTAAACTCTAGGCACAGTCATGTAAAAATCAATCAATCAATCGATACATGGATTAAAGTGTATTTTGAATATATAACACTAAGCAGTGTCACATCCTGCGGGGGCCTCCAAGGTAAACCAGTAACAAAATACATGGACTTGTAGAGGGTTGTTAAGACAAGTTAGATGTTGGAAGACATTGTCGATATGGCCAATGGGACTCAGCCTCAGCATCTAGAACAATTGTTTCTTCGCACCTGCTTTAAAGGCAACTGCCAGAGTCCAGACATGGTATCCTAGAGCCATAGAACCAGTTGGTCCACCTAAACAGTGTATCATCATCCCTGGGCCCAACCAGGAGTCTGCCTATTTTCACACTGCTGTAAAGATACTACATGAGACTGGGTAATTTGTAAACAAAGGAAAGAGGTTTAATTGACTCACAGTTCCACATGGCTGGGGAAGCCTCAGGAAACTTACAATCATGGCAGAAGGGGAAGCAGGCATGTCTTACATGGCGGCAGGAGAGAGCAGATGTGAAGGAGGAACTGTCAAACACTTATAAAAACGTCAGATCTCATGAGAATTCCCTCACTATCATGAGAACAGCATGGGGGAAATGACCCCCAAGATTCAATCACCTCCCACCAGGTCCCTCCCTCAATGCATGGGGCTTACGGGGGTTACAATTCAAAATGAGATTTGGGTAGGGACACAGAGCTGAACCATATGACTACACTCTTAGTGGGAGTGTGGGGCAGGCTGTGCTGCTGTGCCTTAAAGGACTGTGTGGTCTCTGAACTTTGATCCTACACTCTATCAGTAACCATTTTACACATACATACATATAGTAGATTATAAGTATCAGTTACTATACAGTATTTTATAAGCATTACAAAACATTCATTAAAATAAAGATTGGGGCCGGATGTGGTGGCTCAAGCCTGTAATCCCAGCACTTTGGGAGGCCGAGACAGGTGGATCACGAGGTCAGGAGATCAAGACCATCCTGGCTAACACGGTGAAACCCCGTCTCTACTAAAAAATACAAACTACAAAAAAAAAAAAACTAGCCAGGCAAGGTGGCGGGCGCCTGTAGTCCCAGCTACTCGGCAGGCTGAGGCAGGAGAATGGCGTAAATGTGGGAGGTGGAGCTTGCAGTGAGCTGAGATCCAGCCACTGCACTCCAGGCTGGCGACAGAGCGAGACTCCGACAGAAAGAAAAAGAAAGAAAGAAAGAAGAAAGAGAAAGAAAGAAAGAAAGAAAGAAAGAAAGAAAGAAAGAAAGAAGGAAAGAAGGAAAGAAGGAAAGAAGGAAAGAAGGAAAGAAGGAAAGAAGGAAAGAAGGAAAGAAGGAAAGAAAGAAAGAAAGAAAGAAAGAAAGGAAGAAAGGAAGAAAGGAAGAAAGGAAGAAAGGAAGAAAGGAAGGAAGAAAGAAAGAAAAGAAAAGAAAAGAAAAGAAAAGAAAAGAAAAGAAAAGAAAAGAAAAGAAAAGAAAAGAAAAGAAAAGGAAGGAAGGAAAGAAAAGAAGGAAGGAAGGAAGGAAAGAAAGAAGGGAGGGAGGGAGGGAGGGCGGGAGGGAGGGAAAAGAAAGAAAAGAAAGAAAGAAAGAAAGATTGGGAGGAATGAAGGAATGAAATATAAAATGAATACAGAGAGAAGTTCTCTGGAAGTTCTACTATTTTCTTACCACAGTTCTTTGTATCATCCCACACACTCCTCTTTGGAGAATGCTGTCTTAATTTAAGAAGCTGGGCCTCCTCTAAACCACCTCTTGCCACTTCCAGCAAGCTTTTCATCATCCAGCCCCAGCCCATCTCCCCAGCTGACCCTGCTGGTGCTCTCCACCCCATACTCCACTATCCACCATGACAGCATACACACCATTTCCTGCACGCACAATGTACTCTGCATTTTTTTGCTCATGTCGTTCCTTCATACCAAATGCCTTTCCCTCTTTCTCCAGCTATCAAAATTTTCAACTTTCAAGACCCAGTTCAGATTGTATCTCTACCCTATAATTAACCTAGATCCCTTCTCAAATAGAACGAATCACTTTCTGCCATAATATTAACCAAAATTATCCTTTCTAATCTTCCCAATATCCCTGCAAAGTATTATTAAGTATTTGCAGATCAGAAAAGGCTCTTTTCTAGTCAGAAAGACTATAAATAGCTCTTTTCTAGTCAGAAAGACTATACTCTCAGGAATCATTTCTATAGTTTTTTACTAGAGAAATTTCTCTGAATGTGTAGAGCACAGGAAACTAAGAGGAGGAGCTGTGTTCTCCTCTGAGCATGAAGTGAGCCCTTGGTGTTACTTCTCTGCAACTGCCATTTGCCATTGATGATCGTTCTTCTCTTCCTCTGGAGAGTAAGAGGGTACAGGATGCAGTCTGAGTGATTCCTGTTTTAAAAAGGAAAAAGTCTCTTGGATATTGTGTAATTAACCCATACCCCTATTGACTGATAGGAACAGAATTTGAACTCATAACATCCCAGTGGCCATGTTCTTTCCAGCACACTAAGTTTCCCTTCACGCCTTGGCTTCCCATGACAGAAACTGCACTCTGTATATATTCTCTTATGACATCTTCAACTAGCCCTGTGAATATATGTTATCATCTCTAGATTGGAACTAAGAAAACAAAGCCTTGGAAAGGTGAAGTAGCTTGCCTAACGTCACTTAGTTAGCAAACAGTAGGGATGGTTTCAACCCATGTTTATCTGACTGTAGATCCCATATTCTTTGTTTTGCCATGCAAGTGGATCTATTCTTCTCTTTACTTGTTACTTTCACTTCACTTTAGCTTTTAGTCATTTTGCCTTGGCTTAAATAGCAACTTCAATACCTCTTTCCTTCAATGCTCTGTGAGGTAACTGAAGACAAGAAAATATGTTTCACTCAATTCTCTGGTAGCCAGTACCTACATATCAAAAGTATGTTTATAAATGTGAAATTGAACCTTATAGGAAGAATGATTGCAAAGAAATATCAATTCACTGTGCTGTCTCCATCTCTAGAGCTTTTGTACCTATTGGCTTGCCAACACTACATTCAAAAAATATGGAAAGGAAACTGAGAAAGGTGGAAGAGACCACCACCTCTTGCCATCTCCTAAAAGATAATTTTTAATAAGCTGCAGGCTACCCTTGAAAACTGTCTATCATAAGCAAGAGTGCTGGCAACATCTCCTGAAAGATGACAGAGGTCCAGGTGGCCATCCAGATGCTGGAACATGCCTGAGGACATGGGGGGATGTTTAAAATGATTGATAATTTCGAAAATAGAAAACAGTTTATTATGTAAGGATATAAAGAATAAAATATTTTGTATAACTATACAGCGTGTTTATATTTTGAGCTAAGTATTATTACAAAAGGGTCAAAAAGTTAAGAAAATTTAGAAGTTCATAAAGTTAAAAAGTTACAATAATCTAAGGTTAATTTATTATTGAAGAAAGAAAAATATTTTTATAAAGTTAGTGTAGCTCAAGGCACAGTGTTTATAAAGTATACAGCAATGTACAGTAATGTCTTGGGCCTTCTGAGAATGTATCCCATCACTAAGTGACATGATTGTAGTAAATTCCTTGCAGATGTTGACTAAGTCAAAGATCTTGAGATGAGAAAATTCTCCTGGGTTATCTGGATGGGGCCTAAATGCCATCATATGTATCCTGATAAGGGAGAGGCAGAGGGATATTTGACACAGAAGAGGAAGCAATGTAACCACAGGGCCCAAGACTGGAGGAATGTGGCCACAAGCCAAGGAATGCTGGGAGCCACAAGGACCTGAAAGAGGCAAGGAACCTATGCTCCTCTAGGGCCTTTGGAGGGAGTGTGGCCCTGCTGACTCTGGTTTCAGCCCAGTGATACTGATTTCAGACTTCCAATTTGTGGTAATTTGTTAGAGCAGCTATCAAGAATTAATACACTAGTAAGAACTTTAGTGCAAGGAGATAGAAGTGAATGACACAAATGACAAGTAATAATTTAGGCACAGTACTCAGCACCTCTCCAGTCCTAAACACGCTCAAATCCTTGGCTACCACATTCCAGGGAAACCAGGCTATCCCCCACCACCAAGAACCCATGCTTCTTTGGACATTCTATCAGTTCAGATGGAGGATGATTATTTCTAAAATGACCACTCCACTATCCACCAAAGTCCTGCAAAAAATAACTCTGTGTGGCTTTCCAGCCAGTTAAACCCACCACAATCACGGACTTCTCTTTATTATTAAATATAAGTTCTAATGGATGCTGTCTTCACCTTCATTCTCATCCCTGTACCTCCTTGGATTTTATCTCCTCAGGCCTGAACTCCCACTGGTCCCAAAACTTCCACCAGGCCATTCAGGAATGCTACCCAATTTAAAGCACCTTGCTATATCTTCAATCTTTTCCCCAGGCCTTTATTGCTCTCACTCCATCTGGGTTTTGCCTATCACATTGAGAACCCCAAGCCATCCATCCCTTCTATCGATCAGTCCCTCCTCTCTTCACTTCCTTGCCCACACGGTCCAGATCCCACAGCTCATTACTTCAGCCGCTCCTTTGCCAATATCTTCAACTCCCTTACTCCATCTGTCCTCCTGTTGCAACTGCCTGGCAAAATCCCACACCCAAACCAATGTAAACATCTGCCCTTCCTCATCTCTACCTGGGCTTCTGGCATCCCTCGTCTCTACCTAAGCTTCTGAGCAGTGGTGAAGAAAATCAAAATATCCATCAAAACTCTAGCTAATCATGGTCTCTGGCCTTACCTGGATCCTTAAGACAGTCTTCGCATTTTTCTAGTTAGCTTTCTCAACAGTGGCTATATCAAACCTTCTCCACTCTTACCAAAGCCCCTATGACTTCTTTACCCTCTCAGCCTTGTGCATTTATTTATTCATTCATTGTTTCTTTCAACAAATATTGGTTGGGTGTCAACCATGTGTCAGACACTGCACTAAGCATAAGGAAAACACAGTGAAAAGACAGACATTGCCGCTGCTCTAACAGGACTTAACAAGCTACCGGAAAATACTCTCTCAGCAGACCACCTTTCTGTGAGAGGGGACACAGAAGCTATCTGAGGATTATTTCCACCTTCCTGTCCCCAAACTCATATCATTGCACCTTCCTTCTATCCTCCTTTTTTGTACAAAGAGAATCATATTTCTCTTGTCAACAACCAGTCCCTTGGCCAATGCTCCAAGGTCCCTCACATCCCCACTCCTTGAACTACTCGTTCTCTAAGTTATCCCTCTATCTTGAATTGCTGCCCTTTCTCTCCCTTTGCAATGTCTTTTCACCACCAGTGTTTAAAAGGTCTTAGGTCTTTTCCATCTAAAAATATATATATAATTACTCTCCCAAGCTGCTGTCTTATTTTTCTCCTATTTACAGGCGAACTCCTTTAAAGAGTTGTCTGCATCCCTATTCTCTGCTTCTTGCTTCCCAGTCCCCCAAACACCCACTATAATTTGGCATATGCTCCACTCCCAGACCCCATCTTTCTTGACATCTGTATAGGATTTGACACTGTTGGTTACTCCCCACTTTTTGAAACACTACTCCTTTAGTTTCCATAACACTGCACTCTTCTGGTTTGTCTTCTGTCTCTGTGATAAGCAGAATTCTAAATATGTCCTCTCAAAATTCCCATCGCCCAATTATTCAATTAAACACTAATCTAGTTTTTGCTGTGAGGAGACTTTACAGATGGAGCTCTGGTTATTAATCAGCTGACCTTTCAATAGGGAGAGTGACCTGGATTATTCAAGTGGGACCAATGTAACCACATCTGCCCTGAAAAGCAGAAGAGGAAGGCAGAAGAGTCGGTCAGAGAGATATGGCAATAGAGAGTCAAAATGTGAAAAGGACTATGCTGCCATTGCCTGCTTTGAAGGGAGTCATGAGCCAGGGAGTGTGAGTAGCCTCTAGAAGCTGAGGACATCTTCCATTCAGCAAGGAATTTTGCCAATAACCTGAGAGCACTTGGAAATGGATGCTCCCTGCTGGGACTTCCAGCAAGGACTGCAGCTCTGCTAACTCTTTGATTTCAGCCTGGTGAAACTCTAAGCTAAGAACAAACTAAAAACCAGCTGAGTCGTGCTGTGCCCAGACTCCTGACCTACAGAACTGAGATAACAAATGGATATTATTTTAAAATGATGAATTCGTGTTCATTTGTTATGGTCACTTTCAAAAACTAATACATTCTCTATCTGCTCCCTCTCTGCCTCTTTGTAGACCTCTCTAGTCCTCTATCTGTCCCTTAAACATCATTTTCCATTCTACTAATTCTCACTGAGTAATATTATTAGCTCTATGCTTCCATTTCTATCTATATGCTACTAAATCCATAAGCCATAACTCTTTGTCAGATATCTTTGCTGAGTTCCAAACCAATAAATCCAGCTGTCCAATAGATGTCTCCATCCATATGACTCAGAGGCACCTAAAACTCGACATATCCAAACTTGAACTCATTATCTACCCCTGTAGTTGCTCTTACTCCTGAGACCTCTATGGTGTAATAGTTATCCAGCTGCCAAAGTCTAAACCAGAGCCTCATCCTGGCTTCTTCTTCTTCTTTGATGCTAAATCAAATCCCCACATGCTATCCATTCTAACTCCTAATTTCCTCTAATCCTTCTACTTTCCTCAATTTTTGCAGCACAAGTCACCATCATCTCTCATCCATGCTACTGCAAAAGCTCCTTACCGGTCTCCTTCTCTCCAGTGGTACATCCTCCAGTTCATTCTCCCAGCTGCAGTCAAAATACCACTCCTGAGATAAAAAATCACTCTCCTTGAGGGGAATAGAATAGAGTAATATGACTAGAGACCACGTTACCTTTCTGAAGAGTGAAGCCAAGAAAATCATCCATAACTAGGGCAAAAAGATAAAAAAAAAAAAAAAAAAGATGAAGGAAAAAGTAAGAGACGTGGAGGATTACTTCATGAGGCCCAGTATCACCTATGATTTTTTAAATGTGGGACTGGGAAGTAATTTTTAACATAAGAAAATATTCCAAAGTTCTAGAAAGGAATTTCCAAGCGCCCTAGACTATTAACAAAAAAAGACCCATGCTCAGGCATATCCTAATAAAATTTCTCATCAGATGCCTAAACACCAGGGAGAAATATATTGAATCTACTAATAGAAAACAATTTTAAATCTAGAATCCCATTTTCATCCAAACTGACTAATAGAAGGCAAAAAGAAAATATTTTCAAATATACATAAAAAGCACCTCTCTAAACGAATTGTCTATGATACAAACTATGCCAGTATTTTATTTAGCCTCATACAATTCTAAAAAGTCAAGTCACCTTTGACAGATATGATTAGAGCAAAATTAAAAATGTTATTTTACTATGACTTGTAAGCAAAGAAACCAGGATCACTTATAGTTAAATCTAAATAAGTTGGTGTATGTTTTGCAGTTGACTAGATTTTAGAATTTTGCTATCTCTGGGATAGATTATACTTTGATTCTTTGAATCACAATGGGATGAATTTCAGAACACCAAAAGACAGGCTGATCAAAGGGTTTCACCACCCTTTATTCACTATCATATGCAATGCTTAAATAATATTTAGATATTGCCCATATTGATTTCAGCCCTCTGCCCAAACATTGGAAACACCAATTATGTAAACAGTCCCAGGATCCAGAGCTGGGGTTGCTTGCATAGTGCTTAAGGGTTAGAGTATACAAAGAATGCCAGGAGTCTGATGCCAAGCCCTGCAGGGAACTTTCAGGTTATAATTCCAGCAAGCCGATTATAGACCTGTGGTAAATTTACTTAAAACCACCACCCAGGGCAAAATCCACTGTGAACTCCAGCCATGGCAAAATTCCATTACAACTTACTTCTGATACAAAGGCACACAATGAAAGAGCAAGCAATCAAGAGTCCCAACCAAAAGACTTCAAGTGGGGCCTCACAAATAGTTTTTCTCCATTTCCCAGATCTTGCAAGATAGGGTTGTAGAGCCCTTGGACACGCTGCTGAAAAACAGTGGTCACCATTAGCATCCACTGTTTATTCCAGGATTTTGTTTTGTTACTGGCTATAAGAATAGTTACACCAAAACCTTTCTATGCTACATTAGTGACACAGTGGAAGCTATTTTAATATTATAAACTCATATGATATTTCAATTTAACTCTAATTTTATCTCTTGTCTGATTTTATGTAATCATTTACTGATTCATTTTTTCCAAGAGGCCACCTTTTCTCCTGTTTTCTGTATAATTGTTCTTAGCAATTTTAATACACTCTTACTATATGTTGTCACCAGGTGTTTAAATTATAATATTCTTCAAAACTTTAAAAATCTTAATTTTTCCACAAAAAAAAATCAACAAATTCACTAAGGCAGAAATAAAACACATTAAACACTCACAACTAGAGAAGGGTACCTCTGAGGTAGGCTGAATAATGGCCCCATAAATTGTCCACATCCTAGTTACCACAACCTGTGAATAAGTTACTCTATATGGATAGAAGAACATTGCAGATGTAATTCAGTTAATGATCTTGAGATGGGGAGAGTACGCTGGATTATCTAGGTAGGATGAATGATGAAATCACAAGTGTTCTTATAAGAGGAAAGCAGAAGAAAATACTACTATGGAAGAAAGGGCAACGTGGTGACAAAAGCAGATTGGAATGGCGTGCTTTGAAGGTGAAAAAATGGTCCACAAGCCAAGGTGTCGGGCAGCCACTAGAAGGGGAAAAAGGCAAAGAAACAGATTCTCTCCCCTCAGAGCCTTCAGAATAAACTAGACTTGCCAATACCTTGACTTCAGCCCAGTGAGAACTGATTCCATACTTATGACCTTTGGAACTATAGGAGAAAAAAAAATGTGTTGTTTTACATCACTGAATTTGTGGTAGTTTATTATAGCTTCAGTAGAAAACTAATATAACCACCCCCCCACACACACAAAAAAAACACCTAATTTATTTGAAAATTCAAAAACGCTTTTCAATAAAACTAGTTAATTAAAGAGTAATTACAAACTATTTTGAAAGGAAAGGGTGTACTACATATTGGAGGTTAAGGAATTTGGCCACTGTAGTAAGAAAAAAAAAATGTAGAGAGAGGATTCTGAGAAGACAGCAGAGTAGGAAACACCAGTAACATGTCCCGCTATCTAGACAAAAATTGCACTGGCAGGATCTGTCTGATTTAACTATTTTCAAACACGGGAGTCAATTAAGGTTTGCAACTTCCAGGGGAAGGCTTGAATGGTAAATTGCATTAATTTTGATCAATTTCAGCTCTTAGTCCAGTAGCAGCTACCCATCCCCCACCCCTCAGTCCCATGGCAGGTGGTTGCGCATGGGTTCCTAGAGCAATCTGCACACAACTTGCAGGAACCAAAGTGAGCAAAAAACATTCTGTCCTCCAGATATCAGAGATCTGTGCTCTGTGCTTTGATTGCTAATTTCTGCTTCTGACCAAAGAGGTGCAAAAAAGTGTTGGCAAGCTCTTCCTTCTCTGCCTGAAATGATGTCCAAGTGATTTATCTATCTATCTATCTATCTATCTATCTATCTATCTATCTATCTATCTA
>NC_045440.1:98169779-98326175 GCF_002776525.5 Piliocolobus tephrosceles
CTATCTATCTATCTATCTATCTATCTATCTATCTATCTATCTATCTAGAGATAGAGTCTCACTCTGTCACCCAGGCTGGAGTGCAGTGGCATGACCTCGGCTCACTGCAACCTCTGCCTCCTGAATTCAAGTGATTCTCCCGCCTCAGCCTCCCAAATAACTGGGATTACAGGAGCAACAGGTGCCACCACGCCCAACTAATTTTTTTTTTTTTTTTTTTTTTGTACTTTTAGTAGAGATAGGGTTTCACTAATGTTGGCTAGGCTGGTCTCAAACTCCTGACCTCGTGATCACCCTGCCTTGGCCTTCCAAAGTGCTGCAATTACAGGCATGAGCCACTGTGCTTCACTCCAAGGGATTTAAAGTGCCCTTTCCACCTTCTTTTTTCTATTTTTTCCCTTTTTGGAGCCAGATATTAGACACTGGAATATTTAAAAATAACTGCATATGCAGGGAGAATTAGAAAGTAACCAAACATGCCCAGGGAAAGGCACAGGCTCAGAAAAGACTTGAAAAGATGTTGAGTTTACACTTCAGGCTGATCCTTGGCACAGAGACAACCCACAACAATCAAATCCAAAACAATTAAAAATAACAGAAACCAGCAAATCCTGGGAGAAAGGGAGAATTTGATTTCCAAAGTTACCACATTATTAGATTTAAATGTCTAATTTTTAACAAAAATTCACAAAACTCAAATGAACAGCAAAGAAAGGCCCATTCAAAGAAATAAAAAAAAAAAAAAATCAACAGAACTGCCCCTCAACAAGATCTGATGGCAGATCTTCTCATCAAAGACTTTAAAACCACTCTTTTAAAGATGCTCAAAGAACTAAAGGAAGATGTGAAGAAAGTCAAGAAAATGATGTATGAACAAAATGGAAATATCAATAAAGAGAAAAACCTAAAGTGAAACCAAAAGGAAATGCTGGTGCTAAAAAATACAATAACTGAAATGAAGAATTTACTAGAGGGATTTCAAGTCAGATTTGAATAGGCAGAATGAAGAATCTGCAAAAACTTGAAGATAGGACAATGGACATTATTGAGTCTGAGGAGCTGAAAGAAAAAGATTACAAGAAAGTGAACAGAATATAAGAGACCTCTGGGATACCATCAAGTGGACCAACATATGCATTGTGGGAATCTCAGTAGAAGAGAAAGAAATAAGGACACAGAGAATGTTTGAATAGATAATGGTTGAAAACTTTGAAAATCTGATGAAAGACATGAACATAAATATCCCAGAAGCTCAATAAACTCCAAGTAAAATGAACTCAGAGACCAACACCAAGGTATGATCAAACTTTGAAAAGACAAAAAGAGAGCAGCAGGAGAGCTCCTGAGAGCAGCAGGAGAGCAAGCACCTAGACACATACAAGAAATCCTCAGTAAGATTATCAGCCAATTTCTCATTAGAAATTTTGGAGGATGAAAGGTAATGGGCTAGTATATTCAAAGTACTAAAATTAAAAAAAAAAAAAAGCCAACCAAGAATTCTATATCAGGCACAACTGTTCTTCAAAAACGAGGTAGAAATTAAGACATTCCCAGATAAACAGAAGTTATAGGAGTTTATTACCACTACACCTTCCCTAAAAGAAAATCATGAGGGAATCCTGCAAGGTGAAATAAAAGGACACTAGACAGTAACTTGAAGCCATCTGAAGAAATAAAGATATTAATAAAGGTAAAAAATAGTTGGACAATTATAAAAGCTAGTATTTTGTAATAACAGTTTTTATTTTCTACAAAAGTGTAACTATACCTTTTGTTTTCTACCTGATTTGTGACTAATACATTTTCTAAAAGATTAGTCTTAAAGCCAGTATAATAATAACTTTGATTTGTAACTTCACATTTTGCTTTCTCCATGATTTAAGAGACTAATAGTTTATTTCTTGGGGCACACCATGTATAAAGATATAATTTTGTGACATCAACAAATGAAAGGACTGTAAAGCAATGGAGCAAAGTCTTTGTATGTTATTGAAGTTAAGCTGGTATAAGTTCAAATTCGAGTGTTATGACTTTTTTTTTCTTTGAGATAGAGTCTCACTCTGTTACCCAGGCTGGAATGCGATGACACAATCTCAGCTCACTACAGCCTACACCTCCCAGTTCAAACAATTCTTGTGCCTTAGCCTCCCAAGTAGCTGGGACTGCCAGCGTGTGCCACTGCACCTGGATAATTTTTGTATTTTTAGTAGAGATGGGATTTTGCCATGTTGGCAAGGTTGGTCTCAAACTCCTGGTCTCAAGTGATCTGCCTGTGTTGCCCTCCCAAAGTGCTGGGACTACAGACCCAGCCAAGAGTGTTATAACTTTATAATGTTAAATGTAATACCCATGTTAACCACAAAATAGTTACAGAATATACACAAAAAGAAACAAGAGAAAAATTTAAATATTTTAACTACAAAAAACTAACAAAACACAAAAGACAATAAGAAAGAATATAAGGGATTAAAAAGCTATAAGACATATAGAAAACAAACAGTAAAATGACAAAGATGTCTCCTTATCAATAATTACTTTAAATGTAAGTGGGACCGAGTGCGTTACTTCACGCCTGTAATCCTACTATTTTGGGAGGCCGAGGTGGGCAGATCACTTGAGGTCAGGGGTTCAATACCAGCCTGGCCAATGTGGTGAAACCTCATCTCTACTAAAAATACAAAAAAAAAATTAGCCGGGAGTGGTGCTGCATGCCTGTAATCCCAGCTACTTGGGAGGCTGAGGCAGGGGAATTGCTTGAACCCAGGAGGCAGAGGTTTCGGTGAGCCGAGATTATGCCACTGCACTCCTGCCTGGGTGACAGAATGAGTGAGACTCCATTTCAAAAAAAAAAGTAAATTGATTACATTTTCCAATCAAAGGACAGAGATTGCAGATTGGATTAAACCATATGACCCAGCTATATGCCATCTACGAAAGACTCACATTAAATCTAAAGACACAGATTGAAAGTAAAAGGATGGAAAAAGATAATCAATGCACTTCGTAACCAAAAGAGATCATGGGTGGCTATACTAATATCAGGCATAATACATTTTAAGTCAAAAAAGTTTACAAGAGACAAAGAAAAACATTATATATTAATTAAAGAATATATTACATATAATAATTATAAACAATAATATATAATAATTATAAACATTTACATATATAATGACACACCATCAAAATACACAAAGCAAAAACTAATGGAAATTAAGGGAGAAATCAACAGTTGTTTAAAAATAGTTGAAACCTCAATACTCCCCTCTCAATGGATAGAACAACCAGACAGAAGATTAGTAAGTAAATAGAGGACTTACACAACACAGTAAACCAACTACATCTAACAAGCATGTACAGAACACTTTACCCAAGAATAACAGGACAATAGGATATACATTCTCCTCAAGTGCACACAGGACTTTTTAAGGATAAACTATACGTTAGGCCACAGACTAAATCTCAATTAATTTTAAAAGGTAGACATTCCACAATGGATGGAGTTAGAAATCAATAACAAGTAAAACTGGAAAATTTGCAAAATTGTGCAAATTAAACAACACACTCTTAAACAACTAATGAATCAAAGAAGTCATGTAGGAAATTAGAAAATATTCAGAGATGAAAGAAAACAAAAATTAAAAACAAAAAAACAAACAAACAGAAAAAAAAAACCACCCCAAAATTTATAGGATATGGGGAAAGCAAGCCGTGCTCAGGGAAAACTCAAACAAATCAGCAAGAAAAACAAACAAACAATCCCATTAAAAAGTTGGCTAAGCCCAGGGTCAGCCACATCATCATGGTAATTGTGGCCTTACCCCATCCATGTCATCCACGTCACATCAGGATGTGCAGTCTTCCTTGTCCTCTGCTAGTGGAGTTTGCCTGGGAAAACCTCCACTAAATACTGAAATTGTTGCATGCCTGTGGATTCCTTACAACAAATGGGGAACGTGGTGTTTCCCACCTCTTGTGGGTAGAAAGAAACTGCAGTCTGCTTTGAGGAGGCAAGAAGGCAAAGCCAGGGCAGAGCCTTGCTGCGGGAAGCATTTGGTGAAAAAGCAGGTTTAGACACCTAGGAGGGCTGAGGGAGAAGATTTGACCAGCACTATCTTTGCTTCAAGTTTTAGGATGTCTGAACTTTCTGCTTTCATGTTTTCAGCCATCTTTTTTTTTTAATGGTACAACCTACATCTTGCTTTTAAAAGAAGAAGCATCAAGCTAAACTTCTTAAACTCTGATGCCCTGGGGATGAGAACAAGTTTGGATCCTGTGCCATGTAATTTGATGTTTCATTTTGCTGCCTCCATCACAGAACAGAATTGCTTTCCAGAAAGGCAGTTAACTGGAAATAACAGAGGCTCCCAGCGGTGGGAGGGCTGCTCAACAATGCCTCCTATCTCCCCCAACACCCTTTTTTTCCTCTGAGGCACCCAAGGATTATGGCTTTCATGTCTAAGTGTGGGGACAGAGGAGGGAGAGGCAGAGCCTGGGCCCAGAGAAGACGGCCTGGTCTGAATCTGGAATAATTAATGCCACCCAAAGAAAAGGTCCTGCTAGGTCCAGTGTTGTCTTAGATCTAATGTTGCTGCTATTTACAAAACACTGATCATCCAAAAGCTCAAATCTGTTCCTCCTTGAATGAACCTATAGATGCATGACCTCCACCATACCTCCACATCACTATTTATGTCTTTGTAGGAAAATGTGCACATGCTCCATGCACTATGGGGAAGGGCGTTTTTAAATTAATAAAGTGTGTTACCAACAGTCATATAAAAAAAAAAGTGGGCTAAGGACATGAATAGACAGTTCTCAAAAGAAGATACACAAATGGCCAACAAGCATATGGAAAAATGTTCAACATCACTAATTATCTGGGAAATGCAAATCAAAACCACAATGCAACGCCACCTCACTCCTTCAAAAATGGCCATAATCAAAAAATCAAAAAATAATAGATGTTGGTGTGGATGTGGTGAAAAGGGAACACTTTTACATTCTTGGCGGGAACGTAAACTGGTACAACCACTATGGAAAACTGTGGAGATTCCTTAAAGAACTAAAAGTAGACCTACCGTTTGATTCAGCAATCCCACTACTGGGTTTCTACCCAGAGGAAAATAAGTCATTATACAAAAAAGATACTTGTACATGCATGTTTATAGCAACACAATTTGCCATTGCAAAAATACGGAACCAGCCCAAATGCCCATCAATGAGTGGATAAAGCAAATGTGATAAATGTGTATATATATGTATATATACACATATACATACACACACACACATACAATGGAATACAACTCAGCCATAAAAAGGAACAAAATAATGGCATTTGTAGCAACCGGGTTGGAACTGGAGACCATTATTCTAAATGAAGTAACTCAGGAATGGAAAACCAAACATCATATGTTCTCATTCATATGTGGGAGCTCAACTATGAGGATGCAAAGGCATAAGAATAATACATTGGACTTTGGGGACTCAGGGAAAATAGTGGGTGTAGCAAGGGTTAAAAGACTACACACTGGGTACAGTTTACACTACTGGGGTGATGGGTACACCAAAACCTCAGGAGTCTCCACTAAAGAACTTATTCACATAATCAAACACCCCCTGTTCCCCAAAAACCTATTGAAATTAAAAAGAAAAAATTCCCAAAAAAAGAAAAGCCCTGGACCTTATGGCTTCATGGGTGAATTCTATCAAATATTTGTAGAGAATTATTACCAATCCTTCTCAAACTTTTCCAAAAAGTTGTTGAGGAAAGAACACTTTCTAACTCACTCTATGAGGTCAGCATTACCCTGATACCAAAGCCAAACAAAGACATCACAAGAAAAAAAAAAAAACTACAGGTTAATATCCTTGATGAACTCAGATACAAAAATCCTCAACAAAATACTAGCAAACCAAATCTGACAGCACATTAAAAGGATAATACACCATCACTGAGTAGGATTTATTCCTGGAATTTTAGGATGGTTCAACGTACAAAAATCAATCAGTGTAACACATCACATTAACACAAGGAAAAAATTTACATAATCACCTCAATTGATACTGAAAAGGCATTAGACAAAATTAAACACCTTCTCATAATAAAAACAATTAGCAAACTAGGAAAAGAAGGAAACTACCTCACTAATAAAACCATATATGAAAAACTCACAAGGAAGATTATAATTAACAGTGAAATACTGAAAGCTCTTCCTTTAAGATGAAGAACAAGGCAACAATGCCCACTTTCACCACTTCTGTTCAGTTTAGAACCAGAAGTTCTAGGCAGAGCAATTAGTCTAGTAAAAGAAATAAAAGACAACCAAATTATAAAGGAAGAAGTAGAATTATCTCTGTTCACATATGATTTGATCTTATGTAGAAAGCTCTAAATATATCACACACAAAAACTGTTAGAACTAGTAAATTAATTTAGCAAAGTAGCAGGATGCAAAGCCAACACACACAAATCAGTTGCATTTCTATATAGCAACAATGAACAATCTGAGAGGAAATTTAAAAAGCAATTTTATTTACAATAGCATCAAAAAGAATAAAATGCTTAGAAATTAACTTGACCAAGGAAATGAAAGACTTGTACAATGAAAACTATAAAAAAATTGCTAAAGAAATTTTAAAAGACATAAGTAAATGAAAACACATCTCATGTTCATGGACTGGAAGACTTAATATTGTTAAGATGTCCATACTACTCAAAGCAATCTACAAATTCAATGCAATCCCTATTAAAATTCCAATGATGTCTTCAAGGGGAATAGAAAACCCCATCCTAATATCCATATGGAGTCTCAAACAACCCTGAATAGCCAAAACAATCTTGAAAAGGAATAACAAAGCTGGATGGCTCACATCTCCCAATTTCAAAACTTATTACAAAGCCACAGTAATCAAAACACTGTGATACTGGCATAAAAACAGACATATAGATGAATAGAATAAAATAGAGCCCCGAAATAAGCCCTCATGAATATAGGGTGCCAAGGGTATCAAGACCATTCAATGGTTAAAAGACAATTTTTTCAACAAATGGTGCTGGGAAAATTGCATATCCACATGCAAAAGAATGAAGTTAGACCCTTACTTAACACCATATACAAAAATTAGCTTAAAATAGATCAAAGACCTAAATGTAAAATCTAAAATAACAAAACTCTTAGAAGAAAACATAGGACAAATCTTCATGACAGATCTGGCAATGATTTCTTGGACATGACATCAAAGGCACAAGCAACAAAAGAAAACAATAAATTGAACTTCATGAAAATTTTTAAAATGTATGCATAATACCTTTTAAAATATGAGAAATATTTTGTACAACTTCACATTAATAAATGTGAAAGTTCACACGAATTGTATGCTTTTCTGTGAATGTGTATGACTTACGAAGAAGTAGGAAAAACTTAATGAACCCATAATCACTTAATAAATTGTTTAGATTGTCAGAAAGTTATCCTGAAAATTATAGTAAGCTCAGACAATTTTAATGACAAGTTCTGCTAAGCGCACAAGCTCTGTGTTATTTAAAGTAATACAGAGCATAGTAGGTGAGCTCTTCATCTCATTATGTGAGGCTGGCATACCCTTGACACCAAGATGAAAAAAATAATAAAGAAAGAAAACTACAAACCTCACTTAGGAAAATAAATGTAAAAGTCATACAATAACAGCAAATAGAATATGGTAGCAAATGTTTTAAATATACATCATGATAAATTGAGTTTATGCTAATTATTCAAAGCTAGACATCTTTGTAGTAAGTATTAAGATGTCTATTAATTTAATTCAACACATTATCAGGTTAAAGAAGAAAAGCCACACAAACCAACAGATTCCAAAGAATATTGGATAAAACAACCTCCTATTCTGATTTGAGGTGGGGGGGCAGGGGACATCTTAGCAAGCTAGAACTGGAAACAAACAAACTTACTTAACATGCTAAACTATCAGAAATTTCTAACAAACCTTATATTAAAAACATTCTCATTAAAGTCTGATAGAAGACAAAGATGTCTACTAACATTATTGTATTGCAGATTCTAACCAATGTAGTAAGACAAGAAAAGAAAACAATGAGCATAATTTGAAAAAGTTAAAAGACCAAAGGATCTGCATTCGACCTCACTTCTATGGAAAGCTTACAAAGAAACAGGTAGAAGATAAGGCGAAGAGCCAGAAACAGGTCAAGACATGAAGTTTCAGGCTTATTTGGGGGATGCGAGATAAGGTCAGGTTAGTTGTTTCTAGATCAGGCAAATTAGTGTATCAGAGTCTTAGGTTGTCCACCTTCTTTTACCTGTTTATATAATCCAAGTGTGGGGTTTGAGAGAACATTTATCATGCATGCAAACTTACTCATATACACAAAAATGTCATTATTTACAGTGGATGTATCTTCTAAGAAATCACAAAATATTTTTTTCTTTTTTTTTTAAGACAGAGTCTTGCTCTGTCGGCCAGGCTGGAGTGGAGTGGCATGATCTCGGCTCACTGCAACTCCCGTCTCCCAGGCTCGAGCAATTCTCCTGCCTCAGCCTCCTGAGTAGCTGGGATTACAGGCATGTGCACTACACCCAGATAATTTTTGTATTTTTGGTAGAGACGGGGTTTCACCATGTTGGCCGGGCTGGTCTCGAACTCCTAACCTCAGGTAATCCTCCCACTTCGGCCTCCTAAAGTGCTGGGATTACAGGCGTGAGCCACCACACCCGGCCAGTTTTTTTATTTTTATGGGAAAATGTGAAGCAACCAAAATAATTTTTTAATGAAAACTAATAATGGATTAATCAAAGGAGCTATATACATGATCAATACAATCAATCTTTTTCTGGAACAAATCAATTTTAAAACTTCATAAAATTTCCATTCACTAAAGCAGTATATAAAATATCTAGGGAAAAACGTAACAGGAAATATGCATAAAGCAATATAGAGAAATGTTTTTTAAAAGTTATGGGAAATTTTTAAAGATTAGACTAAATAAGGAGATATCTATATTCCTGAATTGATATGTTTATTATTATAGAAACCTCAATTCCCTCTAAAGTAAATATAAATTAATGTAATTGCAATCAAAATTATGAAAGGATTTTTATGCTATTTTACAAGCTGATTCTAAAACTTCCTCTCGAATAAAGAACACGTTAGAATGACCAAATAAATTTTGAAAAAGACCTATGAAGGGAGACATACTCTGAGAGCTTTCTAAACATGATATAAAGACAAAATAATATAAAATAGGGTGTAGGAACAAGAATAGACAAATAGATCAAATAAGGAGAATAGAGGGTCCAGACACTATCTAATGTACACATGGACATTTAGTATAAAATAAAGGGCCGTTGTTTTTTCTTATCTTCAGTAAAATAAAAATGATACATAACAATTCAGCAAAAAACCTTTACCCTTATGTCACACTATACATACAAATTCAATCTAGATATACTGAAGAGTTAAACATAAAAAACACAACCATAAAATTATTAGAGAAAAATAGTAGAAAACTCAAAAGCCACAAAGTAAGAAATTGAAATATTAAGTACATAAAACTTTTGAATTGCTGTGGGGTAAAAGATGTTATAAAAATATTAAAATGGGTCTATTGGAATTTTTCTTAAGTTAAAATCTAACGTGAAATTTCGGAGAAAAAAAAATTGCAACAAATATGGAGACAAAGGATTGGTATCCAGACTATGCAAAGAGATGGTGCAATCAGTAAGATAACAACAATCTGGTTCTTTAAAAAACAGTACAGGGGATATAAATAAGCATTTCACAGAAGAAAAAATACAAATGGCCAATAAATATACTAAAAGATGATAAAACTCACTAATGAACAGAAACTACCAAATTAAAACAACTATGAGATATACTCTTATCCATCACATTGGCATACATTCTTAAGTTTGAAAATGTAGTGCTGATTGCAAAGATATGGAACCAACCTAAGTGCCCATCAATCAACAAGTAGATAAAGAAAAAGTGGTATACATACACCATGGAATACTACTCAGCCATAAAAAAAGAATGAAATAATGTATTTTGCAACAACTTGGATGGAGCTGGAGGCCATTATTCTAAGTCAACTAACTCAGGAATGGAAAACCAAATGTTGTATTTTCTCACGGGTAAGTGGGAGCTAAGCTATGAGGATGCAAAGGCATAATGGACTTTGGAGACTCAGTAGGGGAAGAAGGTGGGGAAGGGAGTGAGGGATACACGTCTACATATTGGGTACACTATATACTGTTTGGATGACAGTTGCACCAAAGTCTCAGAAATCAGCACTAAAGAACTTATCCATGTAACCTGAAACCTGTACCACAAAACCTATTAAAATGTTAAAAGAAAATATAGTACTGGTGATAGGTTATGAAAAGGAGCATGCTTGTACACTGCTTTTGGGAGACAAATTAGTAATGCTTCTTTGTATCAAAATTAAAATATATGTACCCTTTCACCCAGCACTTCCAATTATAGGTATCTACCTGAGAGGCGTGCTCATATGTGCACTTAAAGACACATACTCACCACAGCATGACTTGCAATAGTAAACCATTAGTTTACTATTTTAGTTTAGAAACTAAATTTCCTGTAGAAAGGAAATGGCTGAATCTTTTGTAGAAGAATAATATAGATGGCTAGGATTCTAAAGAAGCTCTTCTGCTATAACTACTAAAATGCCAGAAAAAAATAATTGAAAACATCTTGAAGGCAGAAAGAGCTGCAAAATAATTAAGAAATACCAAGGAAAGATGACGAATGAAGGTGAGAATCTAGACTGGGCAGCAGAGTGCAGAAGCGGGCTCTCCCTCCGAGGGCATCTGCCAAACCTAGAGCACTTGTATTTCATTCTGACAGTCTCAGGAATGCCAAGACCCACCAAGAGTGGGCAGACTAATAGAAAATTGTCATCCCATAAAGCTAAGGCCCCAGAGGACGATATTCTCAGAAGGAGGAAAAGAACTTGTAAGTTATACCCACAAGCCTCACAGTAATTTATTGCCAAGATTCACAGTCTGATGTGGTCTTTAAAAATTATCAACCATTGCTCCTTGTATACATATTTCAAAATAACATGATGCACATGATAAATATATACAATTTTTATCAATTAAAAATACATAAATAAAAATACATAACTTTTTAAAGAAATCCTAAGACAAGTACTTAATTTTAAAAGTTTCCGAACTGACAGTACCTCAGATGCATTGCAATGGCAAAACTCACTGGAAGAATTCACTTTCATTTCTGCCTCAAGAATTTGTACACACACACAGAGAGACACACACTCAAATTAAGGTATCTAAGCTTTTCTCAATAGAAATTCACTGAGCCACAAGAAAATCTGTCATCAAGATGAGAAGTAGCTGAAACAATAGACAGCAAAAAAAAGACCCCAAAAGAAGTTAGACATGGGAATTATCAGTCAAAAAGTATAAAATAGCTATGCTTACCATACCAAAAAAAGAAAATACAAGCTTGAAAAATATGTGTAATAAACAAGAAACTATTTAAAGATCAAGAAAATCTGTACAGACACAAACAAAATTTCTAAGCATGAAAAACATCATAATTAGCATTTAAGCTCCATAGATAGATTTAACAGCAAAATGGATTCAACAAAAGAGACAGTTAATGAATTAGAAGATAGATTCCCCTCAAAATTATCCAGAATGAAGAATTAAAGAAAAAACATATAGAAAATATGAACAAATTAAAGCTGGAGAACAGATTTAACATATATCTAATTGGTGTTTCAAGAGAAGACAGAAAAGATGTCAGGAGAAATATTTGAAAACATAATGACTAAGAATTTCCCAATAGTATTGAAAGACACTAATTCATAGATTCAAGATACATAAAGTTTCTAAAGAGGCATGAATAAAAATAGATTCATACCTATCTATACCAAGGCACACAGTGGGACACAAAGAAAAGCTATGTTAAAAATAGAGAGAGAGGGCTCACGCCTGAAATCCCAACACTTTTGGAGGCCAAGGTGGGCAGATCACTTGAGGTCAAGAGTTTGAGACCAGCCTGGCCAACATGGAGAAACCCTGTCTCTACTAAAAATATAAAAATTAGCCTGGCATGGTGGCCTACACCTGTAATCCCAGCTACTCGGGAGGCTGAGGCAGGAGAATCACTTGAATGCGGGAAGCAGAGATTGCAGTGAGCTGAGATCACACCACTGCACACTCCAGCCTGGGTGACAGAGCAAGACTCCGTCTTAAAACAAAAAAAAAAAAAAGAGAGAGAGAGAAAAGATAGATTACTTTCCATCAGTGGACTAACAGCGAGAATCCCAACAACCACAATGGAAACCAGAAGTCAGTTTAATGATATCATCAACAAAATGAGAAAAAATAATCATCATTCCAAAATTTTATACCCAGAAAAAAAATCACAATAGCATCTGATAAATTCACACCGTGGATTACGTTTTTCTTCTGCTTTGCATTATTAGAGTTTGTTGTTTGCTGCGTTTCCCTTTTCCCCACTGTAACGTTCTTTAAGGATGGACTTTGTCTTATTCATCAAGTTATCTATCAAAAGTAGTGCCTTGCTTGCATATAGCAGGTGATATCTAAAAGAATGGGGTAGATCTACATGTGCTGAAAAGGAAACAATTTCTAAGACATATAATCATGGGGGAAAATATATTGCAGAAAATACAGTATAACTCAATGTGTGCAAAATATCGATTACATATATGGGCCTATGTTCTATAAATATATGAAAGGAAACCACCTGGAAAGATCCATTAAATAGTAAACAATGATTACCTTTGAGGGGAAGCAATTTATCTGATTACTGAGACATGAAAATGAGAAAGGAACATGTGTGGCTCATGCTGGGCTCTTTTTTGCTGTCAAGTTTAGATCAAGCTATCTGCAGGACACATTTGTTCTTCCCTCCTCCAGGCAACAAGCACCAGGATAGACTCTACTTTGCACGGGGCACAGGGCCACGAGCCTGCCAGTGCCCAGATGCTCCATTCCCGCCTGGATGAACAAGTTCAATTCAAGATGGGGAAGAAGCATGTTGCCTATTTTGGTCTTGGGTCTAAATAGCATTTTCTAATCCTGTTCTGTCAGAGATAAATTTCATATTTTGATTTCAATCTAACTTCTGTGTCTTTTTCTTAGTAAGTTCAGCAATTGAACCAGAGATTGATACGAATAATTGGCCACTTCAAAACTCCAGCAATGAAAAGGTACTTATGTATTAACTTGGAGAGTCTGCACCCATAGTATGATTTCAAAATATAGAAAACCAAAGTTATTAGTATTGAAAAGAAGCAATTTGTCTTAGATTCCATTCAGTTCAACACAGAGATATTAATTATCTGCTATATTGCAAGCAAAGCACTGCTTTTGATAGATAGTCGATGAAAAAGACAAAGCCCAACCTTAGACGACATTACAGTGGGGAAAGGTGGAATGAAGCAAACCGCAAACTCTATGCGGAGCAGAAGGAAAATAAATGCTCAAATAGAGGGAAAATCAAAGCTCCGGGGGAACAAAGAGATTGGTCAGTTAATTCTACTTTGGGAGAATCTGAGCAGACATCAAAAAAGAGAAAGCATCTGAGATCACTAGAAGAATGAGTGAAATTGTAATCACGAAACAAGGGCAGAGAGAATAGTGGAAGCAAAAGCATAAAGCAAAATTCTACGCATTCTGAGTTTGTAGAACTCTGAATTGCATGCCGCAGTTGAGACACATTAGAATGGAAGAGGGCCAGAGAGGAAGAGAAAATGGGAAAGGGGGAATGTAGTTAGATGAAGGAAGCTGATGAACATTGGGCTCAAGAATTTAATGTTATGCTGTAGGCAGTAAGAAACCATTGTGGATTTTTGTGTATGGCATGACACGATAAGATCTGTGCTCTAGAAAAATAATTTTGGTGTGAAGAATGGATTGGAGAAAAAAAGAGAGAGCATCCAGTTAGGAATTTACTGCAATACTGGTCCCTGGAAGTGACACAAAGGGTCTGAGCTGCAAGCATTCGCACCATTAAACATAAAGGAAAGTAAGAGCAAAGGCAGACTTCATGAAACATGTTAGATGTGGGGAAAGAGAACTGTTTCAGGCTCCAGCAAGAGACTTTGAAGGGAGGGAAGGAAGAGAGCCCTCTCCAGGTGCAGGCTGGCCACCCAAGAGCAGGAGGCAGTGCCAGGAACCCAGCAGCCAACAGAAAACCCAGTTTCTGGAACAGGCTGAAAAGATGTCACCACAGAGCAAAGTGAAACCTCAGGGAAGTTGCAAAGTGGTCCCAGACCCCAGGAGCGGAATAGATCCTGCTTTTAATTCTTTTCCTTTTTAAACAGAGGGACTCTGGTGCTGTGGCCCAGGGATGGGGTTTCTCATCTGTCCCCCAAGGCCTCAGTTGCTCTGTCAGGCTCCTGCTTCATAGACAGGGGACATGAGCATGACCTGAAGCAGGGGCACAGTGGGGTTTGGGGGTGTACCTCTCCTCCAGAGCCACATCGGAGCAAGAGGGAGGACCGAGGCCAGCCACACTGGGATAATCAGGGACCAGACAGACACAAAAAACCTGGTTTGTTTCTCCCTGATGTTTCTTCAGTTTCATTGTTGTTAAGTCTGGAGGAAGCAAGCTTCATTTAATTATCTCCAAGATCTCTAGAACGTGCATGCCAAAATCCTTTCTATTTTAAAGCCTTCCCGGTTGAGGCTTCTTTGATCCCTATAAACAACTTTAATTATACAAAGATCTCAATCAACTTGATTAATTTTTAATGTGCATAGAAGGCTACAACAAACTTTATTTCCATTGAGCAAAAATACTTTTCAGAACCCTGAACAGCCTGCCGCTACCTTTGCAATTCACCACCATCATTTTATAACCACTCACTTTGGGGGCCTCCCAAACACCAAGATTTTTAAAGTAAGTACCTGTTTTCTATTTCTTGCCACATCAAGATTCACTTCATAATCCCCCACAACCTGGACCTCTGGCCCTCCCTCTGCTGAGCACCCAACCCCCAGAAGAGCAGGGAGCTGGCCAGAGCACAGCTGAGGAGCTTGACTCCATATGCCTCACCCTGGCAGCTGGGGATGGTGTGGGCTGCTAGGGAAGCCTGTGTCATAATAGCCTTAGTGTCCGAGGAGAACACGCCAGGCAGCAGAGGGCTGAACAAAGGATCACTTGTATGAGCTGGACCGGGTCTGCTGCTGTTACTGTGACCTGGCTCCCCCAGCCATCAGATCCTCCAGCTCTTGTTCCATCCCCTTCTCTTTTCTCCCTTGGGACTGCTTTAATGTTGCTCCAGAAATGACTGCCTCTTCCAGACCCCTGAGGTTCTCAGTGTCAGGGCTGCTTGATCATACTCAGGGCCACCAAGAACAGCAACAACAGTAGCAATGGAAATATAACAGCTCCTATTGACCGAGCGCTTGCTGTGTATGTGCCACACATGTGTCTTCTTACGTCATCCTCACCACAACCCCCAGGGTCAATTTCCCTAGCATTCACATGCTATAGATGAGGAAACTGAGGCTTAGAGAGATCCATTAGCTGGGCAACATTGCACAACTGGAAAGCAGCAGCTTGAGCTCAGGACTGCTGACTCCAGCCCTGGACTTCGTAATTGCCACTCTACACATCTGAGTTTGTGGAGCTGTGTGTTTCTCCATTCAGATTCTCCATTCCACTCACCAACTCTCAGAGAGGAAAGGGGAAAACATAAGCTACCCTACTATAGGTGCTGAAATTCCCTGAACTTTGGGCAGGGTGAGAATTTTGGAAAGACATAGAATAGACTGCCTCAATGAGCCAGAGACTAAAATTAGTAGGATAGGGTTAGGATAATAGAAAGACTCCAACAAGATAGAATTTAACAAGGAAAGAGTCCTACCCTGGACTCCACATGGGTAAATCCATGCCTGGCAGAACATCATGTGAGAAACATGAAAGGGTTTAGACAACACCAGTACTTGAAACATTACTAATAATTATAATAATTATAATACCAGCACTGTGCTATGTGCTTTCCTTGAATTAATAACTTGATCCCCACTTAAAACAAATATATAACCTTATAATGGCAGCGTCTTTAGTATTCCTCATTTACAGAGGAGGAAATTGGGATTCCAAAAGCTCTTAAAATGATTTCCCACAGTCCCTCATCAGTAAATACTGGAGTCAGGATTAGAACCCATGCAGTCAGATTTAAAATTCTGCTCTGGCACCCTCTGAGCTGTACACAGTTCCACTCAACAACCTGGTGCCATCATAGACTGCATGCGCTGCAGTTTCTAGAATGAGGGAAGTGCATTCCACACTTCCCCGTGCCACACCAAGCCACAGATAGGGTATCGCCGCATCCAACCCGGGAAGCCATGCTTTAAATAAAGATGATCAAGTCTGAAGCATTCAGGACAGCAAAGGAGCCTGAACTACATCCCACAAGGAAAGTTAAAGGAATTGACCATACTTCCTTGAAAAAGACACTTCTTCAGATTCTTTCAGTACACTGGAAGGGCTTGCTGGTGCAAAAGGGACTATATTTATTTTAGATGGCTTAGGAGTGGAGCTAGGACCAGAGGTTGGAAGTAATAAGGAGATAGCCTTCCGCTCAGCAGTCTAGCAGCACTGGCAAACATGAGAGGGACAGAGATGGCCTTCACCGGCTTTCACAAGCCAGGCCACCACATGGCAGAGTGTTGTCATGTGGGCTCCAAGCAGGCATGTAGCTGGCAAGATGACAGTAGCAGACCATGTGCGCAATGATTCTCCCATCTTTGAGGATGCTCTGCCCAACACCTCTCAACTCACAGAGACACCCTGCCTGTAACTGTTACCAAACAAAGAGGCTCCTGCTAGAAGTCAATACTAAGACACCAGGTTTCTGAGAAAAGAAAAGGTTTTTGTTGTAAGTCAACTCCCAAGAAGACAGGAGTCCAGCTCAAATCCATCTCCCTGTGCTGGCTTTAAAGCAGTATTTTATTAGAAAAGGCATAGGGAATGGATCCTGGGATTAGCAATTGATTGGTGGAAGGAAAGGGGGTCTGGGAAGTCCTCAGCCATGCACAGTTACCTTCTCATGCTGCCTCATGGGCCCCATGTGTAAATTTGGAAGGAGCTAGTATGAAGCATATGGTGGAAATTCAGTCTATGACATCAGCAAGCTCCTTCTGTGCCGACTCCAGTTAGTCATATTGGTTTCAACCAATTTAAGCCAATTTTTCAAACTTTTAAGTTTGGGGTACATGTGTAGGATGTACAGGTTTGTTACACAGGTAAACATGTGCCATGGTGGTTTGCTGCACCTGTCAACCCATTACCTAGGTTTTAAGCCCAGCATGCATTAGCTATTTTTCCTGATGTTCTCCCTCCCCGCAGCTCTGCACCCCCGGACAGGCCCCAGTGTGTTGTTTTCCTCCCTGTGTCTATGAGTTATCATTGTTCAGTTTGCACTTATGAGTGAGAACAAGCAGTGTTTGGTTTTCTGTTCCCATGTTAATTTGCTGAGGATAATAGCTTCCAGCTCCATCCATGTCCCTTCAAAGGACATGAACTCATTTCTTTTTATGGCTGCATAGTATTCCATGGTGTGTACATACCACATTTGCTTTATCCAGTCTATCATCGACGGGCATTTGGGTTGATTCCATGTCTTTACTATAATGAATAGTGCTACAATGAACATACACACCCATGCATCTTTATAATAGAATGATTTATATTCCTTTGGGTATATACTCAGTAATGCGATTGCTGGGTCAAATGGTATTTCTGGTTCCAGGTCTTTCAGGAATCACCACACTATCTTCCACAATGGTTAAACTAATTTACACTCCCACCGACAGAATAAAAGCGTTCCTATTTCTCTGCAGCCTCACCAACCTCTACTGTTTCTTTATTAAGCCCATTTTTTAACCTCACAAGTGGAGGGAGTTTCAGAGTTTCAGCAAGTTGTTTATTTTCTTATATGCTCTCCTGTAAACCCAATAACAGAGTCATTGGCTTTTTAACTCTTTGGGGCATGGTTTTAACTCTTTGGGGCATGTATTGTCCAAACTCTCTCTCACCCCTCATTCCTGCCCCAGCCACAGATGATCAAGCAGGGGCAGATGCCTGATCCAAACAAAGCCATCAAATACTTCACCCTGGGAATTGGGACTTGGGAACGGATAGGAGTGAGCAGCTCCAAGTGGCTGACCCCATAGCATGTCAATTTGAGGGCTTTATGGTAGCTATGCTCTGCCAAGTAGCCACAGAAGCAAAGGAATCAGTCTGCAGAACAAAAAGGACACACAATAAGAACCTTCCAATTCCTCAGACTGGGCCCTATCCAGGGGCAGTTCCTCTGCCCCTGAGTAGAGGAAGATACCCTCGTATCATTTTCTAAATATTCCCCAAGGAAACTTTGGCACCTGTAATTAGAAGAATCTTAATTAAGATAGCAGCTGACCAGTAAAGTCCCATCATGCAGAGGGTGTGTGACCAACGACGGCCTACTCCAGTGCAGCCCTTTGAAGTTGGTTCTTGAAAGACAGTACGTATATTAAAATAAGATCCTGAAATACGAATCTTGAAGCTTCCTCTTTCTTGCCTCACTTGCCAACTGTGCAGGAGCAGAAGTCCCTGAGTGGAGCAGAACTTGCAGTCTGTACCACAAGATTAGATTGCACCCCTTTCCCTAATCGGTCCTGGGCATCTACAAGTCCTCAAGCCACACGGACACTGAAAAAAGGAAACAGGTAATAGTCAGACTCTTTTACCTCCAAACTAGACTTTTGGAAATCCAAAGAGAAATCCCTGAGTGGAAGAGAACATAGACAGAGTTTATGATGGAATCAAGACTAGAAAGAAAATGGAGGGAGAGGGGGCAACGGAGCAACCCTCCCTGGAAAACAAAACAAAGGGCACCAGGATGGGTTGAGGGCACTAGCATGGTGGGGCCATGACCTTGGGAGTTCTGTTGACAAGAAGACTAGACATGGCATGGAGAGCAGAAATTACTCTCAGAGAGGGAAGTCTGTGTGGAGAGGTATTGTAGCCCCTCCTAATGAGTCAGTCTAGTGCCTGTGGATCATCCCAATCCTTGGAGGGAGCAGCTCCCTTGCAGAGGCTGTGCTGCAGGGTCTTTGGCAGCAGCCTGCACATCTCCCAGCTCATCTAGCTGCCTGGGCTACAGAACTTTGCCAAGCTCCCATCAGAGCTTCCTCTTATGGACCCCTCCCTTATCAATGGCCCCAAATGCTCTAATGTCCCTGAAATAGAAGGTGATGGCCTTCGCCCTGGGGGAGCCACAGTGCTGTGAAAGCAAAAGCTGCAACCCCAGCCAGTGAGGAGCCCCCTCACGGTGCCCAGTAAACACAATCCATCAGGCTCCCATGACTGGAATGAAAAACCATTTGGGGCTTATCTCCAGGGAATATCACAAAGGAGGGTCCTTGAAGGGGGTGGGTACTGAGGAAAAGAATGACACGAAGTCAACCGCCCTTTTTTGTGCTTGTCGGTAATGTACAAAAATCAGTCACCTATCCAGTATACAAGGTAGGAAACTGAGAGTTGGTGAAAGGAAAGGAGAAACAGAAGAAGGGAATCGAGTTTATTTAAAGGCTCTGCCATGGTAGGCATGGTGCTAGATATGTTCCCACCAGAGTTGGTTTCCTTGGGTCACATTGGTATTGTCCCCAATCTCTGTCATTCTTGGCACCTCCTAAATTGCGGCCCTTATCACCCCAGGTGCCTGTCCTCTCACCATCACATGTGCTCTCTACTGCCTCCCTCTACCTTTTCTTCCCCTCCTTTTGAACCAGCCCTCTCTTATTAACAGAATTCATCCCTCCACAGGATGCCTCAGCAAGGCCCAGCCCTCCAACACACACCAATTCCCTATTTATCTTCTCAGATAAGTGTGGCTCTTTTCCCCTTAGCCCAGGACATCCCCAGGCCAGGAGAGACACAGTATTCCCCATGTTGCTTCTAAGCCTTGTTCATCTGTACTTTCCCCCTTCACTCACCTGTCACTTTCTCCCCACAGTCACTTACTCTGGCATCTGGTGCGGCATCTTCACTCTCCATCCACAGCCTGTCCATCTCTCCTAGTGACCTCACCTTCCTGAAACAATACTTCTGATTTCCAAGCCTCACGTTCCTCAATTACCTCAATTTCAACTACCTCCACTTCTGAGCATACCCTGACTCTACCCACAGTCGATTCTCTTCTACCTCTTTTTTTTGTTTGTTTTTTTTTTTGTTGTTGTTGTTGGATACTGAGTCTAGCTCTTGTCACCCAGTCTGGAGAGAAATGGCACGATCTCAGCTAACTGCAGTCTCCGCCTCCTGGGTTCAAGTGATTCTCCTGCCTCAGCCTCCTGAGTAGCTGGGATTATAGGCACACGCCCCCACACCGGGCTAATTTTTGTACTTTTAGTAGAGACAGGGTTTTGCCATGTTTGCCAGGCTGGTCTCAAACTCCTGACCTCAGGTAATCCACCTGCCTCGGCCTCCCAAAATGCTGCGATTACAGGTGTGAGCCACCGCACCTAGCCAATTCTCTTCTATCTTAAACCCCAGCATTTACAATCTGAAAGTCTTTCCTGCAAATATTTTTAACTCCATCCTTAACCTCCTTGTACCTCAGCTCTGCTGCACTCCCTTTTCTTTTTTCTGTCAATGAATAAAGACTTTCCCTGGTCTTGCTTCTGTCCTCTTTCCACTGAGCCTCCTTAAACATTAACCTTATGTGCACTTGCAACACTCATATCCCCTGTCCTTCCACCTCCCCCAGCCTGCAGACTCAACCCTGGATCAACCCAACAATCTGCCTTCTACCTGCTCTGATACTAAAACAACTTGGTGCAGCTGCAGAATATCTCACAACTTCTCTGGCTGGGTCTGTTACCAAAATGCCAGGATTTGGGTCTAGGTCCCATAGCTCCTCACACAGAATGGCAATCACTGAGACAATGCATATTTCCAGGGAAGAAGGCTTTAATTGGGTGCTGTAGCCAAGGAGAATGGGAGAGAAGTCTCAAATCTGTCTTCCTGACTGGCTAAAATTGAGGGCTTATATAGTGGGGGAGGTGGCAAAACAGGAACTAGGGAGAGGTATGGAAGCAATCATTATGGATGAGGGGGCTCGTGGCTCATTTTCTTGGTGCCATGATCTGGTGAGTTTCACTCCCTTGCCTAAGGGTTGGTTTCCTGAGGAAAGAACTCAGATGAGACAAATGTAAGTTTCAGGTTTTAAGATGGGAGGGTCAACTTCTATTTGTATTCAAAAAAACCCATGAATATCAGTTCTATGGAGCAACTGGGCCACCTCCAGGGTTACTACAGTGTGTAGTTCTCAGCTAGCCCTTTGGTACTGCTGTCAATCCTTTGATTTATTTTAGATTAACTCCCTTTCTTCTGTAAATACTCCCAACTTTGCAATTACCCTACTAGTCTAAGTCAGTGATGTGTGGCTTCCTCCCATTGATGTCCAATATCGATAGGTGCCCCCATAAGATGGAGGTGGGGGTGGGTGAAGTTTAAAGTACTAACCCTCTAGTAATCACCTGTCTGGTTTCCATGGCAATCAGTCCTTTTTAGGAGCCTGCAGGCCCCCAAGCATGGAAATAAAAGAAAACCTTGAGTTCCTTCAAGGGAAATTCCAGGCATCTAAGCTACCCTTCAGAAGACTATAGCATAATAAGAATTATATATATTTGGTCCCTACACCCACCCCACTGCTCATCTTCTGGACACAGCTCCTAAAATCCTTAAAATCTCCCAAGTGATGTTGTCTTTTGTATGCTAATGTGGTGACTGGTGGCTGGGATCCTGGGTAGCCTCAGGATGGGGACTAATTGCCATGGAAACTAGACAGGTGATTACCAGAGGGTTACTACTTTAAACTTCACCCACCCCCACCCTCACCACCCTCTCACCTCTAGGGAGAGGAGAGTCTGGAAGTTGAGTTAATCATTAATGGCCAATGAAGTCTCCATAAAAACCCAATGAATAAAGTTGCAAGAGCTTCTGGGTTGATGAAGACATCCACATGCTTGTAGGGCTTCTCACCCCAACACTACCAGGACAGAAGCTCCTATGTGCAGGACCCTCCTAGACTTCACCCTATGTGCCTCTTCATCTGTATCCTTTATCAAATGCCCTATGTACCTTTTCATCTTTCACCTTTATCAATTTATTTCTTCACCTCTATTCCTTGGCATCCTTCATCAAATCCTTTATAACACACTGGTAAATGGAAATGTTTCCCTTAGCTCTGAGAGCCATTACAGCAGATCATCCAGCCCAAGGAGGGTGTTGTGGGAACCCCTGATTTATAGCCAGTCAGACAGAAGAGAAGATGACAACTTGTACTTGCAATTAGCATCTGTGTTGGACCATTCTTGCATTGCTATAAAGAAATACCTGAGACTGGGTAATTTATAAGAAAAGAGGTTTCATTTGCTCATGGTTCTCTAGGCTGTACAGGAAACACAGTGCTGGCTTGTTTCTGGGGATGCCTCAGGAAGTTTTTACTCATGGAAGAAGGGGAAACAGGAGCAGGCAGCTCACATGGTAAAAGTGGGAACAAGACAGGGTCAGTGGGAGTGTGGTGGGGGAAAGTACCACACACTTTTAAATGGCCAGAAATCATAAGAACTCACTCACTATCACGAAGACAGCACCAAGCCATGAGAGATCTGCCCCCATGATCTAAACACCTCACACTAGGCCCCACTTCCAGAATTGGAGATTAAAATTCAATATGAGATTAGGCAGGGACAAATATCCAAACTATATCATTGTGTTCCTGGCCCCTCCCAAATTCAATGTCCTTCTCATATTGCAAAATACCATCATGCCTCCCCAACAGTCCCCAAAATTCTTAACTCATTCCAACATTAACTCAAAAGTCCAAAGTCCAAAGTCTCATCTGAGACAAGACAAATCCCTTCCAACTATGATCGTGTAAAGTCAAAATATATTAGTTACTTCCAAGAAACAATGTGGGTACTGAAGTGGTGTCATTGTCTGTGGTAAATACCTGGGATTCGTTGTCTCATACCAAGAAGATTAAGGACATGGACACACATGAGGTGTGAGTTTAGGAGCAGAGGTTGAATAGGCAAAAAAAAAAAAAAAAACAGAAAGGAGAACAGCTTTCTCTCTTATGAGAGTGAGGGGTACCCAAAAGGGAAATCCAGCCCATGGCAGAGCACAGTGGATTTTATAGACAGGCTTGAGGAGGCAGTGTTTGATTTACATAGGGCCCACACATTGACTGGACCAGGTGAGATGTCTACATAATGCATGGGGAAGGCTGGCCACCCCATTCTAATCTTATTATGCAAATGGGCTTTCTACTTGCCCAGCACCATGTTGTCTGCTCCTTACCGTACACGTGGCTGGCAAAGAGAAGAGAATGTGGAGCCATCATTTTGACCATGCCTAGTCCCAGGCAGCCTTTTCCTATTGGCACAACTACCAGCATTCACCGGTGCAAGCTTCTAGCTTGCTTGTCTATGTTTGCAGCTTGATTTTACAGGATGCTCTTTGTTAGAAAATAAAATAATTTGGGGGCTGCTTTTCATTAAAAGGAAAACCTTACTGAGGACTTCCTTACTCTATCGTTTAAATGATTTCTTCTTAACTCCTATACCTGTATAGGCATTGGGTAAACATTGCCATTTCAAAATGGATAAATTAGCCAAAAGAAAGAGGCTAAAGGCCTCATGCAAGTCTGAAAGCCAACAGGGAAGTCATTAATTCTTAAAGCTCTAAAATAATCTCATTTGACTCCATATCCTGCATCCAGAGCACACAGGTGCAAGGCGTGGACTCCCAAGGGCTTGGACAGCTCCACCTCTCTGACTTTATGGGGTTCAGCCTCTACAGCTGCTCTCACAGGTTGTTGAGTGCCTGAGGTTTTTTCAAATGCAGGGTGCAAGCTGCTGGTTGATCTATTATTCCAGAGTTTGGAGGGCAGCTGCCCCCTTCCCACAGCTCCATGAGGCAGTGCCCCACTGGGAACTCTGTGTGGGAGCTCCAACTTCATATTTCCCCTTTGTACTGCTCTATTAGAGGTTTTCTGCGAGACTTCTGCCCCTGCAGCAGGCTTCTGCCTGAGCACCCAGGCCTTCTTATACATCCTGTGAAATCTAGGTGGAGGCTGCCAAGCATTCTTCAGTCTTGCATTCTGTGCATCTACAGGCTTAACACTACATGAAAGCTGCCAAGGCTTATGGCTTTCGTTCTTCAAAATGGCAGCCCAAAGTATACCTGGGCCCCTTTGAGCCACAGCTGGAGCTGGAGGAAGTATCCCAAGGGTGTGCAGGGCAGCACCCTGGGCCTTTCCTACAAAACCATTCTGTTCTCTTAGGCCTCCAGGCCTATGATGGGAGGGGCTACCACAAAGGTCCCCAAAATGTTTATGATGTCATCTCCCCATGGTCTTGGATATTAGCACTTGGTTCCTTTTTAATTATGCAAATATCTCTGGCAAGTGGTTTCCCCACAACCTGCTTGAATTCCTTTCTTGAAAACACTTTTTTCTTTCTCTGCCACACAGCTAGGCTGCAAATTTTCCAAACTTTTATGCTCTGCTTCCTTTTTAAATATAAATTCCAACTTTAAGTTATTTGTTTGCTCCCACATCTGTGCATAGGCTATTAGAAGCAACCAGGCAACATCTTGAATGCTTTGCTGCTTAGAAATTTCTTCTGCCAGATACCCCTACATCATCACTCTCAAATTCAATCTTCCATAGATCCCCAGGGCATGAACAGAATGCAGCGAAGCTCTTTGCTGAGGTATAAAATGCATGACCTTTGCTCCAGTTTCCAATAAGTTCCTCATTTCCTCTGAGACTTTGGCAGCTGGGACTTTACTGTCCATATTAGCAGTTTGGTAACAACCATTTAACCAGTCTATAAGAAGTTTCAAACTTTCCCTCAACTTTCTGTCTTCTTCCAAGGCCTCCAAACTCTTCCAAAATCTGCCCGTTACCCAGTTTCCAAGTTGCTTTTACATTTCCAGGTATCTTTATAGTAATACCCCACTTCTGGCACCAATTTTCTGTGTTAGGCCATTCTCGCATAGCTATAAAGAAATACCCAAGACTAGGTAATTTATAAGGAAAGGGATTTAATTGGCTTATGGTTCCACAGTCTGTATAGGCTGGCATCTGCTTCTGAGGAGGCCTCAGGAAGCTTTTATGGATAGTGAAAAGTGATGCAGGAGCAGGCATATCACATGGTGAAAGCAGGAGCCAAAAAAAGTTGGGGAGAAGGGGAAGTGCCACAAACTTTTAAATGAATAGATCTTGTAAGAACTCACTCACTATCACAAAGATCAAGTCATGAGGGATTAATCCCCATGATCCAGACACCTCCCACCAGGCCCCACCTCCAGCATTGGGGATTACAGTTCTGTGTGAGCTGTGGGTGGGGACAAATATCCAAACCCTATCAACATCTGAAGTGGGGGGCAGTCTTGTGGGACTGAGTTCTTAACTTGTGGGATCTGACACTAACTCCAGGTAGATGGTATCAGAATTGAATTAAATTTAGGACACCCAGCTGGTGTCAGAGAATTGGTCAGGGTGGGAAACCAGACCCACACCAGCACATCTGGTGTCAGAAGTGAAGTATTGAGGGTAATATTGAATACAGAGAAAAACAGTTTGCTTTACCTTTATGCAGACCAAGTTCATAAAGACCCTCCAATGATTCCACCTGCTACTCATGAAGGAGTGCTGGTTGACATTCTCTGATTTGACCCAAGCAAGCTCTTTGATAAAATGGTACTACCCCAACTCCTGGATATTGATGTGCAGTCTCTGAACACAGATTTCTACAGCAGTGGGTAGACTCCGGGGATAGGCCTAATGGGGAATTACAGTGTTTCCCAGTAACCTAATGCTAGGAAGCACCATTCATCCACAGAGGCCACTTTTGGATAGAGATTGCAATGACCCTAAGAAACTCCTTCAATTTCTATAGTCTACCTGGGCACAACTTCCCTTGACAATATTTTAAAGCTGATTTTCAATAACTGCATATCACACTTCAAACACTATTCTAAGTGTTATTACACATATAGTATATAGTAATTCATTTAATCCTCACAATAATCCCCTGAGCCCAATACTATTATCATCCCCATTTTACAAATGAAAAACCTGAGCCAGAAAAAGGTTAAGTAACCTGCACAAACCTGGTAAGAGGTAGAGCCAAGATTCAGACCTAGCAATCATGCCCCAAAGCTCATACATTTGACCACTTCCCTTTACTGTTGCTGTGCTCAAGTGAGTGGCAATCAGGATCACTGGGTTTCTTAAGATCAGATCAGCTCAAACTTCCATTCACATCCTGGGGAAATGCCAGTCCCCTCCTAAAGGTTCTTGAGACATCTCGAGGGGTCAAGGGTCTCATGGTCACCTCTGGCACCAATTGTGTAGCTCCACTAAACGTCTCATGATTCTCATTCTTAAGTCTACATCTCATGAGTGTTAATTTATCTCTACCCTGGCATTGATCCAATGGGGATATTCCATGTCTTCCCTTAATTGAATGTTTTTCAAACTGCAGGTCCCACCCTTTGGTGGATCATATAATCGATGTAGGAAGTTGAACCAGAATTTTTTTTAATTAACTAGAAAACATAAAAGTTCATAGGAGGAACTGTGGCAATGTAAACGCTGACACAAATATTGTGGCCAACTGCTCCTTACATGTGAGAGAGACCGTGGTAGGTATATAATGAATATACACAGTGGCTAGGAATGGATCATTTATTCTTTTGCTCAATGACATTTTATTCTATTCCTCGGCTTATGATGGTCAATTTGACCATCACCATAATGGTAGAGTAATTTGGTGCACTTTTATTTTCTATTATCATAATTTGCATTTCCTCTGTCAGCAAAATTATACAGGCTTTCAACTGAGGTTTGGTGACCAATTTGCAAGGTCGTTTTCAGAAAGGATACTTTCAAGCAGCACTTCTTTTCGTTTCTCAATAATTGTTATCTTTTTATTGAAACAGTGTAACTTGTCTTTCAACTGTATTACTTTATTATTGGAAAACAAAAGATTGAACAGGGGGAAAACCCAGAGGCATATGTGCAGCTTCAACAGCTGAATCTGGAAGTTCAAAACTAATGATATTGAGCAAAATGTTCACTCTAATCAATAAACGTGGACTTAATTGAGTTTTATTTTTAAAAAGTAAAAGGTCAACGTAAGCTTTTATAATGAAGATTATTTTTAAGTGCATTTTATCTTATATGCAAAATTCTTTGAAAATGACAGAAACCAATGCATCTTTGGTAAGTATATATTTTCACTAAGTTCTTCAAGACTTTTCAAGTAAGGAAAAGAAAAGACATGAATTACTGACACAATTTCTAATTTGAGAGGAGTTCAATATATTGGTTAAGTACCAAACTTTGAAGTTAATTGCTTGGGTTTGGATTCCAGAACTTCCTCTTGCCCTCTTGGGCAAGTTATTCTCCATGGCTCCGTTAATATAAAACAAAAATAACAATGGTAATTAGTTTAGGGCATTGTAAAAAATAAATAAATAAATACATGCAAAGCCCATAGAAAAGAGCTTGCAGATAGGGACTGCTATTCAGGGGTCTCCAAACCCCAGGCCATGGATTGATACTAGCCCCTGGCCTGTTAGGAACCAGGCCACACAGCATGAGGTGAGCGGCAGGCCAGCAAGCATCATCACCTGAGCTCCGCCTCCTGCTAGATCAGCGGTGCCATTAGATTCCCACAGGAGTGCGAACCCTATTGTGAACTGGGCATGGAAGGGATCTAGGTTGTGCGTTCCTTATGTCTGGCAGAAGAAATTTCAAAAATCTAATGCTTGTAATGCCTGATGATCTGAGTTGGAACAGTTTCATCCCAAAACCATCGCCCTTGATCACAGCCTCTAGTCCATGGAAAAATTGTCTTCCATGAAACTGGTCCCTGGTGCCAAACAGGTTGAGGATTTATGCTACCTATACTACTGTATACAGGCGTTTGCTGTTTGTAGTTTTAGTCATTTTACAGTGGCTAAGAAGAAAGTCTTATTCTAATACGTAATTGTATCTTGGGTGGTAAAAGAGAAAATGGAACACATGGCTCCTAAAATGTATTATTCTTTTAGTACATATGAATATATGGGTGTAATTTTAAATGATAAACCAACAGATCAAATTAAATCTCTTCGTCTTAGTGAAAACACAATACCACTGTACAGAATGCACAGGCTACTATAGATTTCAAGATCTGACTTGAGGGCACTAGTTTTCTAAGAGAAGCAATATTTTTATGTCAGATATGTGTGGTTAGATAATTTATGGAGAATTTGCTATATAATTTAAATGTATTTTATTTTATTTATTTATTTATTTTGAGATGGAGTTTCACTCTTGTTGCCCAGGCTGGGTTGCAATGGCACAATCTCGGCTCATTGCAACCTCCACCTCCCGGGTTCCAGCAATTATCCTGTCTCAGCCTCCTGGGTAGCTGGGATTACAGGCGTGCACCACCACGCCCAGCTATTTTTTGTATTTTTACTAGAAATGGGGTTTCTCCATGTTGATCAGGCTGGTCTCAAACTTCCGACCTCAAGTGATCCACCCACCTTGGCCTCCCAAAGTGCTGGGAGATTACAAGCGTGAGCCACCGTGCTTGGCCATAATTTAAATTTAATCTTACATAACTGTAATACATACAGTTACAAAATGAGAAGAGTACATTATTTATCAGTATGAATTAAACTAGAGGACAATTAAAAAGCATAGGAGAGTAAATACACCTGGAAAATTTGGTGGAGTTACATGCTGCTAATAACAGTGCATTTGGAACATTTTATGTGTCTTGATATGGGCATCTAAAGATATTCTACCAAATCTCGTGGACAAATAGAAAACTTCATTCTAGATTGTTAATTTTACTGAAGGAATCTCACTGAATAACTAACTTTTTGGAATATTTTATTGAGAGACTAGAGGTAATCATATCTACTTACTATATCATCCCAAAGTTTATTGGTTGTTACAGGGAAAGTGTTGAACCTTATATATGAATTCTGGGATGAGATTCATATTTTTCTAGTTAAGCTGCAGTATCATTTGGCAATTGTTTCAAAAATGGTGTTTGTTAATAAAATTGGCATATTCAGCTGATATTTTCAGCATTCTTAATGTACTAAATTTGAAACCACAGAGAAAAAATCCACAAGATACTCAACATAGGGATTTTTTTTTTTTTTTTTTTTTGAGACGGAGTCTCGCTCTGTTGCCCAGGCTGGAGTGCAGTGGCCGGATCTCAGCTCACTGCAAGCTCCGCCTCCCGGGTTTACGCCATTCTCTCGCCTCAGCCTCCCGAGTAGCTGGGACTACAGGCGCCCGCCACCTCGCCCGGCTAATTTTTTGTATTTTTTTTAGTAGAGACGGGGTTTCACCGTGTTAGCCAGGATGGTCTCGATCTCCTGACCTCATGATCCGCCCATCTCGGCCTCCCAAAGTGCTGGGATTACAGGCTTGAGCCACCGCGCCCGGCCTCAACATAGGGATTTCAAAAGATTTATTTGCCCACTAAAACTTCAGTAATCACTCCATCTATTAAGTGTTCCCAGTATTGTTACAACATATCAAAGAGAACATTACTAATGAACATCGCCCAATTAAAATAGAATTAGAGATATTGTTACAACTTCCTTCCTAACCAAATTTTTCATCTTTAACTTTCCAAAAGAGAAACTGAAACATTAAAGAAAAATGCTTGGATTACAAATCCATTTCCTTTTCCAAACCCTGATTCAATAATGGAGCTTCATCGGTGTTGTCCAAAGAACAGAACAAATTATTGCAGTTAAGTCATTCATGCTGAAGAACGATCACAGTGATCACAAGACTTTTTATGTCCGTCATTTTTTATTAAGATTGAATAAGAATTTATATAATTAAATAGAAAAAGTATATTGCTATTATGATTCACAGAAGCCCATTTAGGTTAACTAAATCTTCAACTACGACTGCTTTAAAAACAAAGAATAAATGTCATCAACAATTCACCAGATGTGATAGAAGCCTTGTCCACATGTGTCTTAGAAAGGATGACATTATGAACAGGCAAGCACAACTATCTCATCATATCATCTTTATGTATTTGAAATCATATAGTTCTTATTTATTTGAACTATGTCTATGTTGCATTTAGGGATTAATAATACCATATTTGATATGTAACTTTATGTGTTTACTTTATCACACAAAATAGGGACAAGAATTGTTTTGTGGACATGTGTGTGTGTGTGTGCGTATGTGTGTACAAGTGTGCGTATACTCATTCTGGGTTTAATGAAAATTCATCCCAACAAGATTACCTGAATCAGTCCTCTCCACCTTACCCTAAAACTCATGAAAACAAGGATGTTGCCAACATCCAAACAGGCCCAGGGTCTGCATAACAGAGGGCTTACATGGCCATAACATGTAGCTATCAACTTGAAGTTGCAATTTATGTTTTAAATTTTATTTATTTATTTATTTATTGGAGATAGGATCTTGCTCTGTTGCCCAGGCTAGAACGCAGTGGTGCGATCATGGCTCCCTATGGTCTAAACCTCCTGGGCTCAAGTAATCATTCCTCCTTGGCTTCCTAAAGTGCTGGGATTACAGGTGTGAGCCATCATGCCCAGCCAAAACTACAATTCAGTTGTCCTTGTTCTTAAGTCATGTCAGCCATCATGGATCCCTTTGGGACCTCAGCCTCCTGCTGTGTGCTGGCTCCTCTCTTCTCTTTTCTACCCTTTCCTCTCACCACCCCAAAACCCACCTCCCCAGGTCCCCCAAGAAATTCCAAGTTTGTTTCACTCTATTAAGCACAATATTTCAGATCTCCTCAGCCAGCTTCATATCCACCTATCCAAAGCCACTCAAAGTGTCCACTAAATAAACTTAGGCCTATTTCCCTCTAGCAGACCTCCCCTCCTTTACCTTTTCAGGCCCCAAACCTATCTACCCATCCTACGTTCCTTCACCCTTAGGATTCAGAAAGTCTCTCCTCAAACATAAATCTTCTTGAGACCACCTCTTCCAGTATTCTCAGGCCTCCCTGATTCATCTTTCTTGCTCCAGCCCCTGCCACAATTTCCTTTTGTAATTGTCAGTCTCTTGTGAAAAAAAATCTGCCTACAGCCAGGACCACTCTGAGTGATCTCTTTCCTTCATCCGCTGAGATCTGAAATTCTCGTGTGGGAGTTACTCCTTCCTCGGCCTCTCCCAAAATGGCTCTGCAAGTAACACTTCCTAAGCACTTAACTCTCCTGGGTACTATGCCGAGTGCTTTGCATAAATTATCCCCACAGCAGCCCAGCTTGGTAGATTCAGTTAGTTCCTGCATTTTATTGGAGAGAACTGAGGTTTACAGAGAAAAGGTAATTTTCCCATTCATTCAGTATTAAGTGGGGCAGCCGGGATTTGAAAATACTGCCACCCTGGTGTGACAGCCTAGGCTTACTACTCCATCCACCTCTCTCCTGTGTTAAAAATCACTTCTTGCACTCAGACCACATTCTAGTGAAATAGAGCAAAGCAGGGAAAAACAGAAAAAGACGCCTGATCTTCTGAGAATTCTTGAACTACAGGAAGGAAGGGCTTTGTTTGCTCACTGCTTGATATGATTTGGATCTGTGTCCCCAACCAAATCTTACATCAATCTAATCCCCAGTGTGGGAGGTGGGGCCTGGTGGGAGGTGATTGAATCATGGGAGCAGTTTCTCATGAATGGTTTAACACCATTCCCCTAGTCGCTGTTCTCATGATAATGAGTTCTCATGAGATCTGGTTGTTTAAAAGTGTGTAGCACCTCCCCACTCTCTTCCTCCTGTGCTGACTATGTGAGGATGCCTGGCTCCCCCTTCACTTTCTACCATGATTGAAAGCTCCCCGAGGCCTCCCTAGAAGCAGAAGCCACTCTGCTTCCGTATGGCCTGTGGAACCATGAGCCACTTAAATCTTTTTTCTTTACAAATTACTCAGTCTCAAGCATTTCTTTATAGCATTGCAAGAGTGGACTGATATAGTGCTGTATCCCCAGAACTCTGACACAGAATAGATGAGGGGCTCAGAATTAATTTCAGGGTAAATAAATGAATGGAGTTTCAAATTCTATCTCTAACCATTAATTTCTTTTTTTTTTTTTTTTTCTTTTTTTTGAGACAGAAGCTCGCTCTGTCGCCCAGGCTGGAGTGTAGTGGCACAATCTTGGCTCACTGCAAGCCCCGCCTCCTGAGTTCATGCCATTCTTCTGCCTCAGCCTCCCAAGTAGCTGGGACTACAGGCGCCCGCCACCATACCTGGCTAATTTTTTTGTATTTTCAGTAGAGACGGAGTTTCACCATGTTAGCCAGGGTGGTCTCAATCTCCTGACCTCACGATCCGCCCACCTTGGCCTCCCAAAGTGCTGGGATTACAGGCATGAGCCACCCTACCTGGCTACCTCTAACCATTAATTTCTTAGCAACAGGAGCAACAGTAAAGGTTTTTGTATATAGCTCACCAAGCACATGCACATCCATTACCTGATTCAAGCCTAACAACAGCCCCATGAGTTTAGAGTTACTGTCATCCCCTTTCGCTGAGTACCTACTATGTATGGAGTACCAGGACATAAGCCCAGTGGTATGAAGAAACATAACCAAGCTACCCACTCATTCATCCATTCAACAAGTATTTATTCACTGAGCACCTGCTAAATTCCAAATACTGTTCTGGGTTCCAGGAATTAAACAATGACCAAGACAATCTCTGCCCACATGGAGTTTTAAGACTAGTGGAGAAGGCAGAAAAACAGATACGAAAATATGTTTATGGTATAATGCAAGGGAAAAATACGTGTTATTAAAAATAGTGAAGTAGGAGGGAAATGAGGGTTATTACTCTATCTAGGGTGCTCATATTCGAGCAGAGCCCAGGATGACATGTGCAGGAAGGAAAGCCAAGCGCATGCCTGGATGGCAGTGGGAGGCAGCTGGAGGGCGGTGCACCAGCACAGGCAGGTGTGTACAAGGCTCCCCTAAAGAGCAGCCAAGAAGGGGATGGCCGGAGTTCAGCCTGATGGAGGGAAAGAGTTGTCAAGCTGCAGCCCTGTTCAATAGCCCACAAGATAACTATGTGAAAACTTGAAAAAGATATTGCTTCCCCTAAACACCTTATTTCAACTGCCAGAAAATTCCCCAGCATTGTGCCCCTGCCATTGTGCACAGATAAAGAAGAGAAATTCAAGAAAGAACCCAGGCATAGTCCAGAAGAGAAGAATCCAGCTAGCAAAACTGGGACAGAATGGGCAGGGAGGGAACCAGGGGAGTGTGGTATCCTACAAGCCAAGTGAAGGATGCCTCAAAAAGGAAGGAGATGGGTGGGATGCTACTCATCAGTTGAGATAAAAACTCAGAGGTTTCCAATAGATGGTCATTGCAGACCTGGAGTTTAGGTGGAGTAGTGAGGACCCAAATCTGATGGAGTGGATTAAAGAGAGAACAAAAAGTGAGGAAATGGAGGCAGCTACCAGAGACAACTCCCATAGCTTAGAACAATATTAGAAATAAAGGGGAGAAATGGGGCTGAGCAGGATGTGAGGTTAAAGGTAAGTGGTACTGCAGTGTGTTTAAATTTCACTGGAATGACACAGTAGAGAGAGGCAGGTGATGCAGAAGGAAGCAAGAAAAGCAGGAATAAAGTGCTTGAGTAGGCGAGAACAGAAGGGATCCAGCATGCGAGTGGAAAGCCAGCCCTAGGTAAGAACAAGAACTTCTCATTCAAGCAACAGAAGTAGAGATGCAGGAAGGATCATAGATCTTGTAGTTGAAGCCTAGCAAAGTTCTCTTTCAATTGCTTTCATTTTATCAGTGACATAAGAAGCAAGGTTATGAGTGGAACAGAGAGAGCATTGGTGGTCCAAGGAAAGAGGAGACAGGAGTGAAATCACTCTTTGGGAGAGTGGGGCTGGATTGACAAGGTGAGTGAAGGGCTGAGTGCCTACTTCAATCCAAGGTCAACAGTTTAAAGTGAGGCCAGTTGACAAGGGTGTGTGCTCTTCACAAGCTATAGGGAGCTGCTTGGGTGAGGGAGGAGAATAGTCCAAGTTGGATTTCACCAGGATTGAAGCTTTGCCAATAAGTACAAAGAAAGACGAGATGAACGAGGGAGTTGAGTGGTACACAAGAAAATGTATGCAAGCCAGTTTATGAAACATCAGGTGGATAATGGGGAAAGAGATTGACAGAGAAAAGGAATAAGGTGGATTGGCGGTCTCAGAGGTCCCAAAGAATTGCTGAACTTGGGATACCAAAGGCAACAGGCTAGAATAGAAAGAGAGGATGATCAGAGAGCATATGAAGTGAAGTGGAGACTTTGAGGTGGTGAGGGAATGGGCAATACAAAGTCTAGGGTATGGCCCTGGAATAAAAGACTGACATGGTCCAAGGATAAAATCCTCGCAAATGAGAGGCCAAGTGTTGGATGAATTATCTATGTGGATATTCAGAAGACTGAAAATGATGACATAAGTGGCAGTGGAAAGACCGAAATCCAGGTGCTAAAATTCTCAATAAATGAGGGACATGCAGAGGAGGAGGGTAGGTGACAAAAAAGGAGGGTGTGGGATGTGGCAGAGCCCCGTGGCATGTGCTTTGGATGCGCTGCAATTCTTTAGAGTGGGGGCAACAGAGGCCTGGGAACAGCAGGGAGAATCAGGGATGTCTCACCTGTCTCCAGGCTTAAGATGTGAAGAGGGCAGGAGAGAAAAGAAAAGGAAGGAAATACCCCTTGAGGGGTCTGCAAAAAGATGAAGAAAGTGTTCAGAAAACAATTAGAGACTAACAAGGATTTTGCTGATGACAGTCTGGGAGCCCAGAAAGTTTAGAGGACAGGTTTGGGGACTGGGAAGAGTCAAAGCTTGAGTCAGAGAAGGGGCTGTAAAGGCAGCAAGAGAGAGAACAACATGGGTTGGCCTTAGACGCTGGGTCACTCACAGTTTCCAGGTGAAAGGGCCATTCTTGGGTAGGGCACAATGGGAAATGAGACCCAGTGGGTGATTATTCCTAGATGCTGCCTCTTTAGGGACTAGCCTGGGAGTGTTGAGTATTGAGAGAGAGGAATTGAGGGTCTTTTCAGAAGCACTAATGGACACCAAAGCGTTTTACTTCCGATCTAACTTCTTCAGGTTTTCCTTATTCCTGATTTCTTTGCTGGCTGGGTCCTTATTTCCTGGCCCGATTAAGCCTGTGCAAGCCTCTGAGCATTCTGCTACTTGCATCAGCATCCAAACCTGAGCTCATCTCTGCACTAGTGAATATGCTTCTTTAATTCTACCTACAATAAATAAGCTATGGAAGTAAATATTTGGGGACTGTTCTGGCTGCATTCTGTCTAACCTGGCCCAACACTAAGGGCTTTTCATAACACGAACAGTAAATAAAACTGAGTTTTATTTTCAGTGAAAACACTCAGACACCCCTTCCTGGTAGACAAACACATGGGAGAGAAAGCATGAAATGAACGAATGTAACTGCAGCCAGAGACCATGGTATTAATTATCTTTTTATTTTCTTCCTGTAGAATGTGACAATCCCAGGTCATGTCTTTTCACACCTCTCTGTCCTTAAACAAGCTATTCTTGCTCCTTGGTTGTGCTTCTTGCCTTTGTCTACATGTAGACTTCCTACTCAGTCTTCAAGACCCAGTTCAAATGCTATCTCTCCTTCAAATTCCTAGATCAGCCTCTCACTTCTCTAGCTATGTTCCTTCACTCTATTCCCACGTTAGTTTGTTATAATTTGCCCCTTTGGGTCCAACTCATCTTGCAACATTCCAGCTCCTTCCTGGGGCTAAGAGTCGCCTCATCCTTCACCTCTTCCACTCATCACCACTCTTTGCTCAATGGCTCATGTTTTCTTATCCTCCAGTTTTGCTTATAAATCATTTATTTGAAGAGGCTGCCCTGATCCCTTCTTTTAGGGGTAGGTCCTTCCTGCTATTTTTTCTCAGTCCACTGTTTGTGTCCTTCAGGCTCTGATCACAATTGGCCATTGTTTCCGGCTCCCTCTTCCAGACAAGCACATAATCCAGCTGCAGCCATCTCCCACTTCCCTCCCCATCTTCTGCAAATGTTTCTCCATTTAATCTAGCAATAGACACCACCTAGAAATGAAAACAATCATTGCCAACCTATCTTATGTCACCTTAACTGCATTTTTTCCTAACATGGAACCGAGTTTTACCTTTTCTCTTTTCATCATCAACAACTAAAAACATCAGGCAATTTCTCAGTGTTCAAAGTAAGCCCTGTGTTGCTGAAGATAACTTAGCACACAGTGGAGATTGGGTGGGTGGAGGGAACCATGGGTTCCTACTTCAGCAGAGCAGAGGCTGGAGAAGAAAGAGCTGCTTCTCCTCTTTCCCTCTCTGGGCCAGGACCACTGGTGGCAGCTCTGCTTGATCTGGTACCTCTTAAAGCCAAGATCTGAGATTTGTTTGGAGTCAGAGGAGGGAAGAAGAGTTTCAATCAGAATGTAAATTCCCCTATTTGGAACTCTATGGAGCAGCCAGAATGATTTTCTCAAAGGGACAATCTGATCAGATCCTACTCCTGCCTATAAACCCCTTCAAAGACATCCAGTGTTCATAGGATGAAATCTAAACCTCTTGACCGACCTGTGAAGCTCTGAAGGATTTGAGTCTTGATCATCTCTATGGCATCAACATTAACCTCCTGGGGTCTTTGAGGGCCCCATAATTAGCACCCTTTTTCCCACCCAAGTTCTGACCATCGGAGAAATAGGACAAAGGGGTAAGCATCTTTGTCACTGATAAAGGCAGGTTGGAGGAACGTAGCTTGAATCTGTGCACTGGTGTACATCACACTCAGAACCTCCAAATTAGGATGCCCATGGGGAAGATAGTGCTGATCCAAGGCAGGCCACCCCATATGGGCAGAGCCCCTCCCTGGAGGACCAAAGGGATCTCAAGCTCCCTCTCTGAGAAGAAAGGAAGGCACTGAGCTGCTTCTGTCCACCACAGACATCATTCCTACTACACCCCAAGGGAGGAGAGTCAGTGAGGGGTAGAAAGAGGCCAAGAATGCGCTAATGAAGTTACCTCCACATGGGAAAAAACTCAGGAGAGGGGAACAAGGGCCCTTACACAGCCCTCCCTCACTTCTTCACTCTGGCCACATTGTCTCCTCTCAGCTACTCATACTTATCTCCTTCCACCGCAGGGTCACTGAACACAGTGTTCCTCTGCTGGAATGTGCTTCCCTCCCCTCAGGCCTGGTTAACTTCTCCTGATCCCTTAGCTCTCAGCTGCAACATCATGTTCTTTGGAAAGACCTTCCAGCCCCACTCCATTCCCACCCAAGATCAGTCTGCTGTGTCTCTCTCATTCATAGAACTCGTCACGGTTGAAATCTTATTAGGTGTATGTGATTGATTAAATAATGTCTATCTTCCCTACTGGCCCATAAGCTTCATGAGGGCACAGCCTGGCACAGTTCTTGACACATAGTAGGCATTTGATACTCACTGAATGGAATGCATGAATGAATAAATAAATATATTTTGAAGAGAATTAACAACATACATTCACACACACACACACACACACACACGCACGCACAAAGCCAGAGATTCCACAGACAGAACTACACATTTCTGCATGCATGAATGGGACCAGAGAGAAAGTTGCAGTCTTTCCCTGGGAAATAGCCTCGGAGGTAAATACTTGCCTACAGAAAGACTGTTGGGGAATGCTCTTAGGATCAATACCCCTGGGGAAGTGAAAGAAGCAGGACTCAGCATAGAGATCAATTGAAAGTCATAAGAAAGGCCTTGGTGGAACCGATGCAAGCTCTGAAGCTGAACGGCCTTTCAGAGATTTTTTGAGCCAACTCAGGGGGTCTGGCCTTTGTAGCCCCACTGTACTGACGAGTTATTGGAAGTAGGCTTCCCTTGGGAAGGAGTTATGATCTTGAGTGAGGTGTCTCTCTTATTCTGAGGACAATTCTCAGAGAAGGATTCAGCTGAGAGCTGCCAACACTCCCAGCAGCTGGGGAATGAGTGTCTCAGCCCTGGGAGAGGAAGGGGGATCTGGGTGGTGGACAGGGGGATCTGGGTGGTGGACAATAGCACCCATTACAAGCACCCATTTGTCACCTGCTTCCTGAGTCACACATGGGCATGGTCTCTGCTTAGAGATCTTATTCATTAAATGTTAGGTCACTTATCCAAGAAGATTTCCTTGAGCACCTTTTATATAGCAAGCACTGAGTTTTGTAATGTCTGAAAGAAATATATAGATTTTCCAAAAATGTGTCTCTAAAAGGTTTAAGAAGGAGACTAATAATAACAGCTACCAGGTCAACACTTTTCATGTGCCAGGCACTATAGTAAGTACTTTGCAGGCTCATTTAATCCTTGCATCAGTCTGAGATTGATATTACTATCCCCATGTCTTAGTCCATTTTGTGCTTCTGCAACAGAATACTACAGACTGGGTAACTTATAATGAACTTTATTGAATCATGGTTCTGGAGGCTGGAAAATACAAGACCAAAGGGCCAGCATCCGGTGAAAGCCTTCTTGCTATGTCATACCATGGCAAAAGGTAGAAGGGCAAGAGACAGAGAGAGTAAAATGGGACTAAACTCCCCCTTTTATAAAAGAACCCACTCTAACAATAATGGCATTAATCCATTCACTCTACCTTCATGGCCTAATCACCTCTCGTCAGGTCCCACCTCCCATCACTGTCACACTAGAGACTAAGTTTCCAATACATGCTTTTGGGGAGATGCATTCAAACCATAGCACCCCATTTTACAAATGCAGAAAATGAAGCTCAGAAAGGTTAGTGACTTGCCTGAGGCCACACAGCTCATGAGCAGCAAATCTCTGATTCCCAAGTCCATGTCTTTAAACACTAGCTTACACTGCCCACATTTGAAGATAGCAACTTCCTGTCAGAATGCTTTGCATATACTTTTATGTCCATTGGGAATGCATCCAGCTGTAAGTAACAAGCATTTCAACTTACAGTGGCTCAAACAAGTCAAGATTTAACTTTCTCATATCATAGAATATCTGAGGGTAGCCTGCCACTGGTGTTGGTTCAGTGGATGGATTATGTTATGTCTAGCATCTCTGCAAATGTCTTGGCCTTTACCACATGTTTATTGCTTCATGGTTACAAAATGGCAGTTGACCCTCTAGATACCACACCCATTTCAAGTCAAGAAGAATGGGGAAAAGTTGCATTAGTGCTGGCCTTCCTTCTCTTTCCATCAAAAAAATAAATAGAAGCTTTCTAAGGAACCATAGTATCTTCCTTTTACATCTGATTGGCAAGACTGTTCGTACAATCACCTTCCTGCACAGGAAACCAGGAGACGAAGTATTTAGCTTTTTGAACCTGTATGGGGGTGGCAGGCAACGGGTCTGAGTATGAGCACTAAATTAGCCAATCAGTCACATCTACCACAACCACCTAGATGATCAGTCTGCCTTGCAGTCACTGTCTGTGCATGTGTCTGTCTCCCTCACATATCAGGCAAAGGTAGAAATCCCTTCTTACTCATGTTTGCATCTCCAAAGTTCTTGGCACTTTGTGAGAGTTTAATACGTAGATGTTCTACAGAATTAATGCTCCATTCCCCAGGTCCTGCTCCAATGCTGAACCTTAGGGAAGAAATTACAATGTCTCCTGGATGGCGCTGTACCCAGTCTGCAGCCCTGCTGGCCATGAGAAGAAGTCATATCTAGGACTGTCGATAGTGTGTATGCTTCCAGACTCATATTCAGGCTTCAGAGCATCCTCCAGAAATCCTGGTGTGGACAGCAGGACAAAGGGTGTGAGAAATTAAAGGGGAGACTTAGAAATTTTAGTGCAGCCCAAGGATCATTATTTAACCTTGTTAATAGAAAGAACACAGGTATCTAAGTCAAGGGCCCTAATTTTAGTTCAATATTTTCTCATAAGTAAGTATGGCCTTAAGAAAGTTGCTTCACACACCTCTTTGCCCCAGTGTCCTCACCTGCAAAGTAATAACCATTCAACTATGAAAATAGTTTCTTAGAATTGGAGTAAACATTCATCTCTCCTTCTAAGTTTTTATTTGCCATTTTTTACTTTTTAGTTTTTGTGGATATATAGTAGGGATATATATGTATGCGGTATATGGGTATTTTGATCGGAGTAAATGAGGTATCCATCACCTCAGGCAGTTAATCCTTTGTGTTACCAGCAATTGAATTATACTCTTTTAGTTATTTTTAAATGTATAATTATAAATTATTGGCTTTTGTAGTAGATTTCACATAGCTAGTTTAAAAAAGAAACCTTTTATTATTGACTATAGTCACCCTGTTGTGCTATCCAATCCTAGATTTTATTTATTCTTTCTAACTATATTTTGTGTACCCATTAACCATCCCCTCTTCCATCCCATCCCCACCCCACTACCATTCTCAGTCTCTGGTAGTCATCATTCTACCCTCTATCTCCATGAGTTCAATTGTTTTAATTTTTAGCTCCCACAAATACATGAGAACATATGAAGTTTGCCTTTCTGTGCCTGGCTTATTTCACTTAACATCATGACCTCCAGTTCCATCCATGTTGTTGCAAATGACAGGACTGCTCTCCTTTTTAGCTATTAGAAAATTGGGGCACAGAGAGGAAAAGTGACTGACATGGATTTTCTAGTTAGAATCACATGGAGTTGACTATATGAGCATTTATACAAACACAAGAAATATGATGGCAACCCACATAATCACAAACTCTGCCACACTTTTCTATTGGGTGGCTTGCTGCTAACCTGAAAGAGGCTCAAAATACCTCCAGGCTGAAGTACCACTGGCATCCTCACTCAATCAGGCTCAGGGGTGACATTTTCTAGTATCCAACCAGCCAGGTTATATTGAGCCACACGTGTCCTGAAAGAACCTTCTCATTCCTATGTACATCAACAACAGCAGACAGGCCAGCCACACTGGTGTCAAAGTTTGTCTGCAAGCAATCACTGAGCCTTTTAATTAGTCCTGGTGAAAGTCTGGGCTCTTTGCAGCTGCACTGCTTCCTGAACCCCTGAGGTCTCAATCAGTGGTGCCCAACTCCAACGTCATAGCAACTGAGAGGGGATAATCCACTGAGAAAACACAAGAGTCAAAAAGTACTCTGAATCCAACAACGCTTCTAAATAAATTTGTGTTTTACTCATTAAAACAAGCTCTACATATATTTTCAATCAGTCATTTTAAAATACGAATATTTATAATTCATTTAGTTGAGAGAGTTGATAATTGCTCTTAGGCTAGGAACCACTGGTCTAAAAATCAATGAACCAAGTCATCAATAATGTGTCATTATTCTTGTGTTTTCATACAGTCATGATGGAAACAATCTAGCTGGAAAAGAGTAGATGAGAATCATGAGACCTGGTAAACATTCTCTGCCTATAACTATATGACATTTGGTGATTTGCATTATCTCTCAAAGCCTGTTTCCTTTTCTGTAGGATTCTCACCTCTGAGTGCACGTGGGAATCACCTTGGTCCTACACCCAGATATTCTGGTTTAACTGTTCTGAGTGTGGCCTGACATTGGGATTTTTCATGCTCCCCCAAATGGTTGCAGTATACACCCATGTTGACAACCACTGTTGTAAGGGACTAGATAAGACACAATTACTGACCCATCTTCTGCCCTAGCCCTCTTCTCACACACCCATTGTGGACATCACTATTGATAGCAATGCCCAATCTGCTGAGCCCAGATAGATATTGTTTCGCTATCCTTCTCAACACAAGAACCCACCCAACAGCTACCAATAGTTCAACACTGACACAAGGAATGAGATCATGTTGCCATTCCAGGACTAGGTAAGTCTTGGGATCCATCTCTAAAATTCTGAATCTGAGATTTCCTCTAGTACTGAGAAGTGAGATATGATAATGAAGTTCACAGGTTAACTCATGGAATATTTGATGCGACTCAGAGCCATTTTTTTTCCTATTTCCTTGCTGATGCTCACACATTCTGCAGTGATAATGCTGACGAGTGCTGAGTTAACCCACATAGAGATAACCAGTATGTACTTCTCCAGACACTTGGCCAAAACATTGTGTTCTATATTCTGGACATCAACGTCTCAAACACTGTAATTAAATCTTTTGTTTGTTTTATTTCAATAGGTTTTTGGGGAACAGGTGGTGTTTGGTTACATGAATAAGCTCTTTGGTGGTGATTTGTGAGCTTGTGATGCACCCCCCACCCTAGCAGTGTACATTGTACTCAATTTTATCCCTCCCCATCCCCACCCTTTCCCCCAAGTCCCCAGAGTTCAATGTATCATTCTTACTCCTCTTGCATCCTCTTAGCTTAGCTCCCACCTACAAGTAAGAACACACAATGTTTCGTTTTATTTCTGAGTTATTTCACTTAGAATAATAGTTTCTAATTCCATCCAGGTTGCTGTGAATGCCATTATTTCATTCCTTTTTATGGCTGAGTAGTATTCCATTGTATACATATATACCACATTTTTTTATCCACTCATTGACTGATGGGCATTTGGGCTGGTTTCATATTTTTGCAATTGCAAATTGTGTTAGTATCTTTTTCATATAATGGCTCCTTTTCCTCTGGGCAGATAACCAGAAGTGGGATCGCTGGATCAAATGGTAGGTCTACTTTCAGTTCCTTAAGGAATGAATCTCCACACTGTTTTCCATGGTGGTTGTACTAGTTTACATTCCCACCAACAGTGTTAAAGTGTTCTCTTTTCACCACACCCACACCAACATCTATTATTTTTTGATGTTTTGAATATGGCCATTCTTGCAGGAGTTAGGTGGTATCACATTATGGTTTTGATTTGCATTTCCCCGATAATTAGTGATGTTGAGCATTTTTTCATATGTTTATTGGCCATTTGTATATCTTCGTTTGAGAATTGTTTATTCATGTCCTTTGCTCACTTTTTGAGGGAATTGTTTTGTTCTTGCTGATTTGTTTGGGTTCTTTGTAGATTCTGGATAGTAGTCCTTTGTCAGGTGTATAGATTGTGAAGATTTTCTCCCACTCTGTGAGTTGTCTGTTTACTCTGCTGATTATCACTTTTACTGTGCAGAACTATTTATCTTTGTTTTTGTTGCAATTGCAACAAAAAACAAGGATCTGGTTTCATTCTTCTACATGTGGCTCGCCAATTCTCCCAGCATCATTTGTTGAATAGGGTGTCCTTTCCCTTTATGTTTTTGTTTACTTTGTTGAAGATCAGTTGGCTGTCAAGTATTTGGGTTTATTTCTGGGTTCTGTATTCTGTTCCATTGGTCTATGTGCCAATTTTTATACCAGTATCATGCTTTTTGGTGACTCTGGCCTTACAGTATAGTTTGAAGTCAGGTAATATGATGCCTCCAGATTTGTTATTTTTGCTTACTCCTGCTTTGGCTATGTGGGCTCTTTTTTGGCTCCATATGAGTTTTAGGGCGTTTTTTCTAGTTCTGTGAAGAATGATGGTGGTATTTTGATGGGAATTGCATTGAATTTTAGATTGTTTTGGGCAGTATGGTCATTTTCACAACATTGATTCTACCCATCCATCAGCATGGAATGTGTTTCCATTTGTATGTGTCATCTATGATTTCTTTCAGCAGTGTTTTGTAGTTTTCCTTGTAGAGGTTTTTCATGTCCTTGGTTAGGTATATTCCTAAGTTTTTTGTTTTGTTTTGTTATAGCTATTGTGAAAGGGGATGAGTCCTTGATTTGATTCTCAGCTTGGTCACTGTTTGTATATAGCAGAGCTACTGATTTGTGTACATTAATTTTGTATCCCGAAACTTTACTGAATTCACTCATCAGCAGTTCAAGGAGCTTTTTGGATGAGTCTTTATGATTTTCTAAGTATACAATCATATCATCAGCAAACAGCAGCAACTTGACTTCCTCTTTACAGATTTGAATGCTTTTAATTTCTTTCTCTCATCTGATTGCTCTGCTAGGACTTCCAGTACCATATGGAATAGAAGTGGTGGAAGTGGGCATCCTTTTCTTGTTCCAGTTCTCAGGGGAATGTTTTCAACTTTTCCCCATTCGGTATAATGTTGGCTGTGGGTCTGTCACAGATGGCTTTTATTACCTTAAGGTATGTCTCTTCTATGCCAATTTTGCTGAGGGTTTTAATCATAAACTGATGCTGGATTTTGTCAAATGCTTTTTCTGCATCTCTTGAGATGATCATGTGATTTTTGTTTTTAATTCTGTTTATGTGGTGTATCACATTTATTGACTTGTGTATGTTAAACCATTCCTGCATCCTTGGCATGAAACCCACTTGATCATGTTGAATTATCTTTTGGATATGCTGTTGGATTCAGTTCACTAGTATTTTGTTTGAGTATTTTTGCATCTGTGTCCATCAGGGATATTGCAGTTTTCATTTTTTGTTGTGTCCTTCCCTGGTTTTGGTATTAAGGTGATACTGGCTTCATTGAATGATTTAGGGAGGCTTTCCTCTTTCTCTGTCTTTTGGAATAGTGTCAATAGGATTGGTACCAATTCTTCTTTGAATATCTGATAGAATTCAACTGTGAATCTGTCTGGTCCTAGATTTTTTTGTGTGTATGATTGTTTTATTACTATTTTAATCTCACTGCTTGTTATTGGTCTATATATAGTTCAGCCTCTCCTTTTTGCTGACGCTGCTGTCGGGGATAGGGTTGTGGTTCCCAGGCCAGTGGAGTTATATCCCCAGGGTGATTATGGCTGCCTGTGCTGAGTCATACAGGTCACCAGGGAAGTAGGGGAAAGATGGCAGTCACGTACCTCACCACACTCTCACACAGCCTACAGTCCCAAAGGCCAGGTCTCACTCCCACCATGCCCCCACAACAGTACCAAGTCCATTTCCAGGCAGCTGGTGAACAGGGCTAAGAACTTGCCCCGGAGCACGAACCTCTACATTGAGAAAGCAAGCAGACTCACAGTTTTTCACATCTCAGGGAGCCTGCAGTGGTGATCCAGTTCCTTCAAAGGGTCTGTGGATTATCTCGGCTTTCCTGGTATGTTCCTGCAGTAGTTCTTCAAGCAAAAGTCTATGATGTGAGTCTTCACAAGCTGCTCTGTCCATCCAAGTGGGAGCTGCAAGCTAGTCCTACCTCCTTTCCACCGTCTTAATCCATTGTGATTAAATCTATTACAAGCCTCATACAGTAATAATACAGAAATTGGCTATCTGAATGGTGAAAAATCTAATCCAATCACAACAGAAAAAATTAATAATTAACAACATGGCTGCATCTAAGTACATTTGAAGTATCTAATACAAACTTTCTAAACTTGCAATACCATTTCCTGGAATTTTTTTACTTTCCTTATTTTGTTTTTGGTGGGGAGGGCTATGGATTGTAAACGAATTTACAACTAAGCAAATGAATAGGGAAAAGGTTTTACCTTCAGTTTCAGCATCACACTTTATCTTTCACCATTCCCAGGGTATAAATATGAACAAAATATACCCATAACAATAAATTATATATAAATAATTATATTATATATAAATTAATATATTATATATAAAATATATTATAATTATATATAAATAATTATATTATATAATATAATTATATTATATATAAATAATAAATTATATATAAACAATAAATTATAATAAACAATATAATTCCATGTATACAAATTGGTTAATAAATGGTACTTACTGAAGCAATTTCTAAGCAATACCCTATAACCTATAACTACAGCTTTAAATTGTTAATCGGGTGATGAAAAACTGTTGGATCTCTCATTCAAAAAGTCTGCAGTCTTTCTAAGACAGAAAGTTTCTTCAAGAGCAGAGATGCTCAATGTCCAGGCATCAGAAACACCTTAGGTGGTAACTTTAGATCCAGTATTTTCCAGGTTTGATTTATTTCAGGGAAATAAAACCAGAATTAGTCAATACCTTCCCAGCAGCGTACACTAGGGAAGGTTTAAAATCACTCCAATAGTTTTAAGACAGTGGTTCTTAACTTTGGCTGCACCTCAGAGTTATTGGAGAAACTCTGAGAATCCCTGATGCTCAGGTCCCACCCTAGAGATTCTGGGTAGTTGGTCTTGAGGGAAGCCTGGGCATCGAGAGTTTTAAAGACTCCACCACCAACCCTGCTGTGCTCCTAAAGTCAAGCACCACAGCCTCAGAAAACACCATCCACATTAAGCCAGGGGGAGAGCTACATAAACAAAGGCGTGCAATTCATCCCGTGTCACTAGCTATTCATGCCCACTGCTTTTTGGCTGAACTAAGGGGAACAAGGAGGTAGGAAAGTCTGGAAGTGAAATCGATAAACAAGGAACATATCCAGAAACCATGAACCAAAGCCAGAAGAGCCATCACCACAGCCCAGAGGTCAGCACTTTGTTGGGACTGCCCTGGCAGGAAGCAAAGGCGCTCAATTAGAGGGCCTGGGAACTAAGCTCCCGGGGATGCAATGTATGGATTCAGGAGGGTCAGAAGCCCTTAAAGGGCAAGAACTCTGCTCATCGGCTTGCTCACTCTGCTCAAGAGGAGCCCACATGCGAGACAGAATGGATTCCTGTAGTGAGATCAGGCGGCTGCAATGAAAGCAATAAATGGGAAATTCTGGAAACTGATGACCAGCGTGTTTGTTTGTATTTTGCCCCTGGAACAGGGAGACCTTTGAATGTCTCCTCTGCTCAGAGCGTCTGTTTTCCACATGTCCCAATAGTGAATAAAGGGAAAAAGAAAAAACAAAATGGATTTTTTGGGGGGGGCCACAAAGCCTATTGGTCAAACATCCCCTTTGCCTGGTGCCAGACATTTACCTTTCATGTAGTCATAGCAGTTTGGCATGAAAAACATTGGCCTATAAAGATGACTTTTTTTTTTTTCCCCGAGATGGAGGCTGGAGTGTAGTGGTGTGATCTCAGCTCACTGCAAGCTCCAGGTGACCTTGTTGGAATAATTTTGCCATTATCTTTTCCATGTTTTCCAGTCCAGCACTAAGTTAATTTAAAATAAATGACCACTTCAGTATCTTTGTGCCTGTAAGATGCGGAGTCAATTTCAAGGCAAAGGTAGATGCTTCACAGAGCAGTGAAATATACACTGACTCACACCTGTTTTATACAAAAATTCTGGGGCTTTATACAAATGTATCATTAAGTTGCAAATATTTGTTGAGAGCTGAGTTTTTGCTCCGTAAACAATCCCAGCTTATGAAGACCTTCCAGAATTGTCTTGATTTAAAAATGCATTTAACGATCTATAAAGGGCAGGAGAAAAATGCAGAAAACCACTGCAAATAATAATTCCCATGTTCAACATAGGGAAGTAACAATGTATTGGTAATCGTTAGGCTTTGTGTTTATCTAGATTCTCTCCAAGGAGCGTGTATGAATCTGCAACAAAGTAGAGAATCATGTGGAAAACACAGTGGCTCTCTAAGTTAACTCTGAACAAACGTGGGAGAGGTGGGGGATTTCTCTGTGTATGCTTACACACCCCTCCTCCGACTGTTTGCTCACTTTTTTCCTACTTTTCTAAACATCGGCTGTTAGGCCCCAGTGTCAGCTAAATTCGGGAAGGATGGCATTTTTTTATTTCCACTTTCTTTCCCTAATTTATTTCTTTCATGTAGCAAATATGCATTGACTGTCATTACTGTCAGTGAAAATCTCAGAATAATCTCTTATTGAATTCATACAGTAACTTTGGAACCAGAAATGAGCCAAAGATCTCATTGTTGGACCTGATTCTGACCCCTTTAAGATTCTGAGAGCCATTAGGTCCCCAAAGTGCCAATTCTTTCATTTACTCTAAATGGCCCCATCTCTCAGGCAATCTGGTGTAGCCGAATGCAAACCAATGCAGCATCGCTTTTCATTGCTTTCACCTGTTTGGTTTTTGTCATTTCTTCCTTTGTAACACCAGTAAAATCTGTCCTTGTTTCCACATTCAATTGTACAGCTCCAGCTCCAGCTGGTAAGGTAGGTAGACCTATACTTACCTAGACATGCGAGAGGCCTGAGCAGTGAATAATTGGGTGACCCTTCAGACTAATACTCTTTAAAGATTTGCTCAACATTTATTTCATGAAAGCAAAGAGAAACTGATTTTATATTAATAAAATTGTATTCTTTTCTATTTTCAGTAATGTGGGATTCATTACTAAGGTCTTCAGAATGAAAAACAATATTTTGTATGTTTCGCAAGCAAATTGAACCATGTAAAGATGTAGACAATAAATCACTCTAAAATAAATTACTGAGACCCACTAAATAGTAACATGTCATATATTACTGAGTTTCAAAATAAGTTGCAAATGCCAGCTTCTCACAACTGTCAGCAGGAGCTGGTCTCAGGGTTAATGGAACACACAGAACATGTAACTTGTACGTACATGCATGCTGAAAGATACTCAAGATGGCAGTCAAGGGTAAATCTTTAATTTCTACTGTAAAGCATGGCCTACTTTAGTGGGAGCAGAATCGATTTACATTTGGCCAGTATGGAATTCATCACATGGAAACCTGAGTTAGTCTGTACTATATTTCTAAGAGGTTCTAGTTTACAGATTGACATCTAGGAAGCTTCCTACCCAGCCACTCCCTAAATCTAGCTCTGTTCTCAGTCTAGGGCTGCCCATCTAACAAAAGGACTACTACTGATTTTTCATCATTTACTTCTATGACTGAATAGGAATTCCTGCCTCCATTTTCTCTCCCTTCAGATAAGTCCCATTTAATCTGGTTTACCTTGTCCTGATTGCCACTCAGTCACTAAACCCAGAGTGGGCTTTCCTGTGCTTCATACAGTTTGTGAAGGAAGTGATGAAGAAAACAGACTCCCTGAATTAATACAGCTGCCCAATATCTACGGAATGTTTTTATGAGTGTACAGTCTGGACTCCCAGAGTTACAACGGAAATTGGCAACCTGTAAATGCCACTTCTGCAGGGCTCCATTGTGCCCTCTCCAGGGATAGTGAGAGGTCCTCACCACTGCAAGGCCTTTTTTTTTTTTTTTTTTTTTTTTTCCAGTAAAATCCTGTGCGGTTAGTTCCCTGCACTCCAAAGTGAAAAGATAATTAAGCTGATGAGATAATAATTTCATCCATCACATGTATCTTGGGAGGAGAAGAAATGAACTCTTCCCTTTAAAAATGAGGTAAATCCATTAAAAGCATCTCTGTGAAGAGCCTACTTAGAAATAGGTCACTTGCCTCGAAAGCACGGGTGAGAACTGTGCTGCATGAATACCCAAGAGCATGCACACTGGCCAGAACAGCAAGAAGAGAATTGAGACCTAATCCTGCCTCTGACAGCTACTGATCACCCATGGGCAGGTGCTCAGTCTCCTTGAGTCTGTTTCTTCATTTGTAACATAAGAAGAAGAATCTCTGTCAATTTCAATATCTTTGAGATGCTTGGTGTGGGGGGAAATAAATGTATCATAAGCCAACTCTGTTTTCTATAACCTCCCACATTTCAGATGGGACATCAGTAAGTGAACTAAATTAATTCTTTTTCAATTAATCACTCCAGGAAAAATGATGTACCTTTAATGCAAAAAGAAACACCAAAGCTGGTGGTTTTATTGAAAAGAAAAAAAAATGTTTTTACGATATTGAAAAACCTTTGCAAGAAAACAGTGATGATGGCTTAACTTTCTTGTTTGTTGACTTAGCATCTCTACCCAATTCACTGTCATCTCCCTTTTTAAAGGAAGTTCTGAGGCTGCCCAAATGTGAATTGGGTAAACAACCCCTTTTCTATCTTTTCTTCTCAATTTACTTCCCAATCGACTCAGGCATGGGCCTCACTCCCCAGCCCACTCCCACTGCTGAAATACCTCTTATGCCAAGAGCCTTCCTTCTCTCCTGCCCTCTCCTTCCCTACCTCTCTGTGGCTAGGGTGCCATGCAGCATGGCTCCATCAAGCCATGCCCACCTCTGCCCACCTCTGCCCACCCTCCCTCCCAGCTCCCGTCACCACACTCCAAAGGGAAGGTAGATTTTCTAGCCTGATTAGTTTGGCCAGAAGACATTCATTGGACCATGCTTATTATTTGGATGAGGGAAGGGGGCATTCAATGCCTTGAAAGCAGGAGCCCTTAACCTCCCTTGTTCCCTTCTCTGTTACATCCTACTTCTGGCCTTCATGTGCCCACGAAGCCTAGGAGGGCCTGGCCCTGCAGGACACACTATCCAGCCTCACTCTCTTAGAGACCAAGAGGCTGGGTAGACCAGGAGGCTCTGGGGCCCAACAAGGCCCAGGAGTTATCTCTCACTGTGTGTGTCCCCACCTGTCCTTCTCTGTCCCTGCCACACTCCCACCCACTTGCCCTTAAACATCCCCTAGAGCCCTTCTGCACTTCTCTGTCTATGGAGAAGCAGATTAGCAAAGTAGTTTGAGATCAGGCTTTGGGCTAGGACTTGACTCATACCTGTAATCCCTGCATTTGGGAGGCCAAGGTGGGTGGACCACTTAAACCCAGGAGTTTGAGACCAGCCCGAAGAGCATAATGAGACTCCTGCTTCTGGCTCTACCACTTACTCATTTTATGACCTTGACAATATATTCCTTGTGCCTCAGTTTTCTCATCTGGAAAACTGACACCTGGGTCATTGTTTCTGCTCCATTTAGAACAATGTCTGGCACATAATAGTCCATGTTAGCTCCTATTCTCATCAGCACCACTCCTATCATAGGAAGGAGGGGAGGGGAGGGGAGGGGAGGGGAGGGGAGGAGAGGAGAGGAGAGGAGAGGAGAGGAGGAGAGGAGAGAAGAGAAAAGATGGGCTCTCACCGTATTGCCCAGGCTGGTCTTGAACTTCTGGCCTCAAGTGATCCCCCACCTCAGCCTCCCAAAGTGCTGGGATTACAGGCATGAGTCACTGCACCCAGCCTCCTATCATTCTTTTTGAGCCCATGTGGCTGGGTAGGAAAGTTGGCTCGGGGCCCCAGAAGAGCAGCATCCCCCACCTTCCTTTTCTACAGCAGCCTTACATGCAGATTTCACCTGGTGACAGGTTAAATCAGGGCCTGTTTGCAGACCAACTGGCAGCCTCTTTCTCTCCTAAATGTCCTTCCTCCACACCGCAGGCAGAGGGTAGTGTGATCCACGGTCTAAAATGGGGGTCACTAAAAGATACCCCCCATATAGACTCTAAGCCAAAACTGCATGATCTAACCCAGATTTTACCAGTTTCCTGCTGGGCTTTGGCTGGCACACTTATTATAAAGAGGTCCTTTATTCTCATTCTGCTATGGTTTTCCCAGACACTCTCCAGATGACAGGAAAAGTGTTGTTACTGGGAGCCAGAATGGGGGCCTTCATGGGAATCTGGTCATCAAATTATCAATAAAGCAGCAAATCCATACCTTTATGTGTCATGAGCTAGGCACACACACAGGAACTCTTTTAGATACTGGGGGCACAAAGACAAATCAGATTCATCATCCCTGACTTTGCAGAGCTGATAGTCTAACAGGTAAGATTATTTCTCTGCAGAGTGGTTCTCAAATGTGAATGAAAACCAGAATCCCCTGGAGGTCTTGTTAAGTTACAGATTGCAGGGCTCCAACTTCACCCTTTCTGATTCAGCAGGTCTTGGTGCAGAGAATTTGCATTTCTGACAGCTTCCAGGAAAGGGTGATGTTGTTGGGATGAAAACCACAGTCATACCTGCTGCTTCACTGTGCTCCGAGCAAGCACAGAATGTCTGGGATTCTACGGTGCTACAGATTTTTACCTCTACAGGGCTGTGGGTCCCCACCCAAATTATTCAGGGGCTAGGGAATATTTCCTGGAGTACACAAACCTGCACAGGATCCTAAAGGATACGTACGGATTAGGCAAGCCTGGAGTGGCTTTTGGGCCAGGTGCTCAGTCAAATGGTCTGGGCATAGGGATCGTTATCATTAGAATGACTTGGGATATTGGAGTGCATGCTTCACCAGCCTTTAAGAAAGCTGAAGTCCAACGCTGATTGTGCCATGACAGGCCCCAGAAACAACAAAGGAGATTGAGCTACTCATGGGTGTTTTGTGCCCTCCAGCATCCCAAGGGCCCGTGGTCCATACAGACCCTGACCAAGCCAGGGAATAAACCAGCAATTAGATCAAGAACAGATGAGGCAGTCGGGGAGAAATTGGTCAAGGGAAATAAAAAGTGGAAGATTAGAAGGAAATACCAATAAAGCCAAAGTTGTGAGACAAATGGTGGGAATTTCAGGAGACCTGATATGCAGAGGGGATACAGTTTAGGGGAATAAGCATAGCCTTTGAAATAGCATAGATCTGAGTGTAAACAGCAGACGTAACTAGAATATAGTTAGTGCACAGTGATGGTTGTTGGATTAATTGGTATATGAAAGTATTTTCATATCTTATGAATTCAGTGGCCTTGGGAGAACAATGTACCTACCCTTTAGGGAGGTGGTAGATACCATTTAGAAAAGAGGGCCTTTGATAAGCTTTTGGGCTCTAAGCTATGGGTCCTCTTGATCAAAGCTTCTCAAACTATCTGTGAAGGAGGACCTGTGGGGTTTCTTTTGTTGCTATTGTTTCCTATCATTCTAAATCCACATGTGAATCCACTGCACATGACAAGTATCTACAGGCGATTTTTTTTTTTTTTTTTTTTTTTTTTTGAGACACGGTCTTGCTCTGTCACCCAGCCTGGAGTGCAGTGGCTTGATCCCAGCTCACTGCAGCCACCACCTCCCAGGATCAAGTGATCCTCCCACCTCAGCCTCCCAAGTAACTGGGACTACAAGCACTCATCGCCACACCAAGCTAATTTTTATATTTTTTGTACAGACTGGGTTTCGCAAGTTGTCCAGGCTGGTCTCGAACTCCTGAACTCAAGCAATTTGCCCACCTTGGCCTCCCAAAATGCTGGGATTACAGGTGTGAGCCCCTGCTCCCAGCCTTATAGGTGATTTAACACATGGATTTGAAGGCAACCAAGCAAACCTTGTTCAATAAAATGAACCAGCTAATCATGTACTTGGATATTGTATCTTTGCCAAATTGCTACAGCAGAACTGCTAGATGTCAGGTTTTGAAGAAAGCAAGATTCCACGCAACTTCCTTTAGATACCAGAAATGAAATTTTGAACTCTGGGGCATTTTACTTCAAGCCACAGGAAGCTAGAAATCACTCTGAGGAGAATTTCTAGCTCTGTTAGGGAGGTTTTTAGTGTGCAGAGAAAAAAAAAGAACAAGGAGAAACAAGAAGTCAGATACATCTTAGTCACTTCCCCACTCCCAGCACCCCTATCATCACCACGCCCAAAACCACCAGGCCAAAATCCCAGGGCAGGGAGAGGGCCTTGCTGATTGTAGTAGAAACATCCAGACACACGTGGAAAAACCAGAGGGCACCAGGACCGGAGGCCAGATTTCATGACACAGTTGGGTGGGGGCTGCTGCAAGCTTCTCCAGAAGCCCCAGGCCCTGCACAGCATCACAGCCAGCTTGGCACACTTGCAGAGGTGCACCTTGGCAGAGGGAGGAGCAGGTGTGGCGCCTGGAAAAGAGGTCAACTTCTCTGACCTTCTGACCTAACTCCAGTTTTGTTTTGGTTTTGTTTTCTTTATTGAGACAGAATCTCACTCTGTTACCCAGGCTGGAGTGCCGTGGCGCAATCTCAGCTCACTGCAACCTCTGCCTCCTGTGTTCAAGGGATTCTCCTACCTCAGCCATCTGAGTAGCTGGGATTACAGGCACACACCACTACACCCAGCTAATTTTTGTATTTTTAGTAGAGACAGGGTTTCACCGTGTTGGCCAGGCTGGTTTCAAACTCCTGGTCTCAAGTGATCCACCACCTCGGCCTCCTAGAGTGCTGGGATTAGAGGCATGAGTCACTGTGCCGGGCCCTAACTCCAGTTTTCTTCCCACTCTTGGTTCCATTCTGCACCACAATGGGGGCCACCCAAATGTCCACAGGCCCCCCCAAACTGTTGCTCCCTGGCCATCCTTGGGCCCAGATATATATACAGTGGTGGCCTGGGAGGTGGCATGCAAGTTCCTGGATGCAGCCTCAGGGATGTTTACACAGGATTTTCAGAATCCTGCATACCCCAAGTGTGGTCTAAGAAAAGACCAAAACCTCTTGGCCCCGTGGACTCCTCACTAGAAGGAAGGGGTGCAGCCAAAGGAACAGATAAGGGATGGCCTCCAATGTGCAGGGCCCAGGGCTGCACTCAGTTGGCTGGGCCTCGGGGCTGTCCGGAGCCATGAGGCCCGGAGTTAGCCGACCTCTGTTGCTTGATCTCCGCAAAGCAGAGACAAAATGGCACATTTCCGGGTTCTTCATTATAACCTGTTCCCGAGCGCACCTAAACCTTTCCCGCACGCCCAAACCTTTCCTGCGCGCCCAAACCTTTCCCGCGCACGCGCGGACCTTTTCGCGCCCAGAAAGATATGCAGCCTAGGGCGCAGGTGCCATCCCGCGCCCCGGAAAATTACAAACCCACGGCGCAGGCGCAATTGTAATTTGAGAAGACCGGCCCCCCATCACCGCCCTGGCCCAACCTCTTCCCCTGCCAGCCTATATAAGGCATCGCACCACCATTATTAAACGAGACTTGATCAGGCTATTTGTCTTGTCTCCATTTCTCGTGTTTTCTTGTCTCCTCCATTCCCACTCCCCCTTCCAGGGCCCGTTTGACTGTCCCGCGGGTCGGGACACCTGGCGCCCGAGCAGGGACCTGGACACGGGGGAAGAAGTGAGGAAGAAGGCACTAAAGTCGGCCGAAAGTGAAAGTGGAAGAAAAATTCCTCCAGACGTCACGGGAACCTGCCGCGTTGGAACCAGAGGTAAGTAATAGTGTCTGATTATGGGACAAGAATTAAGCCAGCATCAGATTTATGTAGGGCAATTAAAAGAGGCTTTAAAAGCACGAGGAGTAAAGGTTAAAAGTAATGATTTGTTTAAATTTTTCGATTTTGTGAAAGATACCTGCCCTTGGTTTCCACAAGAGGGAACCATTGACATAAAGAGGTGGCGTAGAGTGGGAGACTGTTTTCAAGATTATTATAGTACTTTTGGACCAGAGAAGGTCCCGGTGACAGCCTTTTCCTATTGGAACAGAGATATAATAGATAAAAAGGAAAAAGAAAAAGATCCTGAGGTAATGGCGGTGGTTACTCAGACTGAGGAAATACTAAGAGGCAGCTCCCAAACCGACCTCGACAAACCCACACCTAGTAAAGAAATAAGACTTGATATCACTACAGAGCGACGAAGAGGAGGCTGGGGCCCCCTCAATAACAAATATAGAAACATCAAATAAGGAAAAGGCCAGAAAATACCCAGTTTTACCTACAACTAATGAAAACCAAAGTAAAAATAACCTTAACCGTTCAGAAGTAGACTGGGATAATTTGGAGGAAGGGGCAGCAAAATATCATAATTCTGACTGGCCACAAACTTTTACTTATCCTCCTCCCTATATTAAGGCTTCTGCCCCCACAGTTATGGCAGTAATAGACCCAAAAGAGGAGCTTAGAGGAAAGATTGCACAACTTGAAGAGCAAATAAAGCTCGAAGAACTGCATCAGTCTTTAATCACTAGATTGCAGAAATTAAGGACAGGAAGTGAGAGCGTTCAATACCCTAGAGGAATAGAGAAACACTCTCACCCTCAGAGACCCGGACAGCATGTCCCAAAAGGAAGGTCGCTTGGTATTAGGGATAGGGAGGATTCCTCTCCTCGAGACGTTTTTCCAGCAACTGAAACTACAGATGCGCAGGGCCGAGCCTGGAGACACCACAATGGGTTTGAATTTACTGTAATAAAAGAACTAAAAAACACTGTCTCGCAATACGGAGCTACTGCCCCATACACCCTGGCCATAGTTGAATCTGTGGCCGAAAATTGGCTCACTCCCATAGATTGGAATACCTTAGTTAGAGCAGTTCTTTCCGGAGGCGACCATCTCATTTGGAAGTCAGAATTTTATGAAAATTGTAGAGATACGGCCAAGAGAAACCAACAAGCCAGAAATGGTTGGGATTTTGATATGCTAACTGGCTCGGGTAACTACACAGAAACCGATAACCCGTTTTGGACTGGGTGCTCTTACTCTCTGTAGGACCTTTGGTCTTCAATAAGCTCCTGACATTCCTTAAGCAACAAGTCGAGGCTATCCAAGCAAAGCCTATACAGGTCCATTATCATCGCCTAGAACAGGAAGATCACGGTGGTTCATACTCACACCCATTATGACCACCTTCCCTATGCGCTGAACTGGACAGCCAATGACAGGTAAGAGAGCATCATCTCTCACTAACCTAAGACAGGAGGGCCGTCATAAGCTACTGCCTAATCCCATGACGGGTACCAGTGATGAGATGTATTACTCCAACCTAAGACAGGCGCAGTTCCTGAGGGACAATCTTCTAGCCACAATTATATATAAAAAAAAGGGGGACCTGTCCGGAGCCATGAGGCCCAGAGTTAGCCGACCTCTGTTGCTTGATCTCCGCAAAGCGGAGACAAAATGGTACATTTCCGGGTTCTTCATTATAACCTGTTCCCGCATGCGCCTAAACCTTTCCCCGCGCCCAAACCTTTCCCGCGCGCCCAAACCTTTCCCGCGTGCGTGCAGACCTTTTCGCGCCCAGAAAGATAGGCAGCCTAGGGCGCAGGTGCGATCCCGCGCCCGGGAAAATTACAAACCCATGGCGCATGCACAATTGTAATTTGAGAAGACCCGGCCCCCCATCACCGCCCTGGCCCAACCTCTTCCCCTGCCAGCCTATATAAGGCATCGCACCACCATTATTAAACGAGACTTGATCAGGCTATTTATCTTGTCTCCATTTCTCGTGTTTTCTTGTCTCCTCCATTCCCACTCCCCCTTCCAGGGCCCGTTCAACTGTCCCGCGGGTTGGGACACAGGGCAATACAGAGAAAAGTCTAGACAGCCAGCCTGAGCTCGCACTGGCAGTTTCTCATGACTGGTGCACTATATTCAGATAGTCCAGAAGTTCCCATGTGCCCTGGTGAGGGACACAGAGGTGGGGGGAGGAATGAAGGACTAAGGAGGCCTGAGGTGAGGAAGGCAAGCCCATCAAGAGCAGGAACCTTGAGACTGGAGACAAAAGCAAGGTCCAAGGTCAGCGACTGCTAATCCCAGCATGGGACCCAAAGCCAGACAGGCCCAGTGACACCAGCAATGAATTCAAGAAGGACAGAGCTAGCCAAGCAGGCTTTGATGTGACCCTTCCATCACATCAAAGCCAGCAAGGATCTAGAAAACACAAGCCAAAGAACTGCACGCCCATACACTGGGAGCCAGCCTGGAATGCAAAAGGGGGAAGGAAAGAAATTTTGAAAATTCAAGCAGTTCTGTGGAAGGCAATGAGCTAACTTGAAAAAGGCAGTTTAAACTGGAAAAGACTGAGAAGTCATCACCTCATCAACTTGGAAGCACATGTACATACCTCTTTTGCCTGGCAGGGTGGGTCCCAAGAGCGAGGTCAGTTTCCAGTAGAGTTTCCCAACATTTTTCACATGGTAGCACAGATGGAAAATGATAATACCTGTGTAGAACATAAAGGAAAGCAGTCAAGACAACTAGCTAGGGACTCCCAACCCTGCCCAGGTTCCGAGAGGCAGAGGACATCAAGGTCTCTGCACCCCTGCAACTCAATTGCCCCCCTGTGCCACAGGACATCAGTGAGGGGGCCCGAGTTATAGAAAACAAAGAACCTACATATTCCTCTGCACATACAAGTAATCGCTTGTAAACTTATAGACCCCAACTACAGGATGAATGAATGAATGAAGAAATGAATCCATATCTTATCACTTTTGACTGAGAAACTCCTGTCAAGTTACTTAACTTTCCAGTTTTTCTGGGAAGAGTACAGGTAATAATATCTACCTTGAAAACTAATTTGTGAGGATTGAATGAGGCAATGTTAGCTTTGTCAATCAACGTTAACTTTTTGGACCGCTTCTCCCTACCCACTCTAAGCAGGCCATCCCAGGGAGACTAAATTAGCTAAAGGGACAAAGCTCAGCTTTTTGCCTCTGCCCATTAGGGTCCTTCCCTGATAGGCCCTGGTACCCACAATTGCCTTGGGGTGATTTGTCTGGCTTTTGAGCTACAAATTGCTCTCACTTCCACCAGCCTACTGTGTACCCATATGTTAAGTTGCTCTTTCTCTTGATTCATTCTTCCCTTGTCCCTCAGACCTTGTCCTCCTTCCCTTCACAGCCAACTGGTTCTCATGTTTCCCTCTCAGAAGCTGCAGGCCCCTCTTTCCTTACGGTATTCAGAGGAAAGGACCGTAACAATATATCCTGGATAGAGGTTCACAGTTTCAGGGAGAAGCTGATATCAGAAGCCTATGAGAATGCCTAGAGAATCCTGGCAGATCTGAAACAAACTCAGTGACCAGTAAGAACACGACACTTCAACCCCAGCAATTATTTTCCCTAAAATGTGCTACATCCTTTCCTGAATATTGGTTATAGCACCAAATAAATGAGCAAATTCATCATCCTATCTCTTTGTGGGACATGTTTTTCCCTGATGTCTATGAGTTGTCTCATCAAGTCAGCACTCAGAAAGCCCTGAGACTGTATATCCCCACTTATCCTGCACTTCAGCTATTAATGAGTAACAGCAATATAATTAAGGCTTTTCACTTAACGATGAATCAACCAAAGCACTTGGGAAAGATGTGACATTTATAAGAACATTTACATTTTTTGTGCTAAAATATTATTTTAAAACTCCACACTATATCACCAAAAACAGTTCTGGGTGGAATTAAACACCACATTTCATGTAACTTGGTGCCATATGTTTTGTTAAACCTTGTGCTCTTGAAATGTCTGCGTCTGCACTGGAACCGAGGCAAGAAGGGTGACTCAGTAGGAAGAAATATGTACACACATCAAGTGTGTCTTCAGTTCTTATGTGCCAAGAAAACTGGAACCAGTGTGAATGGATTAGATGACCCAAGTGGGTTGACAAGATGCAATCCCTGAGGGTAATACATGAGTTCCTAGGAAGAACTGAGAGGGAGAAAAGTTCGCCAACTTGACAAGAACATGGCTTAAGATACTGACTACTCAGTGAATTGCTTCTAATCTGCCCTTCCTGACAGCTCATTACTTTCTTTCCTAAGCATGCTATATGCTAGACTGCCTTCTCTGGGGCTGAGGAAAAATGAAGTGAACCTTATGAAATATAGAGCTGAGCCCTCCTCTCCATAGATATCCAGAAGTATCATTGCTTAGGGAGCTCATACAGAGACAAATGGTGGCCAGACTCGATAAGAAATCGTATGGGGCTCACTGTCTCAGCCAAAAGTGCTCCCTAGATTTTAACATCTTTCACATTTTGCTCTTTCCTTTGAATTTATGACTTTAGCAAAGCAACTGATGCACGTAATTCAGAAATTCAACCTTTTTTTTTTGTCCTGGGAGACAGGGTGAACATGTAGACTTATTTTAAATAAATGATGCCCAGTGAATTCTGCATGAAACATGGGGATGTCTCCTTCTAGAGTGTGACTAACATTTTGTTCTTCTCATTGGAATGGAGTCTGTTTCTGCTGTTTCTTTCTTCCACTTAGCCGAGTTTTCCAACATGTCAGAGGCTGGACATAGGGTACACCTATGGTTTAGTGACCCCTCTGGAATATTTGGTTTTCATGTGATCCATTTCTCCTTGGCCATGATAAACTCAAATCAGGCTACTTTCAACAAAATGTTGTTGATTAAATCATTGTGTTGCAAATTAAGTTTTCTTCCCAACTTCCCTTCCTGGGGACAAGTGCCTACCGAATATTTTTGTAATGATACTTAAGACTCTGAGGGATGGTGTATGCAATATGAGTTCAGTTGTATGTGACAGCAACCCAAAATAACACTGATATAGACAAGAGAGAAATATATTTCTCTCTCACATGAGAGTTGCCCTCAACCACATGGCCCCAGATGACTTTTCATGAAGTCCTCATTCCAGCCAGCAGGAAGGGAAGAGAGAAAATATATTCCTTCCTTCTGAGATTGGTGAAACGTTACATTTAATTTCTACTTAAATCCCATTGGCCAGTACTTAGTGACATAGCCAGACCCGGCTGCAAGGACATCTGGGAAATGTAGTTTTTACTCTAGCTTGCCTGATAATGTACTTTTCAGGCTACTATTGCTTGCCTGATAAATTACTTTCAGGCTACTAGTTTATCAAGGTAATTTCCCACATGACAACTGTGAAGTCAAAACAATCTGTGACTTTGGACCAGATTGATACTGACTTTGGGCTGGTATTCATGAAGGGTACTCCCTTCAATTTACAACTCTGGGGAGCAGCCTAGACATAAAATACGGTGCTCCATATTTTTGAATCTGGATTTCTGACACCAGGGAAAAGTCTATATACAGAATGAAGTGCTTAAAGGAATTATCCAGATAATTCAAGGCAAAAAATAAAGCTCTTAGAAACCAGACTTCTTGTTTTGAGGGACTTGAACCAGAAGGACCCTATGCAAGGAGTCTGACATTATCTTGAAGGGTGCTAAGTAAAAGTCTCTTTGGCAGAAAAATATATTTCAAGTAGCTGTGTCAGAGGTGTTCGAAACAAAAGTGACTCCATCTTGAGTGAGGGTTAGGAAAATGAGGCTGGGGCTGGCTGGGCTGCATTCCCAGAAAAGTATTCTTAGCCTCTAGATGTTTACGGTTAAAGGAACAAATTGATAGTGTTTACTAAATAGACCCAGGCAAAGGCATTCCTAATTTTCCTGTAAAGATAATAATATTGATTCTTGCAAAATATAGTAATTAAGAAAATGAATCTTTTATCACAAACCCTTGTAGCAGAGCACATCTCCCCATGATCTTTTTTTATCCTATATATACAAGCATTGTACCTAGGGTGGACATGTTCCTCCTCTTACTTTCAGGAACACCGTACTCTGTCTATGGAGTAGCTGTTCTTCCACCACTTTACTTTCTTAATAAACTTGCTTTTTGCTTTGCACTGCAGACTCGCCCTGAATTCTTTCTTGTGTAAGATCCAGGAACCCTCTTGTAGTGTGTGGATCAGGACCCCTTTCCTGTAACAGGTGGGATCAGCAATCCCACTTGCCATATCAACATTATGTGTCGGGAGAAGGAAGTGCTGGTTACACTGTGGATTCTGAAGTCATTGTCTCGTAAGACAGTGTTGCAGAACAAAAGGCAGTGGTCAATTTGTGAAAAATCACAATCCCGATACTAGCCAGCCTTGGCTCCTATGTTAGGCAAATATGCAATCTCTGTCATTCTCTCTAGCAAGGGTGCTGGCTGTTACTTATAGATAATGCTTGAATGGGAACCTACACTGAGAAATCACACTTCGAGTTTCACCCTGACTTCAGGAAAAAGACATCAAAAAGGGAAATGTTGTCTACTTGACAGCTGAACTTTCTGTGTTTCCTGAAAGAAATTATCTAAGCAGTGGTTCTTAACTCTCACAGTACATTAGAATCACCAGAGGAATTTCCTAAAAATTAAAAACTAATCAAAGCTAATATCTAATCCCAACTTCAAGGATTCTAATTCAGTTATCCTGAGATGGAGGCCAAAGGATCAGAATTTTTAAAACCTTCCTAAGCCATTCTAATATGCAGCCAGGGTTGAGAACCAGTAACTAAAGGATCCTCCTCCCTGTCCTGATCCATTCCAATCATTACAGGATTGTGCAATCCAGATTAAAAGATTTCAAATGAGTTGAGCAAGGAATCCCTTTGCCATCAATAGCTGTAGCCAATTATCACACACCCACAGCTCTGATATCAAGCCCTGGGGAAGAGCAGATATAATAAATGGAGGGAAAAATAACAAAGGAAGGAGGTTAGCTTTGGTCATGTTCATTTTGTACAAGAAATCCACCCAAGGTCTCCCACAAAAGATGTAGGTTTATTATAACCCTACATAAGGACCTGCAGTAGATGTGAAAAATGGGATAATTCCAGGGGCCAGCTCCTCACTGAGTCTCCTTCACAGGCCTAATATTGAAGACTGCCTGCAGTGTCACCTGAATGACTCACCTTTTCATCCTATTTCGCATTCTTTTCCTACAGTCACCCACCACTCCAGCCAAGTTGGACCACTGTTTGTTCCCAGTGTCCCAATTTCTTCATGAAGTCTCTTTTCTTTTCCCCAACAGGAGGTGATCTAGCCCCCCCTTCTTAATCCAACATGCTGTGTCTTTGTTAGACATGTGTGTTATTCTGTTTATGTTGCGCTTACTGGTATTTCAGTCTTTCCTTCCCAATAATATAAAAACATCTTGCAAACAAGCCGTGCATCTTACTCATGTTTGTATCCCTTTAGTCCCTAACATAGCTCCTTCTGTGTGTTTGGCCCTCAGCAAATATTTACTAAGTGGAAATGAATTTTCAGAAACTTCTCCAGATGGTTCTTTCATGTAGTGGATTGGATCCGAGTATATGTACTTTATACCTTATCTGCTGCTTCTGAAACATGAAAGCCTGAGCAACTCTGTCTTTGAATGAAGGCTCTTCTTAGGTCTACACATGCTAAGAGAAATTGCTCTGGGCATGTCAACTATTATTTATTTAGCAGTTCAGCATACACTATCTTAAATGGTCCTCTTCCAACTGCAGTGACTCATCTGACATTTCGGAATAAAATAAATATCCCTTTTAGGACAGAAAAAATCCCAAAGTTTCTCTTTAAAAGCTTTGGGGTCACTAGGAGGGAAAAAGAAAGGAAAGGAAAAATATGGGAGTGGATGCAGTGGTGAACGTGCAAAGAAAGTTCTTCCAATGGCAATAGAGCTTTTAAATATTTATGGAGAAGGAAAGAACGCTTTTCAGAAGCCAAGTCATTTTTCAGTTAAACAAAACTCTCCATCTCCAGGGAGACACGGGTATTCCCATTTGATCTTCAGGGGGAAAGAGGAGGATTAGCAAAAGGATTTTACTCCTAAGCACATTTCTGTTTTTTAAACTTTAAAAAGCCAGCTAGACACTCTGCCTCCAATAAGGAGTAACTATATCCACAGAATTTGTGAGGATTGACAGATAAATACTGTCATAGTAAAATTAACATAATGGGTATTTATATTTACATGACTCCTTGCAATTTATAACATTTTTCTTATGTTTTATCTCATTGAAAACTCACAACAACCCCGTAAGTAATAAGAATTATGATCCCCATTTTACAGAAGCACGAAACTGAGGTGCTGGTTGCTAGAGAAGACAAAGTGACCAGGTGTTCTTCCCAACCACACACCCTGTTAATATGCAGGACAAAGCTAAGCAGATGGAGCCCTGTACAAATGCTTCCCCACTCAAAGACATCCAGCGTCAGTGTAGTGATTAAGGGCTTAGGCTTTGGAGTCAGACAGAACAGACCAAGAGGCAAAGATTCCAGCTCTGCATCTCCATAACCCTGGGCAAGGTACTTATTAACTTCACTTGGTAGCAGGCTTCTAATTTGTAAAATGCACATAAAAATAGCCACAGGGTTTTTCTGAGAATTAAATGAGTTTGTGAAGTACTTACTGTTTGGACGAAGGGAGGCAGGATGGTGCACTTCCGTGTTCTTCTTCACCACCACCTCTTCCCGTGTGTGCGAGAATGCAGCTGACGCCCGGGAAGGTGCAGATTAATCAGGCATGCACCAGGTGATGTCAATCCGAAGAGAACAAGATTTACCTGGTGGCACCTGCGGAGCGCCCCCCCCTCCCCCAACATGCCCGTGCCCCGCCTATTGCCCTTCCACTCCTAGAAAAGTTGCTCCCAGCAGATGCGCCGGGGGGGCGGGCTTTCTCAGCCCCCACTCTTGTCGGGACTGTATTAGAAACTCCACCTCCCCCCCACCCCCCCAGCTCCGGTCCCTGAAGCTAGATGACCAAAGAATAAATTTGCAGTTTTGCTTTTAGCCTTGCCTACTCGCTGGTTCTTTTGTGCCCACTCTGGTGGTCTTAGAAAAACAAATCACTTACCACAGGGCCAGGTACAAGACAAACCCTTAATGAATGATAGTTATTAATATTGGTATAGGTTCATCTATGAGGAATAACACATTGCACATTGCAAACTGCTCTATAATTATGGCTTCTAATAAAATACATGGTCTAATGAAAAACACATCTGGGAGTTTTCTCTGGCTAAGAGTAAACACTAATTTCAAATGAAAAATCGGTGCTAAACCATTGTACCTCAAAAGGGATTCCAATATTTTTTCAAGATTATGCATTCTGTTACTGAAAGTGCACACACTAATCAAAGTTGGGTTTTATTTATTTTAAAATATCCTTTGTTTTAAAATTTTTACCAATAAACCATGTCTACCAGATTACCCCATATTTCACTGCACACTTCAATAATCTTTACATGTTAATCAACCACCTTGACTTTGCACTCCATATTTATTGTGCCTGTATTTTATTATTTCCTTGGTAAACCTTATGTTTCAAAAGCTTTCCAGAGCAACTCAATCACAAAACTATGCTGCTGGGTGACACTTAAGATATAAGGTTTTAACCCAGTGGTGAAATAATTTCAATTATAAAAACAAAACCATGAAATAGAATCCTAGTGACAGTTAAACAAATCTATAATCATCCAGCCAGTGTGTAAATCCCTTCTCTCCCCTTTCTCATTCAATTTGCAGACCTGGATGTCATCTCATTAAATCAACAGCTCAGATGTGCACACAAACGTCTTACACCAAATACATATTTCTCTTTCCACTTCTCTCCCAATATCTAAGCTTCTCTTACATAGTGGCTACATCAAATTAAATCAGGGGTAAAAAGTAAATGAGGAAATCAGGTATCCAAAGCAAATGCAAGCAGCTACAGCTGGTGCTTCAAACCAACAATCTCCAGGTGTTGAAAGAAGATTATGTGAATGGGAATGCTGTGTGTGTGTGTGTGTGTGTGTATGCACGCACCCATGCAATTCAACAATTACTGAATTCTTTCCATTTGCATATTTCCAGCACTCAGCCACATGGCTGGCACATATGACTCATCAGATGAATCTATGAATTATAAATACTCCACTGAAATCACACTCTGTAATGGTCCTTGCACGACCCTATGATCCCACTTATTCAGTATCTGTATTTAAGACTTTGCTTTGCTAATTAAAAGTCTTAATAGTTAGGCTTTGTTCAAGCCCAAAATACCATTCAGATGAGATGGTGCTTCCTGTAGCAGTTTCTCTATGTCATCCATCCACGCCAAGCTTCACCCTTACCCTTAAGAGCTTGCTAAAGTTTTTGCAAGAGATGGGAATGTGTGTCATCCACAGAAGGAAAAGGGAGGGTGCAGTGCTGCCTGAAGTGCTGAGAAGCACAAGCCAACACTCTTACTTCCAGGAAATCCATGGCCTTATGGACTAAGTTGTTGTCCACAGTCCCCAGCTATAAGCCTTCATTCCTTTCCAAGCTGGGCCCCGAAAAGGGGACCCAGGGCCCAGGCCTTGAGAATGGCTTGCAATGGCAGGAAGTAATTCAGGAGTATGCTTTTGGGAGTCCTAATCTCTGATGCTCCTGGCAGTCATGGGATATCATTGTGGAACAAGCTCTCAGTGAGGAAATAAGGAACTGGACCCAACCAATGTCATTTTAAAAATACATCTGCTATTGGAAAGAGAAGTGAATCTAATATCTTTCTCACAGAACTGACTTGCAGATAAGTGGAAACTGTAAGTGTCATTGCTGGGGATGCCTCGCCCTGCTACACAGCTGGAGTGGATCCTTATCCGCCATCTGGAACTCATCCAGAAACCCAAAGCCATCATGTCAGCCACTTGTCCATTTAATTACCAGGCTTTTTTACTTTTAATATTCTTTCATTCTTACCATCTGGAATTGGTATTTGTCAGATGTTAGGATCCATAATATCTTTCTCTGAGTCGCTAAAATTGGATGAATTTCTTTGGGATTAATTTGGGAGGAGGTGCTTTCTTTAATTACAAACTCAAACATCTCAAAATGTTTTAATGAGCAAGGGAATTGTGTTCAAAACCAGAGCAGTCCAGCCAGACGTGGTCCTTTTGACTTCTGGAGAAGAACACAAATAACTCCTTCCCTCAGTGTCAGGAACCAGATGGGTATTTACTGCTCACAAAAGGAAGAGTTCATATCAATTTAATAACAAACTTTTTTAAGGAAATTCTCTGTGTCGGTTCTTTAGATATAAACTAAGGAAAAGGCGTCATTCTCATCATGGCAGAGACTGAGATGAGACCTGTAAGTGTGGAGTCCACTGGGAAGGTGGCTCTGTTGGACAGAGGCCTTGGCCATAGGCCAACGGGCAGAGAAAGAATGTGGCAGGTGATTAAGGAGTTGCAAGAGGAGGCTGTGTTGCAGAAGAGTTACTCTGGCAACAGTAAGTGGGGTGGATAGGAATGGGAGAGGATGGGGCCTGCAGTGGAAAGCCAGGCACCTCTGTGTCAGGGACGGGCCAGGAGAAGTGGCAGTAGGAAGGTAAACACCTCCCCCACCCCAGACATTCTAAAGAAATACAATGATTGGGACTTAACTAGGTAAGTGATGAGATAAAGGTGAACCTATGAGCAAGCTTGAATCAATGCTAGAAATGGATGAGGAAGTGGGCGGGTGTCTTGGTCTGTTCCAGCTGCTATAACAAAGTACCATAGACTGGGTAGCTTATAAACAACATAAACGTATTTCTCACAGTTCTGGAGGCTGGAAGTCTGAGATCAGGGTGCCAGCATGGCAGGGTTCTGGTGAGGGATCTTTTTCAGCTTGCAAATGGTCTCTTTTATAAGAAGAGGCCCTCATAAGGGTGCTAATCCCATTCATGAGTGCTTCACCCTCACGATCTAATTACTTCCCAAAGGCCCCATCTCCTAAAACCATCACACTGGGGATTAGGATCTCAACATAGGATTTGGCAGCAGGACACAGTCCATTGCAGTGGGTTTAAAGAGTTCTGGTGGGCTGAGCTCTAGCAAGCACCTGAAAAGTGGCAGAGTTCCTGCATGCCAAAACACCTGTGGTTGACTCACTCTTCTCACAGCCCTAGTATAATTGGCTGGCTTCATTTCCCTCCATGATGCTCTGCAGAAGAAACAGCATCCAAACAGGAGAAAGAATGGAATCCACTGCTTTGATCTTGCATGTAGCAGATACTAAGCTACTCAATTGTTTCAGACCTTCTAGTTCATTTTTTAAAGATAGATTTATTTGACAACATGGAGTTTGCCCAGAGGAAGAAAACCAACGTGGGAAAATGCTTGGAGATGGTGTCAAAAAAAGAAAGGTTGTTGTCTACAAAGAGCTATCATGAGAATGGAGTAGACTATACTCTCTGTTGCTTCAGAGGGGCCAAACAAGGAGAAAAGGATAGAAGCTGCAGGGGGGTACATATTGATCCATTATAAGAAAGACTTTTTCTTATAATTAGAATTTGCAACCACACCTCTTGGAGGAAGGCATTTCCTGGGATTTTTGCATGATCACAGAGTTATTAAGTAGGTAGGAGCTATAGAGCCCAATTTCTTCATTTTTTAGGAAGTAAAATTTAAGCCTGAAAATACTGCAGGCACACCATTTGTTCTGGAGGTTAGAGTAGGGTCTCCTGCATTGAAGAGGGTATTGAGATGACCTTCAAAGCCTATTCCAACTTGTAAGCCCAGGTTCCCAAAACCTAGATCATAATACAAGCAGAAAGGCAGAGTAAAATGGGGACTAAGAACATTGGCTTAAAATTGACAAATGGGATCTAATTAAACTAAAGAACTTTTGCACAGCAAAATAAACTATCATCAGAGTAAACAGGCAACTTACAGAATGGGAGAAAATTTTCACAATCTACCCATCTGACAAAGGGCTAATATCCAGAATCTACAAAGAACTTAAACAAATTTACAAGAAAAAATCAAACAACCCCATCAAAAAGTGGGCAAAGGATATGAACAGACACTTCTCAAAAGAAGACATTTACGCAGCCAACAGACACATGAAAAAATGCTCATCATCACTGGCCATCAGAGAAATGCAAATCAAAACCACAGTGAGATACCATCTCACACCAGTTAGAATGGCAATCATTAAAAAGTCAGGAAACAACAGGTGCTAGAGAGGATGTGGACAAATAGGAATGCTTTTACACTGTTGGTGGGACTATAAACTAGTTCAACCATTGTGGAAGACAGTGTGGCGATTCCTCAAGGATCTAGAACCAGAAATAACATTTGACCCAGCCATCCCATTACTGGGTATATACCCAAAGGATTATAAATCATGCTGCTATAAAGACACATGCACACGTATGTTTATTGAGGCACTATTCACAATAGCAAAGACTTGGAACCAACCCAAATGTCCATCAATGATAGACTGGATTAAGAAAATGTGGCACACATGGAATACTATGCAGCTATAAAAAAGGATGAGTTCCTGTCCTTTGTAGGGACATGGATGAAGCTGGAAACCATCATTCTGAGCAAACTATCACAAGGACGGTAAACCAAACACTGCATGTTCTCACGCATAGGGGGGAACTGAACAATGAGAACACTTGGACATAGGGCGGGGGAACATCACACACTGGGGCCTGTGGTGGGGTGGGAGGAGTAGGGAGGGATAGCATTAGGAGATATACCTAATGTAAATGATGAGTTGATGGGTGCAGCACACCAACATGGCACATGTATACATATGTAACAAACCTGTACATGTGCACATGTACCCTAGAACTTAGTATAATAACAATAATAATAATAAAAAGAAGATCGGCTTTGGTATCAGAACTGAGCCAAATCCTGGCTCCACTACCTACCAGCTGTCTGACCTTGGGCCACCCAATATCTATCTCTCTTGTACCTATCTTGCTTCTTTACCCAATAAAATAGGACTGATACCTGTAACTACCTCAGAGGGCTCTCATGAGAATTAACTGAGAGAATGTATGTTAGCTATTATTACCTTTGCCTGACCCCAATACCTGACTGATGTAGGTGTTTCGTTGGATTCAAAACAAAATTTATCTTACTGTCACTATGCTGAAAAATGTGACACAAAACATGAGATTGCTTTGCATGAACTTACTTACCATCATGTGAATTCCATCCTTTTAGAGCCTTTGGAGCTTCCCTGCCATGCCAGGTTTCTCTTGAAGAAAAGTGGTATCTGAATAAGTATTTACAGTCAATTGTTCACTTGCTGAGCAACTACATGCTGTTCCACTTTTCTTCAGGAGACCCAGGTCCTGCCTCAGAAAATGTGACCCACAGAAGACAGAAGACAGATGGATGCTTTTCTTCCCAAAAGGACTCCAGTTCATATTAATTCATTAATGAATCCCTTTTGGAAAAATATTCATTATCATTTGAACTGTGCCCCCAAACAAACAATGTATTGGTGTGTTAAACTCCCAGTACCCTCAGAATGTGCCCTTATTTGGAGATAAGCTCTTTATGGAGGTAATCGAGTTAAAATGGAGTCATTATGGCAGGCCCTAATCCATGACTGGTGTCTATACACACACACACACACACACACACGTATATATTTTTTGAGTCAGAGTTTCGCTCTTCTTGTTCAGGCTGAATTGCAATGGAATGGTGTGATCTCGGCTCACTGCAACCTCTGCCCCCCGGGTTCAAGTGATTCTCCTGCCTCAGCCTCCCAAGTAGCTGGGATTATAGATGTGCACCACCATACTCGGCTAATTTTTTTGTATTTTTAGTAGAGACAGGTTTTCACCATGTTGGCCAGACTGGTCTCCAACTCCTGACCTCAGGTGATCCACCTGCCTCTGCCCCAAAAAGTGCTAGGAATACAGGCGTGAGCCACTGCACCCGGCCTGGTCCTTATAAAAAGGAAACATTTGAACAGAGACAGACACACACACAGGGAAAGCACCAAGTGGAGAGGAAGGAAATTGAGGTGATATTTCCACAAGCCAAGGATGCTAAAGGTTGCAGCAAACCACCAGAAGCCAGGAAAGGGGAGCAGGACAGATTCCGTCTAACAGTCCTCCAGAGGAACCAACCCTGCCGACACCTTGATCTCAGCTTTCTAACCTCCAGAAACAGTGAGACACAAATTTCTGTTGTTTAAGCCACATAGTTATCACAGACCTAGCAAACTAACACAATACTCCATGCCAAGTTCTCTGCTAGGCACTATGGGAGATAGATGCAAAATAAGAGCTCTAACGGGTTGTAATATACTGTCATGTTACACCAGCAGGATGAAAAAAGTGTTGGAATAGCTTACAAAAGTGATTTATCTTGACTACAGAGGGAAAAAAGCAAAGGAGTTTTTATAAGGCAGGTGACATTTGAGGTAGCTCTGAAAGGATGAGTCTATGATTTCATGAGGTGGGAAATGGAGAAGGAATCCTTGAGGCCAGGGAAACAGCATAAGCGGAGGCAAATTGATGGTATGTTCGGGGAAGTCCAGCGTGGCTAGAGATGGGGTGCAGGGACAAGGAGGGAGTGGTTGCAGAAGAGACTGTGGCCAGTCTGCAGAGAGTGATGGCAATCCGGTGGAGAAGTCTACTTTTATTTTGTCAACAATGGGGTGTCATCAACAGTTGGGGAAGCTGTGTTATAATTGTACAGATTCAAATCTTTTCTCTAAGTGCCTTTGCCTTCAAAGTGACACTGGCCTCATGGTGAGTTCAAACATCTTGTCCATTCAGGGAACTCACGTAGCTGGAGGTACCCCTAGGTGAGTCTGGATCCCCTGATGCTTGGCCAGTAGTGGAGATGCACACCTAGCTCAGTGCCAGGTGCATAACAGGTGCTTGTTAGACAACTGCTAACAGTCATTTATCCATTCCATACATCTTTTTTAATGAGATGGGGTCTCACTATGTTGACCAGGCTGGTCTCTAACTCCTGGCCTCAAGTAGTCCTCCTGTCTTGGTCCCACAATGTGCTGGGATTACAGGTGTGAGCCACCGCATCTGGCCATGCCATAAAAATTTAATGAGCATCTACTATATCCAGGCTCACTGTTCCAGACACTATATAATAAAATTGCCAAAATCTTTGCCTTTCATTCTAGCAAAAGGAGACATAGAATAAACACAGAAACAAATAAAAATGATTTCGGATAGAGTGATGGGGAAAACAGAACACATTAAGTGGGATGGATAATAACAGGGCATGGGGAAGGATGCTGATAAAGGAATGTTGTTCTAAGGAGATGACATTTTTGCTGATTCCAGAACGATGTGAGGGAGCTAAGCAAAGATCTGGCGAAGAGACTTCCAATATAGGGAGCATCATACTTGAGGTGGGAATGAGTTTGGAAGTTCAAGAAACAGAGAAAAGGACATTGTGGCTGGAGGATCATGGTGTGGGGGAAATAGTAGAAAAATCATGAGAGAGGTAGGTAAGGAAAGGCCCATGCATTTGGGGCCTTGCAAGTTCTCATAAGAAATTTGGATTTTATTCTGACTGCAATTTAAGCCATTGACAGTAAGTCTAGTCACTAAGAGATATGTTTGACATGATTTACCCTTAATGACAAAAGGAGAAGCAGGAAGATGAGTTAGGAGGTTCTACAATAGTCCAGATGATGGATGGAGGGAACTTGACTAGGTAAAAGCCATGGAGATGGTGAGGAGTGATAGAATTGGGGGTAGATTTTCAGGGGAGGATTACAGGGCTTGATGATGGACAGCTCATGGGCATAGGATGTTGCGTTAATCCCTTATATGTTGCTGTAAAGGAATTCCTGGGACTGAGTAATTTATAAAGAAAATAAGTTTATTGGCTGGGCGCGGTGGCTCATGCCTGTAATCCTAGCACTTTGGGAGGCCAAGGCGGGAGGAACACCTGAGGTCACGAGTTTGAGACCAGCCTGGCCAACATGGTGAAACCCTGGCTCAACTAAAAATACAAAAAAAAAAAAAAAATAGCTGGGTGTGGTATCAGGTGCCTGTAATCTCAGCTACTCAGGAGGCTGAGGCAGGAGAATCGCTTCAACCCAGAAGGTGGAGGTTGCAGTGAGCCAAGATCATACTATTGCATTCCAGCCTGGGCAACAAGAGCAAAATTCCATCTCAAAAAAAAAAAAAGAAGAAGAAGAAAAGAAGTTTATTTGACTCACCATTCTGCAGACTGTACAAGAAGTGTGGTGCCAACATCTGCTTCTGGTGAGGGCCCCAAGAGTCATGTAATCAGAGCAAAAGACAAAGAGGGAGCAGGTGTATTACATAGCAAGAGCAGGAGCAAGAGAGAAAGGGATGAGGTGGCAGGCTCTTTCAAACCAGATCTTGAGTGAACTCAGAGTGAGAACTCACTCTTACCACAAGACATTCATGAGGGCTCTTCCTCATCACCCAAACACCTCCCAGGAGACCCGCCTTCAACATTGGAGGTCACATTTCAACATGAGATTTGGAGGGAAAAAGGCATCCAAACCATATCAGCCATTCAGAGGATGAGAATTGAGGCTGCGTATGTGGCAAATGGTGTCACTCAACAAGAGGGGAAGGTTGGAAAAGGGCATGTTTGGTGGGAGAGGGTTAAGATCAAGAGTTCTATTTCAAATGTTTAAATTTCAATGTACTTATTAGTCATCGAACGGAGATTGCTATTATGTGCAGCCAGGATTAAGAATTATCTTATTGTGTCTATTAAAGTATAATCAGTCTGACCTGAGTAGGGCATGGAAAGCTAAATCATTCCTGAATCTTGAGCAGTCATTATCCCAAGGCCTATAAGATGTTCCCAGTATAACAAACAAAACCCTCTGGGATGCTGGCCCTGCCTGCACATTCCTGCCCTCTCACTCACAGCTTTCCTCTCATCCCTCCTTCAAAGCATCTGAGCTGGACGGCTACCCAGAAAGCCTCCCACTGCTGCAGAATTGGAAATGTGGGTCCTCCACCTAACAGCTGGGTTGGATCCTGGGTCAGCAGCAGATTAAGGCTACACTGCAGGGGCCTGACCCAGGAGTGTATTTAGGAGCTTCTCAAGTCAGGCAGCAGGAAGTGAGTCATCACTCGCCATCAGAGATGCAGGACGCCCTGCAGCTGGATACTGCCACAGCCTGTCAAACCTCCTAAAGGCAGCTGAGTGCACTGGAAAGCAGAATGGAAAATTACACTCACAGTCACCCCTTTTAAAGAAAGTTTATGAAACTGACCAGTATATGTTGTGGAAAAGTCTGGGCTCGCAGAAGAGGGAAAACATAAACCTGGAAGCTGAAAGCAAGGAAAATTTGTTAAAGAAGAACATAAAACCTACCACACCCTTAGCTATTCCACTAAGCTTACCCTGGTTCACTAATTCAGCTCCTCTCTTTTTTTTTTTTTTTTTTTTTTTTTTTTTGATGGAGTCTCACTCTGTCACCCAGACTGGAGTGCAGTGGCACGATCTTGGCTCACTGCAACCTCTGCCTTCTGGGTACAAGCAATTCTCCTGTCTCAGTCGCGTGTCACCACGCCCAGCTCATTTTTTGTATTTTTAGTCAACACAGGGTTTCACCATGTTAGCCAGGATGGTCTCGATCTCCAGACCTTATCGGGGGAACGAGCCCCCAATATTTCAATGTAGGTTCTTTCTATTTTCCCTAAGTGTCAGCCAGTCTGAGAAATAAAGAGAAAGAGTACAAAGAGAGGAATTTTACAGCTGGGCCTCCGGGGGTGACATCACACATTGGTAGGTCCGTGATGTCCCCAGAGCCACAAAACCAGCAAGTTTTTATTAGGGATTTTAAAAGGGGAGGGGGTATATGAACAGGGAGTAGGTCACAAAGATCACATGCTTCAAAGGGCAATAAAAATCACAAGGCAAAGGCAAACCTAGAATTCCCAATGAGGGTCTATATTCCACTGTGCACATATTGTCTTGATAAACATCTTAAAAGAAAACAGGGTTCGAGAGCAGAGAGCCAGTCTGACCAAAATTCACCAGGCTGGAATTTGCCAATCCTAGTAAGCCTGAGGGTACTGCAGGAGACCAAGGTGTATTTTAGTCCTTATCTCAACCACACAAGACAGACACTCCCAGAGTGGCCGTTTATAGACCTCCCCCCCAGGAATGCATTCCTTCCCCAGGGTATTCCTTGCTGGGAAAATAATTCAGCAATATTCTCTTACTTGCACGTCTGTTTATAGGCTCTCTGCAAGAAGAAAACTATGGCTCTATTCTGCACAACCCCACAGGCAGTCAGACCTATGGTTATCTTCCCTTGTTCCCTAAAAATCGCTGTTATTCTGTTCTGTTTCAACATGCACTGATTTCATATTGCTCAAACACATGTTTTACAATCAATTTGTACAATAGTGGTCCTGAGGTGATGCACATTCTCAGCTTACGAAGACAATGGGATTAAGAGATTAAAGTAAAGACAAGAAATTATAAGAGCGTTATTAGGGAAGTGATAAATGTCCATGAAATCATCACAATTTATGTTCAGAGATTGCAGTAAAGACAGGCGTAAGAAATTATAAAAGTATTAATTTTGGGAACTGATAAATGTCCATGAAATCTTCACAATTTATGTTCTTCTACTGTGGTTCCAGCTGGTCCTTCCGTTTGGTGTCCCTGACTTTCTGCAACAGGACCTCCTGATCCACCCACCTCAGCCTCCCAGAGTGCTGGGATCACAGCCATGAGCCACCGAGCCTGGCCAGCTCCCCTGTTTCTAAGACCTTCTTCTCTCCTGCTTTCCCCTTCCTTCCTGCTCTCTTGTATCAGTTTGATTTCTCTGGGAGAGCCTTGGTTTATGGACTCAATTAGTTTTCAAGTGTTTGCTGATGAGCCAATTGCATCCTCCCCTCTTATGTCAGATTCTCTGCATCTCAGTGGCAGGAGAGATGAGCACAGCTGCTCAGATGCCCCTCCAGGAGCAGCCTCTGTTCACCCTGTTGACTTTGGAGGGGCTAATAAACAGCATCCCTATTCCCCACTGGAGTTCTGAAACAGTTCAGAGGTAGACATGGGAACCTGGAGGCTGAAGGTGGAGATAGCATTCTCAATACAGATGAAAAGCTCTATCGGAGGCCATGGCTTAGTTCTTACTACTCACCAATGACAGGTGCAGTTGGAAAATGACAGGCTCCTCCTTGGAGACCAACCCTGTGGGGCTTTCCTCATAACAAAGGACAAAAGAAATGTCATCTCTACTAAAGGCAAGTAGAGTAAGTTCCTTCTCCCAGACTCATCAATCAAGTCAAACACTCCTGGTCTGGAGAAGAGTCACACATGACATGGGAGCAGAGGGAGAGCAGAGTGCTTCTCTAGAAAGGATCCTCCACACAGAAGGAACCATCGAGAGTGGGGCCAGACGATAAATATTTTAGGCTTCACAAGCCAAAATCAAGGCCATTATTTATGTAGTACTCATAAGAAAGGACATAAACTTCTACAATTTCTAATTGATATGTTTTTAAAATACAATAACAGTAACAATTGGGTATAATTTTGTACTACAGGTCTACTCATAAGAATAAATTTGCAATTTTTGGTAGAAATGTATGTGGTACACATTCAATTTTGTTAAATGCATAGACTGCTTAGTGGTCAAGTCAGGACCCTTAGGGTACCCATCACTCAATTAATGTAGATTACAATGCTTACTGACACCTCATCTACCTTTGCTCCCTTCCAGTGTTTCTCTACACTCAACAAAATGAATATATTTGAAATACTTACCTGCTTAAAATACTTCAAAAGATTCCCACTATCCTTAGGTCTAAGACTGACATCCTTAAAAGACCTTTTATTGCCTTTCAATAATCATTTTGTTTTGTTTTGTTTTGTTTTGTTTTATTTTATTTTATTTTATTTTTTGAGATGGAGCCTCACTCTGTCACCCAAGCTGGAGTGCAGTGGCACAGTCTCAGCTCACTGCAACCTCCACCTCCTGGATTCAAGTGATTCTCCTGACTCAGCCTCCCAAGTGGCTGGGACTACAGGTACACACCACCATGCCTGGCTAATTTTTGTATTTTTGGTAGAGATGGGGTTTTGCCATGTTGGCCAGGCTGGTCTTGAACTCTTGACCTCAAGTGATCTGTTTGCCTCCACCTCCCAAAGTGCTGGGATTACAGGCGTGAGCCACACACCCGGCCTTCGATAATCATTTTGTACCATATTACTTAGTGCTCGCTCCATTTCACTTACACTAGACTTAATTATTCTTAGTCACCATGTTCTATTCTGCCTCAGGGCACTTGTATATACAGGTCCTTTTGCATGAACCACTATTCCCTCTCCTCTTGCTTATTTAGTATTATCAGAGTTTAGATCTAAAGTACACTGTTGGCTGGGCACAGTGGCCCATGCCTGTAATCTCAGCACTTTGGGAGGCCAAGGCAGGAGAACTGCTTGAGCCCATGAGATCAAGACCAGCCTTGGCATCATGGCAAGACCCTGTTTGTACAAAAAAAGAGAGAGAGAGAAAGATTAAAAATTAGCTGTGCATGGTAGCACACGCCTGTGGTCCCAGCTACTCGGGAGACTGCGGTGGAAGATCACTTGAGCCCAGGAGATTAAGGCTGCAAGAACCATGATTGCACCACTGCACTCCAGCCTGAGTGACAGAGTGAGACCCTGTCTCAAAAAAGAAAAGAAAAGAGAAAGAAAATAAATGGTCAGTTCCTTAGAGAATACTCCCCTTATGTCTCTGACTTTGTCAACCACACACACAATCATATACATTGCTTGCTTTCATAATATGAATATCTTATTTACATTATCATATTACAATTGAAATTGTAAGGTGGCTCTAGAAGGCATTTAGAACTGAGCACGATCATTTATTCTCAAAACTCTCTCCAGGTCTCAACATCCTGTGATTTGCAGTCTAAACACTTTAGGCTGGAATGACATAGTCTGCTAACTTTTCCCCAATATCCACTCTCTCCTTACTTTTTTTTTTTTTTTTTTTGAGACAGAGTCTCACTCTGTCACCCACGCTGGAGTGCAGTGGCCGGATCTCAGCTCACTGCAAGCTCCACCTCCCGGGTTTACGCCATTCTCCTGCCTCAGCCTCCCAAGTAGCTGGGACTACAGGCACCTGCCACCTCGCCCGGCTAGTTTTTTGCGTTTTTTAGTAGAGATGGGGTTTCATCGTGTTAGCCAGAATGGTCTCGATCTCCTGACCTCGTGATCCGCCCGTCTCAGCCTCCCTCTCCTTACTTTTTTAAATACCCCCCTGTCCCCCCCCCCCCCCCCCCCACACCTATGTTTTAACTGGGCACAAGGTTTTTCAGCTAGAGTCTATGTTTTCTACGTTTCCACATGACTACTTTCTAGCTAATAAGACGTGAGGAAAAATACTGTGGGTAATGTCTAGATCATCTTCTTAAAAGAAAATTGCTAGCCCTTTATGTCTTCTTTTTTTTTTTTTTTTTTTTTTTTTTTTTTGGAAACAGGAACTGGGTCTTGCTCTGTCGCCCAGGCTGGAGTGCAGTAGCATGATCATAATTCACCGCAGCCTCAAATTCCTGGACTCAAGGGATCCTCCCACCTCCCAAGGTAGAGGGACTACAGTCTCAGTCTCCCAAGTGGCTGGGACTACAGACACGAGTCATCACATCCAGATAATTTTTTATACGTAATATTCATAGAGACAGGGTCTCACTATGTTTCCCCCACTGATTTCAAACTCCTGACCTCAAGCAATCCTCCCTCCTCGGCCTCCCAGAGTGCTGGGATTACAGGTATGAACTGCTGTGCTCGGCCTATATCCTCTTTCTTCCTTTCCATGCACTAGAAGAGAGATGGGTTGGGTGAACCAGATTCAGCCAAGCAGAAGATATCTCAGGGGACAGAAGCACAATAAAATGAAGGCATGTAGGACCCTGGATACTTCTGTGAAGCAGAACCAATCACCTCACTGGGTCACCTACCAGCTTGGACATTTAGAGGACTTAGAACTAAATCTTCTACCTTGGTTTCTATTAAAGTGACCAAACCAATGTAGTAATACCAGTACTCAAGGATCTGTGAGTTCTGCTCCTAGTCATCGTACTTCCCCTTCTAGTCCTGCAGGAACCCACAGTCATGCTCCTGAACTTACTACCTGCGTCCTTGCTCTGGCCTTTGACAAGTTGGTTCTGGGAACGTCCTCCTATCCTCCTTGCCTATTTTTCATCTGTCCAAGTTTACACATCCATCGACACCCAACTCATGCTCTTTTCACTCATTTAAAAAACTCTTTAATATTCAGCACCTACTATGTGTCCAACACTGAATGATTTCTGCCTATAATCTAAGGGCGGCTATTTCTAAATGTCAGCTGTTACATGCCACTCACCTCTCTCTCTAATGTCAGTTGTCATTCTGGACTCCCTGCTATGGGCCCTGCCCACCAGATTATATCCCTGGGCGCCATCTCTATCCAAATCATTGCTGAAAGCATTTCCCATGTAATAAAGAACGTGGCCTCTGTCTCCAGGTCCTGGAAGGCAGTGTCTAAATCCTTAAAATTTCCCAAATGATAAGAATGCCTTTGTTATTCATGGTGGGTCCCCTGATAGTTGTTTAGGCTAATGAGGTGACTCAGGGTGGACCCCTAGACAGTTTATAACAGCAAGATAACTCAGGATCGGGACTAGCCACACCAGAAAGAACAAAGATGTGATCAGAGGTTTGGTGCTTTGAGCCACATGATATCAGCCCAGCCTTTAGGAAGAAAAAGAGTGGTGATACTCTGTTACACAACCATGTACTGAAAGGAAAATACTTCCTGACTCCACAGGGAGACGACAGGGAGGCTTCCCTCAGACCTCACCTATGTGTATCTTCTCTGGGCTGGTTCTAAATTGTATCCTTTTTGCTATAATAAAACCCATAGTCATAACTGTGGAATTTCCTGAGTTCGATGAGTCCTTCTAGCAAATTACCAAAACTGAAGGGTATAAACTTCCAAATTTGTAGCCAGTTTGTCAGGTGTAAAGGTAGCCTAGAGACCTCCAGATTTGCAGCCAGTATCTGAAGTGAGAGTCATCTTATGGAGGGCTGAGCCTCTAATCTGCAGTTTGGCTTAACTCTGGGTAGTGTCAGAAGTCCTGGCAGTGTTCTTCCTGCTGGGGCTGAGTATCTGGATTACCTAATTCTGTGCTTCATTCATTCAATCACCTAGCAAACCTATATTGAGCATCAACAATTGTGCTAGGTACTGAATTCAGGGTTGGATAAAACATACATGAGATCATTCTAATCCATCCCCTCAAACAGTTTGAAATCTTGTACAAAAGGAAATTAAAACAGTATCATAAATATTCACAGAATTGTGTGTGAAATTTGGTACAGTCAAAGGCAGGATCAATTATAAGGTGTTGGGAGAGGGCACTCCAGGGGACTTCCCAAAGGAGGCGGCCTCTGAACTGGCTTTTGAAAGATGAATAAGCATTTGCCTCATGGGCAAAGAGAAGGGGCATTATATTCAACAGGGATTGCATGTACAAAGGCACAGTGGTGTGAAAAGGTGCACTGTATTCAGGTACAGTCATCCCTCCTTATCCTTGGAGGACATATCCCAAGACTCCCAATGGATGCCTGAAACCACAGATAGGACCAACCCCTGTATATACTGTGTTTCTTCCTATACGTACATACATATATGACTATGATAAAATTTAATTTATAACTTAGGCACAATAACAGATTAACAGCAATAACTAATAATAAAATAGAACAATTATAACAACATTGCCAACATCACTACTCTTGTGCTTTGGGGCCATTATTAAGTAAAGTAAGGGTCACCTGAACACAAACACTGTGGTGCCGTCTCAGTGAATCTGATAACCTAGCTGGCTGCTAAGCGACTAACAGTCAGGGAGCATGTCCACAGCATGGGTACCCTGGACAAAGGGAGGATTCACGTCTCAGGAAGGACAGTGAGAGGTTTCATCACGCTATTCAGAACAGTGTGCAATTTAAAACTTATGAATTGTTTATTTCTGGAATTTTCCATTAACATTTTTGGACTACTGTTGAGGAGTGCAAACCTGTGGATAAGGGGGACTACTGTACCTTTAAGTTTATACATATTTTTGGAACACAGTGTGGGGATGAGAAGTCGGGAGTAGAAGAAGATAGGTCTGGGGAGTAGGAAGAGGCCTTGTTTTCCATGCTGAGCAGCTTGAACTTTGTTCTAGAAGTTTATCAAAGTGATGCCTAGAGTCCAACCGGAAATAAATAAAGTTTAACAAGCAAGCCCTTTTGCGAATGACAGCAGTGGGTAATAAGAAACCTGCACAGACTTGCATTTTGAAAGACCACTCAAGACTTCCAGTGTCTGAAAAAAAACAGCTAGGTTACTCAGATCAATCTTCCAGCTGAAATCAAAGAAAAATGAAATATTGTAGAAATAACAACTTAAGGCCAGGTGTAGTTGCTCACACCTGTCATCCCAGCACTTTGGGAGGCCAAGGAAGGGAGGATTGTTTGAGGCCAGGAGTTCAAGACCAGCCTGGACAACATAGCAAGAGCCCATCTCTACCAAAAACAGGAAGGGGCAAAAACAGGAAGACAAGAGGAACTTCCCAGGCTAATTTTTGGATGAAAACCCATAACCAGAAAGGTAAGCTAAATCCCCTCAGATCATAAGCCTCACTGTCTGAGGCTTTAAGGTAAAATTATTTCCTATTCTCTTATTTGCATTTTGGTAAATTTCCACATGGTGAGCTGCTCTTTCATGGAGCATACCTGGGTAATAATTACTTTTTCTTCCTCAGAGAGGCTGTGATTCTTGGAATGTCTAATGTGGTGGTTGATTGGACTTATGCCTTTTGTCAGCAGCTCAAAGAATGCCACAATTCACTCTTCTATGAAGTAGACATCCAACCTTGATACCCAACCCAGAACTCTGAAAGAATGAAAATTTGTCATCTTTAGCAGGTGGAATTATCAGTAGATACTTTATGAATGCCCAGTAGCTCAATTTCAAAATGTTTCCTTTTTTATTAAGAACTAACATTCTTTTGTTGGTCCATATCACAACACGTTGTGTCTGGGGTGCTGCACTGTTACAGAAATCAACAATCCTCCTCACAGTTCTATAAAGATAAGTGGGTGAGAGATTGTATGGCACCTGTAGGGCTGGGAAATTTTATCTGAAATTCCCATAAGCAAAACTGCAGTAAAGACCTCTTTGCCCTTTGTTAATTGAAAATAAACTATTCCTTTTTTAGGAGAAGGCCTCTGAAGCTGCCATGGAAACAAGCTCACTAAAGGCTTCAGCAACTGCTCAGATATTTAATTTCACCCACAGTGAATGTACTCCAGGCGGAGAAGTGCTCACAATATGAAAACATTGATTAGCAGGGGACTGCATGTGTACCTTGCTGGATACAGGCCCCACTTTCTTTCTCTTTGAGGATGCTAAGCTTGAATGTCCAAGGGAAAAGACATCCAAAAAGCATCGCCACAAACCTGCTGTGAAGTTGACCAAGAAGATCATGGGTCCTGCCTGCAGGGAGGAAAGCACAGGGTAAATTACTAGAGAAGTCAGCTTCTTCCGTCCCTCAGAGAAATGAGGAAGCTCAAGTCCGGATCGGGAGACCAGAGGACTCCAGAAAAAAAAAAAAAAAAAAAAAACTTCTCTCTGATCCACCTTCTGCTGCAATAACCAAGTCTTATATCAGTGGCTGAGATTTCAGAGTCATTTTCCCAGAACAAAACAATAATATTTCCAAATCAAAGACAGGACAAAGGACAGGATTAATAAAAGGGGGTTGGGGACCTCTTTTAAAGAGGTAAGCAGAGCTCGGCATCTTTTATATTCTCCCAGTTGTCCAGACTCCAACCCCCCAGCCATGTTGTCATAGCATTCCAAGTGGGAAGAAAAATGAGCAACTGTCAATCTACCATTTTTACATTCTAGAGGAGGAACTGAGATCCAGCAATGTAGATGAATGATGTGGCCAAAGCAGTGACAAAACCAGACCCAGAACCCAGGCCCTCTGAGTTCACCCCCTGCACTGACCATTCACTCACTGACCCTTCCTTGCCTCAACTTTTCAGCAGCCATCAATCAGCAAGTTCTAGTGAGTCTCATTTTCCCATCCATTTTCTTGCCAGTGCTACTACACAAGCATAAGCCCTTATCATCTTGACCAAGACAAAAGGAGAATAAGGTCAGGGTTCTGTGCTAAGCCCTTGGCAAACATGCCTTTAATCCTTACCACAACCTAAGAGGTGAGTAATAATTCCTGTTTTGTAGATGAAGGAACAGGAGCTTGGAGATTGAGAGAGGCTACACAATGACAGTGACAGAATCTAGACTCAGACCCTCATTTGTCTGAGCCCAGGTCCACGCTAATAATCCATCACTCTATTGCCTCAGGAGACTATGTCCATGGCCTCCTAGTTGTGTTCATTCCCTTCCCATTTTAAACTACCTTGTATCCTGAAGCCAGATTGACCTTTTTTAAATTTCCTTTTAATCGTGTCACTACCTTCCTCAAAAGCCCAGCCCCTTGTCTTGCCCTTTGATGTGCTCCGACTGACAAGCTCTGCTCCGCCTCCCAAGTCTCACACATTGTCCTTTGGATGTTCTCAGATGCCTTGTTTCCCTAGGATGTTTTCCCCTGCCTTTTCCTTCTCCCTCAAAGCCCCAGGAGTGGCTTCTTTATTTCCTCAATAAAAACGGAATACCTACTAACTCTTCTACAACATTCATTGCCAAGAGGCAGTATTGCTCAGTGGGCAAGGCACAGACTCCAGAACAATTTGCCGGATTTGAATCCTGATTGCACCACTTGTTAACCATGCGCCCTTGGGCAAGTTTCTCAACCTGTCCGTGCTTCAACTTCCCAAAACATAAAACGACGATATTTACGGCTCCTATTTATAAGGTTCTTGGAAGGATTAAAGTAGTTAATACATATAACACTTTTGAAATTGTGCAAGGAGCAGACTAATAGCTCCAAAACCATGAGCTAGTCCTAGCAGTGGTGGTAGGTACCAAGCACTGGCCTCGCTGCTGGGATCCAGAGATGAGTAAATCAGTCAGTCCCAGCCAAGCACAGTGGCTCACCTGGCCAAGATGACGAAATCCCATCTCTACTAAAAATACAAAAATTAGCCAGGCGGTAGTGCCAGGCACCCGTAATCCCAGCTACTTAGGAGGCTGAGGCAGGAGAATTACTTGAGCCTGGGAGGCAGAAGTTGCAGTGAGGCAAGATCATGCCACTGCACTCCAGCCTGGGTGACACAGCAAGGCTCTCCCTGAAAAAAATAATAATAATCACAATCAGTCCCTTTCCTAACCATCTAGTGAGCAAAGTGGACATGTCAACCAATAATCATAGCCCAGTGCTCTAGGTGCTGTAATAAATGCAGGTACAGAGGGTTGCAGGGAAGAGAAGAGATATTAAGTGTCTGGAGTAGGTAAGGTTTCAGAAAAAAAAAAAAAAAAGTGTCATCTCAAAATTAAAGAACAATTGGAGTTCTTCCTAGTGGCCCTGCATGGACATGTTACTATCATCCAGAGGTATCATCCAGAGGTTGCCAGGAGCCCCAGTGACTGGAACATAGCATTTGTGGGCTGGAAGTCAAGCTGGCAAGGCAAGCAGGAGCCTGATCTCATAAAGAACCTTATGCCTTTCAGAGAAGGTTGTCCCTGAGACTTTAAGCAGAGGAAAGCCCACCCCAGATCATCATGATCTCAGCCTCTTCTGGCCTCGTCTAGAGCACTAATTGCGTATTTTACTAATGCCACACTTATTTGCTATCTTATACTATTATTTCTGAAAAGCTTTACTATACCAACCCACCAGCAACCCCTCTCTGAGGCTTCTTATCCCAGGTTGACACGTTTCATACCAAGTAACTCTGCTAGCTTGGTCACAGGTGATTGGACCAGGGATTGGCATCTGACCTAAGGGCAGCTACCCTATGGTTGGCCAGTGCCCTGCAGGAGGTGGCCCAGAACAAAGCCCAGCTCATTGATGCCATTCTATCCTGCATGCTGACTGCCTAGACAGAGTACCTGTCTCAGGGAATTTCGATGTGAGACACAGAGAGGAAAACAGACACAGGGGCAACAGAGGTGGAAAAATTCACTTGGAAGAAAGCAGTAAGCAGAAGCCATGACAAGCTGAGCCTAGAGGTACAGAACAGAGCGAGCCAGTCATGTCAGAACAGTGACAGCATGGACAGAAGCCGCTAAGACTCTGCGAGACAGAACACTGGCTGAGGGATCCCAGAACGAGATAAGCCATGGTATACACTGAACTGCGGCCTCATTCCCAAAGATCATTCCTATCATTCCTGTTTTTTGTGAGTTCGGCCAGTGCCACTGACTAAGACAATTTTCTGTTTCTCATGATTTCATGAGCATCCTCATAATAAACCCCAAAACTCCCTGAGCACATCCCTTCTCCTTGCCACATGTTCTTTCTGCTCGATTAAAAAGTGTGTTCTCTCATGGGGGAATGATGGCCAGTGGTGTGGGGGTGAAAGAATTTACCAAGACAGTTGTAGGTGAAGGAAGGCAGATTTATTTGAGAAAGTAGGAAAATACATGGCCAGAGAGACAACAGGCAAATCAGCAGAAGCTGACTGCGAAGAAACAAAGGCTGGCTGGAGAGTTTATGGGATGGTGTTTACGCTGTCTGTTGAAGGAGGCTTTGTGCAGCACTGGTAACGCCAAGGTTGGGCTGCAGCGAGCTGACACGCAGGTGTCTGGTGAGGGTTGGGCACAGGAAAATTGTGAGTTACTTTCACAGGAGGGCTGTGTGTCCTGGACCATGCAGAAAGGTGGACTTGTTGCTCACCTCCTTTCCCTTTTAGCTTTCCCCTTATTCCACCAGCCTAGTTCCCTTTTCTCCAGTTTGAACGCCCATGTTCCTTAAGTGCTTTCTTATGGAACAGAGAAACAGCCCGTGCATTAGCAGAAAAGCAAGACCTAGAAGGGCTGATTCTGAGCGATGTCCAGGATTTTCTTGAGAGAGGATGGAGGCAACTTGCAGGGGGAGTGGGGAGACATGAGGCAAGAGAAGTGCGGAGGAAGCAAATCCTACAGGGATCTGGGCTTTCTCATGAGGTTCTGGGGCCCGTTTAAGGGATTAGGAATGAAAAAATATGATCAGGTTTGGGACTGCTGGATAAAATGTTGCCACTTCATATGATACACACTGTTATCTCCGATACACATGAGGTGTTTCCATGGAAGTAGACATAAGATATTTGGGGTCTCAAAGCAACTCTCTTCTGTGAAAATGTCCGATTCCTACACAACCAGAAAGGAAATTCATCTCTCCAGGAATATTCATCCAGCCAAAATTGTAAAGCAGAGAAAAAGAAATTTAGACACACTACACATCTAGTGCCTAGATAAAAGACCTCCCCCAACCCCGACCCCCGCAAGCCCTGGAAGAACAACTTCATCAGTGATTTTCTTAACACAAAACACAACACACACACAAAGAAGACCCAGAGCTGGTGGGGGCTTTTTTTTTTTTTTTTTTTTTTTTTTTTTTTGAGTCTCACTCTGTCACCCAGGCTGGAGTGCAGTGGTGCGATCTCCGTTCACTGCAACTTCCACCTCCCAGGTTCAAGCCATTCTGCCTCAGTCTCGAGTGGCTGGGACTTTCGGCGCCCGCCACCACCTCCGGCTATTTTTTGTATTTTTAGTACAGATGAGGTTTCATCATATTGGTCAGGCCATTCTCAAACTCCTGAGCTCGTGATCCGCCCGCCTCAGCCTCCCAAAGTGCTGGGAGTACAGGCGTGAGCCACTGCGCCCAGCCTGGTGGGGGCTTTTTAAAGTCGTATGTGTAACAGTGCACGAATTTCTCTCTCAGGAAAAACAATCTCTAAAGAAAACTTTAATGGAAAATTCACACCATGAGTACCCTACCTACTTTACCCTAGCCCGAGTTTCACAAATACTTGCTTCTACCCCACACAGCCAGGCACTGAGAAGCGTCCAGAAAGTCTCCAACTGCCCGAGATTCCCAGAGAGGCAGAGCGCAGAGAGCCACGATGAGAACTCTGGATGGAGTAAACTTCCAGGTCCATGTGGGTTTCCAGGACCCAGCCCACATCTGCCAACCCACCGTGTCCTCTGCTCCATGTTTACCTTCTGCATCCTTTTCACTGATGCCTTCAAATATCCCTCTGTGTGCACGGAAAAAGTGGTTATGCTGCCAATTTAAAGAACCAAGGCTTCAGAGGAAAGGAACCTCACGCGTGCCCCCACCCCCTCCACTCCCCGGTTCCCACTGGCTATTTGTAAAAGTTACTCACAGGAGGAAGAGAAAGAGCCTTCGTGTGTGATTACCTGCTCACCTCACGGTGGGGTGAACCAAGGTTCTCTGTGCAGTTTCCTCCACCATCTGTTCACACTTCCTTCTCTCGGAGACTTGGCAGGGAAACACTCACTGTTTTTCATCCTAACTCAAAGACAGTGAGATTCTTCATACCTGCACAGGAACCATGCAAGTTGTGATTGAAAGGAGCATCATGGGATGCAAACAGAAAGAAAAGCGGTGAAAGCACCAAGCTGCGGATTCTAACAGCTTCCAGAACGCTGGGCCACAAGTGGCCATCAGACTGCAGAGTTCCATTTCCTTCTTTCTTTACAGGTTAAACTCTGTCAAATTTGATCCAACTCCAACCCAAACTTCTGTTGAACGAAATGATTGTTTTCTAAGCTCCAGCTGGTAGCAAACTCATTTTGAGACATATTCAATATAACTGAACTGCAGCGCAACACAAGGGCGTGCCTTGGCCTGAATTTCCCTCTCCTTCCTCTCCTTCTCAATCCCCTTCTTCTCTTCCTCCCTTCATTCTCACCGATTTCCTTTCAGGTGTTTTTTTTTTTTTTTTTTTTTTTTTTCTTAACCCTTTTTTAAGTTCACTTTTCAGGCCTCATTTCTGCTTCATTTTCTTTTTTTTTTTTTTTTCTTTTTTTGAGATGGAGTCTCACCCTGTCACTCAGGGTGTAGTTCAGTGGCACAATCTCGGCTCACTGAAACCTCTGCCTCCCAGGTTCAAGCAAATCTCCTGCCTCAGCCCCCTGAGTAGCTGGGATTACATGTGTGTGCCACCATGCCCAGCTAAGTTTCGTATTTTTTAGTAGAGAAGGGGTTTCACCACATTGGCCAGGCTGGTCTCGAACTCCTAACCTCAGGTGATCCACCCATCTTGGCCTCCCGAAGTGCTGGGATTACAGATATGAGCGACCATGTCCAGCCTTCTTCTTCATTTTCTAGATGTCTTTCACCCTTTCCTATCTTCACCCTCACTTATTTACACTTCGCTCTCTCTTTTGCCTTTTGTTTCTCTCTTCTAACTTTCTTCTGTCTTCTTGTCCCTTCTCAATCTTAATGTAGAGAGAAGCTACAAACTCAAAACCAGGTGATGTTGAAAACGTTACCAAAAGAGACCACACGGCACTGACTCATCAGAACAGACACTAGCGGTTGAGCTGCAGCAAGGTCTAGAAGGTTTCCTGCTCTACCACTAACCAGTGGGTTGTGGGGAGGTCTAGGGGAAGCAGGCACGAGGGGCAGGGAGATGAGAAAGCCCTCAGAAGGCTCATGGCCATGGCTAATTACTACACAGTACAGAAGTATTTCTATCTTTTAACAGTCAATACAGCTGTACAAGAGTGTACCAAATTGAGTACAAGAAAAACAGGTCCCAACATCCCAGAAAGAGCCTGGTTCTGTCAGCCAGGACTCGGTGCTGCTAGGAGCTGGTGTTGGCATTCATAGTCTCGTTGAACACAGACAATTTCACAGAACCCCAATATCACACCAGTCCACTCCACAACTGTAACAAATCAAAGCAAAACAAGAACACTCCAAAAAACATGCCTGAGCATGGACAAAACTAGAAACATTGTTGAATGCACAAAAACGACCAAACATCCCCCTGTTGTGCTAATGAGTGACAACTGCTGCTTTTTCTTTTTTTCTTTTTTCTTTTTTTTGAGATGGAGTTTCGCTCGTTGCCTAGTCTAGAGTGCAATGGCATGATCTCAGCTTACCACAACCTCTGCCTCCCAGGTTCAAGCGATTCTCCTGCCTCATCCCCCTGAGTAGCTGGGATTACACGTATGTGCCACCAAGCTCAGCTAATTTTGTATTTTTAGTAGAGACAGGGTTTCTCCATGTTGGTCAGGCTGGTCTCGAACTCCCGACCTCAGGTGATCCACCCGCCTCGGTCTCCCAAAGTGCTGGGATTACAGGCGTGAGCCACCGCGCCTGGCCAGACAGCTGCTTCTTTACCCATCAGAGCTCTGGCCTGATTCCTTACTCCTACCTTATAGAGGCCTGTTTAAGATACCCAACAATAAAATCCCCCTGCTTCCTGAAAGCATCCAGGTCTTAAACGCATCTAATCCTGATGTTTTGCCTTTTTAAAAAAATTTTATTTTAGATTCAGGGGATACATCTGCAGGTTATTATTTGGGTATGTTGTGTGATGCGGAGGTTTGAGCTTCTAATGATCCCATCGCCAAGTAGGAACACGGTACCTGACAGGTAGTTTTCAACCTTCCTTCCCTTTCTATTTGAAATCCCCAGTTTCATTGTTACCATCTTTATTCCCATATGTCATGGACAATTATTAGCTCTTACTTATAAGTGGGAACATGTGGTATTTGGTTTTCTGTTCCTGTGTTAATTTGCTTAGGACAATGGCCTCCAGCTCCACCCATGTTGCTGCAAAGGACATGATTTCATTCCTTTTTACAGCTGTGTAGTATTCCATGGTATATATGTGTCGCATTCTGCTGAGGCTCCCCACAGTTCCCTGTGGTATGGTCTCCCTCATAGCAACCAACAATAAACTCAACTTGTTTAACCACAGGTGCGTGCCCAGTGGTCTTTGGCTGCAAGATCATTGAGGAAATACGAATTCACACCCTGCCCAAAGGCTTAAGATCCCTTTGAGGAGGGGATTTGTGGCAAGGAGGATCTGAGCCTTCAATGAGGACGGTTAATTAAGTTCCCCTGTGAGGAAGAGAAAAGGGGGACCCATTCCCCACCTTGTCCCTCTTCTGGAGTTTTGATCCTGGAAAACTTCCAAGAAGGGAGCATGACAAAGAGGGCAGTCTCCAGTGACAAGAAGAAGAACATGATAGCTCTTAGATCTAGCAGGTGAAATCCCAGCCTTTTACCTGGGGAGCCCGTTAAGGCACCAGGAGAAAAGTACACAGTTTGGTAAAGATGAATCCCTTTATCTGCCCTGCTTGAGGGTGGATTATTGCCCACTTGGGCAGCCCTCTCTGTGTCCTTAAATGGTTCCAGGGCACCTGTATTATTGCTGCTTACCTCCCTGCCACAGTCACTTCCACTCCAGAACTGACCTCCCTTCCCACAGAGTTGGATCATAGGTGCAAGAAAATGGGACAAAAACAGGTGAACAAGCATGCTCCTTCTTCCTCCCTGTGGCTAGGTTTTCAAGCTTGGTGCAGGAGCTCCGACAGACATTTTCCCTTTCATGATTGCTTTCAACTAACACAAGGGAAAGAGCTTAGAACAAACAGAAAATTTACCAACCCATCAAGGCTAATGTCAAGAGATAGGACTGACCTCTGCCTTTCAAAATGCAACTTTACTTTCAGAGAAGCACCAGGTTTCCAGGAACCTGATGGGCTACACAGCGTGCCCAAATTCACAGAGCAATGTTTTCCTATAAAGCAATTCTTTTCTGCTTTCAGACACTTAGTGAAATATGCTGCTTCAGGAGCATGTATAATTGCCACGCAACAAATTAGCCACAAACCAAAATTTAGGATTGTTCCTAAATTATTCAAGATGTTGGAAAAATACATACACAAAACAGATCAATCAAAGAAATCAAATACATACCCCGCAGTTTTGAGACAATTAGGTGAGAAACATTCTGCAATCGAACACCAACAATTATTTCTCCCACTGAGTGGTATCAGAAAGCTTAGAAAAAATTAAATATGGTATCATCACTAACCCACAAGTAGAAAATGTCATCCTGAGCACTGATATCAGTAAACAGAATTGCAAAGCCTAATAGAATCACAGAACAAATGCAAACCTGAGGGAATCACCATCTTTAAAATAAAACAACGATTATCTCCACGTGTGAGATTTTCGCTGCCAGGGGAGCTGCTACCTGATTCAAGGATCTCACTATGGCAGGACTAGCACGGGGGTGTGCCAGGGTGGAGGGGCGTCTCTGCATCCCACCAGCACCTTAGTCACCCACCTGTGGGACAGTTTAATCTGACAGAACAAAGCAGATGGCAGGTGTTGGGATGAAATCTCAGCATGCTCAGGACGCATTCTCTCTGTGCTCATTAAAAAGATATAATAATTGAGGCAACTGAGCTGCTATCACAAATAAATCCCAACTTTCCAGGGCCTTAATAAAATAAAGGTTTCTCACTTAAGTAATTTTCCAATGTGAGTGCTCCTGGTCTATGGGCAGCGTTCTTCCCCATGATGCTTTCCATGTTATGGCTACAACCCTCCTCTACAGCAACAGTCCTCCTACTTAGCTGTCTCCTAGAATCACCTAGGGAGCTTTTCCTGCTGCTGGGACTACAGCCCAGCCTGATTAATTAGCATCCCTAGGGGTGGACTCTGAGCACTAGGACGTTAAGGATCGCCAGGTGATTCCAATGAATGCCAAGGTTGCAACCACCATGCCAGAGCTCCAGAGTCCTTCACATTGGACTGCTGGAAGAGGAGAGAGGCAGCAGAGAAGGCACCCCACTCTCTAAAGCCCTGACCCAGAGATGAGATGTTACTCTGCTCACATTCCATCACGGCAAATGTGTATGCAAGCAGGGACAGAAAAGGTAAGTCTCTGCTTGGACTGCCCTCTCCTGGTAACCTTCCCACAACACAGAAAGGAGAGTACACATTTTTGGTGGACACCTGAATATCTTAATAAAGCGGTGAGCATATGAGAGGGGCTAAACAGAAGCAGAAATCAGAAAGGAGAAAGGAGGTAAGGGTTAGGAGTAGAGAGACAGAAGAGGAGAGAACCACAGCAGGTGGAAAGTCAATGTCGCTTGGCCCCTCACTCCATCTGGTGCCATTGCTCACCTGGGAATACAAGTGCCACCCTCTGCCCAGTCTTCTACCCTGGACACACCACTTCACCAGTGTTTTGGTTTGGGTTTGTGGTTTTTTAAAAGCACAATGTCAGTGACCGCCAAATCACTTTTTCTGAAATTGGGATCAAATCAAAAGCAAAACACTGGGAGGTATTCTCATCTCCCCAACTCAGTTGAGGGACCCTAATGAATCAAGATCAAATTATATGACCATATAGGATCAATTTCTCTCCCTACCAAATCAGGAGCATTGCTTTGGGGGTAGCTGGTACTTTGATACACCTACATACTCCATGCTGAGAGGAAAGACATGGAACGATAAGCAGTCACATCAAGATTTTTAGCAGCCAGGGGGAGTGCTTGGTAGAGCTCCATTGGCTGGGACATACAATGGCCTGTGTTTTAAGCCAAAATAGAGCCCACCTTCTGCTTGGCTCCAATACAGAAGTCACTCTTTTTACCAAATTAAGCCAAAGCAGAAATCCCTTCCCAATGCCACAGTGTAGCAGAAAACATGGAGACAGAACCCAGGGGTAGTGGCACACAGGGCAACTGCTCAGAACAGAGATGAGCAAGCCCTGGAGCCTTGGGAAAAGGACACTTCTGACAACTATGCAGATGTTTTTGCAGAGCATGTTGAGAAACATCAGTCTCCTTTAAATACTATTCACATAGACTCATGCTGCAAATGAACTTGGACTAGTGGCAGAGAGGGACTTAGAATTCTCTACAAATGCTAATAAGGGCTAGATACAACCAATCAATGGCCCCTCAGAGTGGTTGGGGACAAAAACAGTGCTGGCCACATGGAAATGGGCAGCAGGATGAGGATGGCGTAAGAAAAGATGCCTGGATCAGACCAGGACTGAGATGATTTCTTGGCTACAGTTTGCTGAGGGTTTCCCCAGGAGGTTAGGAAGTGGAAATGAATCTCACACCACCACTGGATAGTATTCATGATTGTTGTAAATAATCAAGCTTGGGTAACCCCTAGAGTAATCTACATAATGTTCTAATCCCGCGGTGGGAGTTACATCATACCCAGCAGGTCCTGCTTGTTACCTTTACACGGCATGGCATGGCATGGTGTGGCATGGCATAGTAATACCCTTCCAGGTATTAATATAAATATAGACCTAATCTGGATATGCCCCACTAGACTGATATAGTCATCATCCCAGAGTCCAGAGTGGGGCTTCCAGGCAAGCAGTTTGCTCCACAAAGAATACAGCTCTCAGCAGCATTGGAAAGAAGAAAGAAGGAAGAAGAAAGAAGAAGAAGGAGAAAGAAGAGGAGGAGGAGGAAGGGATAGAGGGAACAAGGAAGAGAAGGAAGAAAACAGGACTCACTTCTGGGAGGAAATACAGTATACTGAAAATAATAGATTCAAGCATGATGAAAGCAGAATTCAGTGCAGACTCTGGCAAAAACTAATGTTTATGACCTTGGACAAGTCCCATATCATCTCTGGGCTTCAGTGGCCTCCTGTAAAATGACAGTATTGGACTAGAAAATCAAAAGGCCCCTTCTAGTTCTGCAATCCTTCCTTCTAGTCAGTGATGAAGATAATTATGGGAAAATGACTACCTAAATTCAATTTGGTTTCTTGTAAGAAATGACTTTATATAAGTCTCTAGTCATTTCTAAATTATTGATGCAAAAGAACTCAGAATAGAAATTATGCAGACCTCTGCTTTCTCCTTTTCTGATTCTGCTACTCGTAGCCGTCGTCGTGTTCAGTGAAGTTACTATAAGATGAACAGCAGGAAAAAAAGAGAGAGAGAAGGAGCTAAAATGCAATCATTTCATTTTCCTTACTTGGTAAAGAGCAAATATTGAGCAACAACATACCAGTAGGTACCAGTGGGGACTTGATACATCAAAGAGGAAAAGGAAGGCCGGGTGCTCATGCCTGTAATCCCAGCACTTTGGGAGGCCAAGGCAGGTGGATGACTTGAGGTCAGGAGTTCAAGACCAGCCTGGACAACATGGTGAAATCCTGCCTCTACTGAAAATACAAAATTAGCTGGGTGTGGTGGTGCACTCTTGTAATCCCAGCTAATAGGGAGGCTAAGGCAGGAGAATTGTTTCCAACCCAGAGACGGAGGCTGCAGTGAACCAAGATTGCATCACTGCACTCCAGCCTGGGCCAACAGAGTGAGACTCCATCTCAAAATAAATAAATACATTGAAAAAATAAAAGGAAAAGGAGAAGAAGGAAATGTAAGCCTTGTTTGACATGCCCATGATTTGCTGTCCTGTCCTTGGCATGTGAGGAGAGCTGGCACATAATGACCAGCCTTCCTTGCTATCTGCTGGGGAGGCCTCTGAATGTATGTGAGCCTTAGGTTGGATTTCTCATAGTAACTTAGATCTGATGTATCTTTTCTCATTAAAGCTCTGGTCTTCTCATTCTTACAGATTTGTACTTTCATTCTATATGTGCTGTCTCACATCACACATAAAAAGGCAGTAGTAATTGTGTGAATCTGGCCATCTTACAAGTACCAAAAGTTGTTCAATGGAGACTTGGTGATGAGGTCATCTTTCAGGACTTTTGTGTTCATAAGGTGTTGGGGTAAGCTCCTGTCTTCTTAGACGTATTTACACCAGCACTGTATACCTAAATGTGGCCCACAGCTACAAAGGACAGTGTTAAGCAGAGATCTGTTGCCTCTCAAAAGTCAAACCTCTAGGCTAGGGGAGGGATAGCATTAGGAGAAATACCTAATGTAGACGAGGGGTTGATGGGTGCAGCAAACCACCATGGCACGTGTATACCTATGGAACAAACCTGGAAGTTCTGCACATGTATCCCAGAACTTAAAGTATTTTTAAAAAGTCAAACCTCTACTTGGTCATTGAATAAGTGAAGCTAAGTTGTCCTTACAGATTGTCACAAAGATTCAGGTGTCTAAAGAACAAGGAGTTTATCTTTTTTCCTGTAACAGTCCAGGTACCCAGGCTGACAACGGCGCTGCCATCTTCAGAAAGCAGCTGCCAAGGCCTCTCTGGGAATTGCCATCCAGTTAGCCATGAGAGGAAAGGAGCATAAAGGAACTCACCAGGGAGGTTTTTACGGGCCAGCCCTGACAGCTGTACATATTACTTCCACTCACATTCTGCTAGACAGCACTTAGGCACCTGGTTAAATCTCAATGTATGGAAGGCTAGTAAATGTAATTTCACTGTGACCAGAAAAAGGGCAAATGAATTTTGATGAACGAATGCCTAGTGGTATTTACCACAGCATTTTTCAATTACAGATCACAACTCAGTGCATCATAAAATCAATCCAGGAAGTAGAATTAGCACTTTTAAGATGGAGTGGAAAAGAGCAGAGAAGGGAAGAGAACAGAACTGAATGGAATGGGGAGGAACAGAAGGATAAGAGAGCAAGGGCCTGAGCGGGGAGGGATCAGACAGTATTGCATGTGTAAGGGTAAGTACTATTTAATGAAATGTGTATAACAGTTTTGTGTGTGTTAATAAATTATAAGGCAAAATGAATTTCCTCCTGTGGGTCACAATCAGAAATGTCTGAATGCCACTTGCTTAATGTAATGTATTAATTCATTTTCACACTGCCGATAAAGACATACCTGAGACTGGGTAATTTACAAAAGAAAAAAAAGAGGTTTATTGGACTTACAGTTCCACGTGGCTGGGGAGGTCTCATAATCATGGTGGAAGGTGAAAGGCACGTCACACACGGCAGCAGACAAGAGAAGAGAGCTTGTGAAGGGAAACTCTCCTTTTTAAAACCATCAGATCTTGTGAGACTCATTCACTATCCTGAGAACAGCACAGGAATGACTCACCCCCATCAATCAATCACCTCCCACTGGGTTCCTCCCACAACACATGGGGATTGTGGAAGGTGCAATTCAAGATGAGATTCGGGTGGGGACATATCACTTAGTCTCTGTCTCTTCTTAAGTTTGTTATTTAAAAATCTAGGAAAAATAAAAATTAAAAAATCCCAGAAAAATGTGGGAGTTTTTTCTTCCCTCAGCCTGCTATTATAATATGTCTCATTGAGCAACAAACTAACACTATGCATTATTCACTAGAGGGTGAGATTCGGTCTTGGACAGCACTGAGTGGGGGAAATACGTTCCTTTATTCATCTACTGATTCATAACAAAACAGAACTAGATATGGAGTTGGAAAACCTGGATTCAGACCCCTGCTGTTAGGCTACTTCATGTATTCATCCCCTTCACAAATACGTATTGAGTACCCACCATGTGTTAGTCACCATGCTGGATGCTGGAGATAAAGCATTCAGCAAATAGTCAAGGTCCCTGACCTCACTTTTCTTTGGAGAGACAAACAACAAACAAGGAAACAAACCAGATAACTACAGATTATGAGGGGCATATTCTGTTCACCTCTTAGGGCCTCTGTATTAGGGTTCTCTAGAAGGACAGAACTAATGGAATAGATATAGAGATGACGTAGAGATAGAGATAGATACAGATAGAGATACAGACACAGACACAGACACAGATACAGATACAGATATAAAGGGAAGTCTATTAAGTACTAACTCACATGATCACAAGGTCCCACAATAGGCCCTCTGTAGGCTGAGGAGCAAAGAGAGCCAGTTTGAGTCCCAAAACTGAAGAACTTGAGGTCTGATGTTCAAGGGCAGGAAGCATCCAGCACAGGAGAAAGGTGTAGATTGGGAGGCTAGGCTAGTCTCTCTTTTCACATTTTTCTGCCTGCTTATATTCTAGCTGGGCTGGCAGTTGATTACATGGTGCCCACCCAGATTAAGGGTGGGTCTGCCTTTCCCACCCTTAACCCTTAAGCGTATTTCCCCTACTCAGTGGAGTCCAAGACAGAATTCCACCCTATAGCCCACTGACTCAAATGGTAATCTCCTTTGGTAACACCCTCACAGACACACCCAGGATCAATATTTTGTATCCTTCAATCCAGTCAAGTTGACATTCAGTATTAACCATCATAGCCTGCATTTTCTCACTTATAAAACTAGTATTGTATAATCTATACCTCAAAGGCATGTGAGGGTGCTTTTAAGTGTCTATACCTAGGTAAGGAATTACTTTACTTCTTCAGCTATGATTTGCTAAATTCTGACCCCATGCCCAGGAGTGTTCCAGGACCATGGAGTTTAGTTATTAACAAATTAAACAACCTTGTTATGAAGCAGCCTCCCCTGGTGTTAGGGATTGAATTATATCTCCCAGAAAAGATCTGTTGAAGCCCAATCTGAAGCCCCAATCCCAGGCACCTCAGAATAGGATCGTACTTAGAAATAGGGCCTTTGCAGATGTAGTCAAGTTAAGATAAGGTCATTAGGGCAGACCTTAGTCCAATATAACAGGTGTCCTTATGATCAGAGGAAACTTTTGGGCTAAGGTCATGCATAGAAAATTCTCAAAAGAAGATATACAAATGGCCAACAAACATACAAAAAAAACTCAACATTACTAATTATCAGGGAAATGCAAATCAAACCCACAATGTGATACCATCTTACTCCTGCAAGAATGGACATAATTTAAAAATCACAAAAGAATAGATGTTGGTATGGATGTGGTGAAAAGGGAACACTTTTACACTGCTAGTGGGAATGTAAACTAGTACAACCACTATGGAAAACAGTATGAAGATTTCTTAAAGGACTTTGGAATGACCATTGGATTCAGTGATCCCACTACTGGGTATCTACCCAGAGGAAAAAAAGTCATTATACGAAAAAGATACTTGCACATCCATGTTTATAGCAGCACAATTTGCAATTGCAAAAATATGGAACCAGCCTAAATGCCCATCAATCAATGAGTATATAAAGAAAATGCTACATATATATATATATATATATGTGCTATATACACACACACACACACACACACACACACACACACATCATGGAACACTACCCAACCATAAAAAGAAATGAAATAATAACATTTGCAGCAACCTGGATGGAGTTGGAGACTATTATTCTAAGTGAAATAACTCAGGAATGAAAAATCAAACATCGTATGTTCTCACTTGTATGTGGGAGCTAAGCTATGAGGACGCAAAGGCACAAGAATGATATAATGGACTCTGGGGATTCAGGGGGAAGGGTGGGAGGGGATAAGGGATAAAAGAATTGGGTACAATGTACACTGCTCAGGTGATGGATGCACCAAAATCTCAGAAATCACTGTTAAAGAACTTCTACATGTAACCGAACACCACCTGCTCCCCAAAAACTATTGAAATAAATAAAACACAAACTGAAAAAAAGCAAAGGGGAAACTTTGACACTAGCATGCACACAGGAAGAATGTCATTTGAAGATGAAGGCAAAGATCAGGATGATACGTTTACAAGCCAAAGAACACAAAACCACCAGAAGCTACGAGAGAGGTATGACACAGATTCTCTCTCACAGCCCTTGGGAGGAACCAGTGCTGCTGACACCTTGATCTTGAACTTCCAGCCTCCAGAAACTGTGAGTGAATAACCTTCTACTCTTTAAAAAGCCACCCAGTTTGTGGTGCTCTGTTAAAACAGCCCTGGCAAACTAATATATCTGGATAGCAAGAGCCAGGACAGCAACACAAAGAGTCTAGACAGCTCTGCAGCAGGACTTCAGGTCGTTTCTTGATGGATGGATTCTAGGGCTCCAGGCCATCTGCCGAATGCAGAAACTTTGAAAATGAGGGCTATTTTCATTCAAATGCTGCTCATTTTCTTTTTTCCCTATAGCATTAGGCTGGAATAGGGACGTGAGAAAGTGAATACAATGCCATTATTAACATCATTAACAATTCACTTATACAAATCTCAGAGAGAATTAGATTTTAATGTTTCCTTACACTGAGTGCCGGTGCTGGCTACACCCAGCTAATTCAAGGTGACAAAACTGGTTAAGCCCATGCGTGATTTATTTTCACTCCTATAGAAAGTTGACACTTTATTCATTAAACTACTCCCTTTAACACATTTCTAAATCATTGCTCTCCACTCTGATCCGGTCTAGTTTTCATTTCTGAGTTTCAGCCGGAATGGCTTTCATAATGATTTCTTTTTTTACCTGACAAGGGAAGTTAAAACCTCCCCCTACTGAACATTTAAAAGGGAAATTTGGGGTTTTTGTCAGGCTGTTTATCATATCTTACAAATACTCAAATCTATTTCCTTTGGAAAAGGTTTGTCTTTCTATGACAGGCATATAAAAAGGTTTTATTACAGTGCTCTATTCACTGGAGCTGCTCTGCCCAAAGATAAAAAGGAATTCATTTTCTGGATTTTCCTTGAATGTCAGCTCTATAGTTTCTTTCTATTATCAGAGTTCTTAACTCATGAAGAATGAAGGGGAAAGAAAATTCAAGCTGATATACAATATCAAGATCCATTATGGACTAACACGAAAATCAAAAATCCCAAAATAAAATCCAAATCTAAATGAAAGTGATAAGTAAAACCAGGAAAAAAAAAATCTCTGTAGGTTTAATAGCAAGCAATCATTGGATTTACTTCAAACATGCTCTGTTGCATGGCTCCCCAGATCTGAAAAACCTCCCCAGCATCATTTTCTAAGTACACTCTGATCTGTCAGCTATGATATGAAGCAGCGCTTCTCAGGCTCTGCAGTGCGTGGAAATCACCTGGGGAACTGGATAAAGTGCAGATCTGCATTCAGTAGGTGGGGTGGCGGGGAGCCTGAGCCTCTGCCTTGCTGACAAACCCCCTGGTGACACTGCTGCTGTCAGGCACAACACCCTGAGTAGCCAGGGGATACAGCTTAAAAGACCCAAGCAGCGTGTTCCAGGCCTGACTGGAAACATGAGCTTCACTCTAATCTTTGAGCTGGCTTTGTCGGAATAACAATCTGGATATTACACAAGAGTCTTGGATCCCACTAATTTGTACCCCTCCTGGAATTCACCATTGTCTGGGCATGACGGAGGGTTGATTGAGAGTCCACATCTGATTCTGACCCCAGCCAGCCCCATGGACTCATGTCTGAGGCCTTCAGAGAAGGAAGAGTACAGACAAGCTTGAAGAGCTGTGCGCAGTCGGGACTCTGGGAGACTCAGAGACCCATGCAGAGGAGAGCCATTGAGCGTAGCTGGTTTAGGAACTGGAAAAAATGCAGAGGGGCCAAGACCAATGCCACCGTTAGGATCTGCAATGTGGGAAGCATCAGGAGGCTATACAGTGGCAGCAACGAGGTGCTGCTCTCAAACCACAGACATTGACAAGAATCCAAAACAGAAACAGAGGCAGTCCCAGAGACTCCCAGCAATAACTTGGAGATCTGAATGGGGCTGGAGATCATTCGTTACACAGCTGCAGGAGTGAGCAGAGAAATTTGACTTCCCCATGCATATAAACATGGGCTTAAGGAAATTTGGATTACACTTCCCTCTAGTCATTGGGGCCTTAGGGCAATGAAACAAGGATGAGTCGTTGCAAGTCCATCTCTATGACCAGGAAAATAACTCCAACACAGATAGTAAATCTTCGGATAGTTAAGGTCACAGACCTCTCTCATTTCATAAGTCAGTGAGGTGGCCAATCCCAAAGCACAATAACTAAGTTTTATATAGGAATTTTAAAATAGGGGGAAGTATGGAGGAACCATCCCCTCAATATCTGTAGCATCAAACTTCGGGAGCAATGTAAGTTCAAGAGAAGTCCAATAAGGGATAAATCAAAATCTGCCCTCATTCTTCCTTGCTAAGCCAAAGACATGTTCCATAAACTTCTCAGCCTGAACCCGGCCACATGTATGAGTCCAGGCCTGAGTCCAAGGTATGAGCATCTCTGTAGCCTTCAAACTCTACTTTTAGCAACTTCTATATTCTATTGGTTGTTGCTCCTCTTTTCTTACCTGAAAAAGATGAAGAATTATATTGGCAGCAGAAACTGAGTGACACAGAAAAACCTGAAATTGCCTTCTTCTATGTCTTTATGGCAACAAAACCAACCAACCAATGACACTGTCTGTCCATCCACCTTTACCCACACCAACAACCAAAAGGCTTTCTGCTCCGTAGCCCTGGAGGGCTGGGCTCTGGGCAGTGAGGTGCTCAGAGCAGCAACAGGCAGGACCTTGCCAAAGGTAACATAGGCATCAGTTGCTGTGGAAGGCAAGTCTCACCCTCAGTGTTATCCCTGGATGGCTAAGAGAAATCACATGTTTTTGCACGGTCTGGTCATGCTCGTAACCAGTTATGTGAGACCCCAGGGTTGGCCTGTATGAAAACTTGCATGTGTCCCCTGCTAGTGTTTTTACTCACTCTGGTAGTCAGTTATAGCAGCTCAGGGCAAGCTGATGCTTCAGCACCACCCCTAGATCCATTCCACTGATTGTGTGACATATGCCTCAATTGCTTCTGCTGTCAAAAGGGAATACAATGGTACCAAACTCATTGTGTAGTTAAGAAAATAAGTGAATAATGCATTTAAGAAACACAGCACAGTGCATAGCATATAGTAGATGCTCAGTAAATGTTTGCTGTTGTTGCTGCTGCAGTTTTTGCCCTGTCTTCTACTGCTAAGAGGCAGGGCAGCATAATGGTTAGAAGCATGAGCTAAGGCTTCAGACTGCCTCGGTTTGTAATCCTATCTCCACTGCTACTCAATGGCAAGCTATTCAGCTTCTCTGTGCCTCAGTTTTCTTGCCTGTAAAATAGGGGTGATTATAAGAGTAACTACCCACAAGGTATGAAAAGACGAAATAGGACAATCCATGGAAAGTGCTTAGCATAGAGCACCTAATATACAGTAAGTGCTAGATAAGTTTGCATGCAGTGTTATTATTACTATTATTGCTTCTGACCGGCACCTTTAAAGAGGAAGTCGCTTCCATTTGAGCTTCATACAATATGTTACAAACCAACACACTGACACAAGCTCCTCTGTGCAACTCACTCCCGCCTTGGCACCATCTCCCCATTCAAATGATTTCTAAAAATGCTGCTTGCATTTCTAGAATGCAATTCCAGTGGCGAAAAACGTAAAGTCACCTTCTCAAACTGTACTTTAGCTCATGCTCTTCCCCAGACAGAAAACTGTAGTCAAGAGAAGAGATGCAGTTTCCCGAAGCCTTGATAACATCTTCATTTAAACCTTATCGACACTGTAAAATATTTTTGAGGATTTGGCTTTTTCCCACCTGCCAGCTCCTCACAGCTTGTCTTAGAAACAAAGACATACAGTTAGGCAAATGAAAGAATTTTAATACAATGATTCTGTCTCTTTTGTTTTTTGACATAAACAAAAATTCTTTTCCAGAACCCTCTAACAGGCTGTAAAGAAGCCTTCTTTGGGATTCCTTTTCAGTTGGAGCTGGCTTCTCCATGAAGGCTTGGAGGTCAGGGCAGGGGCTAGATAATCCTCCAAAAAAGTGAATCTGATGAACCTAGCCATCAGTACAGAACCTCAAGTCTGGTCTGAGCAGCTTGTCTTGTTAAAAGTTTGCAGCAATGACAAAAAGTAGGAGTGTTTCAAAAGACTAAACTCATAACACAGCCAGCTTGAGGCCACATTTGTCTCTGATTCCCTCTGCTCTTCTGTCACTCTCCCCCAGTGCCTTTCGGAGACCTCACCTCCCACCACACCCCAGCCCTCAGCCTCCAACCCCCAGCACATACCCACACTCCATATCCCTAATACCCTCCAAATGTCCAGGACCTATGGTAGTGAACATCTGCCCTATCCTAGGCCTGGTTCTCTTCCCTTCCTTCATCAAATTTTCCCATGCCAAATCCCAAGTCAGCAGGTCCCTGCTCTCTTCTACTGAAAATGAGTTTAACTTACCTTACATGAAGGCAGGAAAGGCAATTGCTTATATGATATGATTTAAAGCACACCACCTAGAATGTTCTCTGCTCCCATACTAAAATCTTCCCTATCCCTCTCCCACAGTGCCTTGGATACCATCCTTAGGAGTTTTTCTGCTTTGGGTTCAATCTTTACTGTTTCCAAGAGTCCTCTGTTGAATTACAATAGCACATGGGTTAGAACAACACATGAAGTCATAACTAGGAATAGAGAGTTCATGCAAGAGGAAACAAAAGACAAGGCAGTTGTGATAGAAAAGTAGGGAGGGAAAAGTCAGTCTAGAACATAGGGATTATTTTATTTAGAAAGAATAGACAAGATCAGCCGGGTGTGGTCGCTCACACCTGTAAGTAATCCCAGCACTCTAGGAGGCTGAGGTGGGCAGATCATGAGGTCAGGAGATCGAGACTATCCTGGCCACATGGTGAAACCCTGTCTCTATTACAAGTACAAAACTTAGCTAGGCTTGGTGGCACGCACCTGTAGTCCCAGCTACTCGGGAGGCTGAGGCAGAAGACTCACTTGAACCTGGGAGGCAGAGGTTGCAGTGAACTGAGATTGTGCCACTGCACTCCAGCCTGGGTGACAGAGCAAGACTCCATCTCAAAAAAAAAAAAAAAAAAGAATAGGTAAGGTCATTGGGTAAACAAGGCATGGCATAAAGGCCCTGGGTTATAGAGAAGGAGCCAAAAAGAAAAAAGAAAAAAGGAAGGTTAAAAAGAATTGGGAATAAATCTCACCTACTTCTGGTTCTGCTCAGTTCCAGCAGTGGTGGATCTGAAGTGGAATAATAATTGGAAAAACTAACCCTCCTTTCACTGTGTCATCTGCTAATGTGTTACCTCCCACCGTCTTGCTTCTCTCGTCAGCTTCTCCTTCTGCTCTACCCAGAAAACTTCTCCCTGGAACCAATCAGAATGTGCACTTTACTTTAAAAATGACGTCAATACGGGAATAAGGTACTGCGACAAAACAGCAAGGGGCACAATTTGGTGGGAGGTAAGGACTTTTCAACAGGTCTCTCAAATCACTACATTTTTGTGACAGTTTGTTTCATTATACATAAAACGGGGTTGGATGGTTTTATTCCATTTGTATCCTGTAGAGCCTAGTTACAGTCTCTTCATTCATTCATTCATTCATCAAATACGTACTGAGTACCCACCATATGCCAGGCACTGTTAGGCTCCAGAAATCCAAAATGAAAGCCCTATTCCTGACTTCAGGAAACTCATGTTCTGGCCAACCAGCTCCCCCCACCCAAAAAAAGCTCAACATCACTGATCATTAGAGAAACACAAGCCAAAAAGCCACAATGACACACCATCTTGAGCCAGTCGAAATGGTTTATTACTAAAAAGTCAAAAAATAAAGAGGTTGCAGAGAAAAAGGAATGCTTATACACTGCTGGTGGGAGTGTAAATTAGTTCAACCATTGTGGAAAGCAGTGTGGTGATTCCTTAAAGAACTAAAAACAGAACTACCATTTGACCCGGGAATCCCACTTCTGGGTATACACCAAAGAAAAATAAATTGTTCTACCATAAAGACGTTTGCACACATATGTTCACTGCAGCACTATTCAAAATAACAAAGCCATAGAATCAACCTAAATGTCCATCAACAGTAGACTGGACAAAGAAAATGTGGTACATATACAACATGGAATACTATGCGCCACAAAAAAGAATGAAATCGTGTCCTTTGCAGGAACATGGATGGAGCTGGAGGCCATTGTCCTTAGCAAGCTAACACAGGAACAAAAAAGCAAATACTGCATATTCTCACTTAGAAGTGGGAGCTAAGTGATGAGAACATATGGACACACAGAGGCAAACAAAAGACACTGGGGCCTACCTCAGGGTGGAGGGTCACAGGAAGGACAGGATCAGGAAAAATAACTGATGAGGACTAGGCTTAACACCTGGGTGACGAAATAATCTGTACAACAAACTCCATGACACTAATTTATATAGCAAATCTGCAAATGTACCCCTGAACCTAAAATAAAAAATTAAAATTAAATACTGAAAAAAAAAGTCTTTATAATTTTTTTAAAACTGCAGGTTTGGAGCATTTGCCAGATGCCATGGTGTAAATATCCTCACTATGGCCAATCTCAAGTTACCCACAGTTTAGCAACTGGCTCACATCACTCCGGAATGTGTAACAATCAACTCTCCCCAGCTGATAGCAGCAGGCTCCAGTACAAACATAGTCAAGCAAGGAAGAGGGGTAGCCATCAGAATGCAGAGGCAGGCAAGGGCTATGGAACCATGAAGGTAAGAGACAAAGTCTACCTACAGGAGAATCAAGGGAAACAGAAGAGAGAGAGATCATGAACTCCAGCCATTGAAGGAGAGAAATTCATTTTTACAGTGCCCCACAAGACTGTGAGCTGAGGGAGGACAGAGACCGCGGTTTCTTTCTTACTATATCTTTCTGGTAATATCTTTTGGTGGATTTTTCAGTGTATGACATAGATACACAGTATAGCCGTTAAACTGAGATTCTGAAGGACACAGAATGAACATAAGTAGCTTGTCCCTTTTTCCTGGTGGCTGTACAGTGGTTTTCAGATTTTATAAAAGGAAATCTTGCCATTGCTCAGTGCACCCTGAAAACTCATTTTATTATTTTGACTTCAGTTTTAATTAACTGTACATATGGCTGCTCACTCATTAGGGTCAGATGGCCCAGCTGGTGACAGCGCTTCCTGGCATGTGGGCTGAGCTAGCATGTGCCTTCGGGATTTGGGTCTGTGACGAGAGGTTGTGAAGGAGAAACTCAGGAAAGGTTACAAACTCAGGTGCCAAAAGCAACTGCACAGCTCTTCCAGAGTGAGAGCAAAGAGAAAACGTCTGTAGGAAAACGTTCCAAGGTAACAAACCAAATTCACTCTACAGCAGAGGTTGGTCGGGCGCGGTGGCTCACGCCTGTAATGCCAGCACTTTGGGAGGCCGAGGCAGGCAGATCACCTGAAGTCAGGAGTTCGAGACCAGCCTGGCCAACTTGGTGAAACCTCATCCCTACTAAAAATACAAAAAGTAGCACACCTGTAATCCCAGTTACTCCAGAGGCTGACGTGAGAGAATCACTAGAACCCAGGAGGTGGAGCTTGCAGTGAGCTGAGACCACACCATTGCACTCCAGCCTCAAGAAAAAAAGAAAAAAAAAATTCACTCTACAGCAGAAGTTGACCAAGGACTATTCAAGCCCACTGGAGGTCTGGAGAGGGGCTAAAATGTCTGCAGATTTTTTAAGTTGGCAATTTTCAAAATAAAAATTCAATGACATACTACTAAATCCAATAGCAGAAAAATGCCATGACCCAGAAAATATCACTCCACAAAAATGCAAGTCAATCTAACAACCACTTTCATTTGTGCTACAGCTAAACCTCACTTTTTTAACGCAAACCTCAAAAGACACTTAGTAGAAAACAGGTTTGTAACCCTGGTAGACAACATGGCTTGCCGACTTCCAGAAAAGAGACTTCCTTCTGGAAGGCTAATGTTTCCATACGATTATTTAAAATTGACTGCTGAAGCCATGTCAAACAATGCCAAAAAAACAACCAGCCTGTTTGATTATTTTAGATAGAAAAAATAACCTGTCAACCCACTATTAATATTGTGTAGAAAAACAGTTGATTCACTAAAGGTTTAACTGGCTGCCTAAAGCACCTAGAATGAAGACACCACTTCAAAAGAAAGCGAGAAAGAAAGAGAAAGGAAATGGTAACTCTGTGAGGTAATGAATATTAATTAGCTTGATGCGGCAATTATTTCACAATGTATACATATATCAAAACATTGTTGTGCACCTTAAATATATACCATTTCATTTGTCAATGAAACCTCAACAAAGATGAAAAAGAGAAAAAAAAAGACCCACTGCAGAACAAACAGAAGAATTACAAAACAAGAAAAATACTTTAAAGTAACTAGCAAAAGCCTCTAGCATCCTAAAACATCAATTATAAAAAGCCAATTACTATCAAGTTTTCTTTGATTTCTTTATCAAAGTGAATAATTCTTCAATAGTGGCTACCAACCTCAGCCCTTTCCCTTTCAACAAAAATCTCTGTGCAAACTCTATTGAATTCAAATTTTCTACAACATAAATACATCAACACATTGCTCCAAGGGCCCTGCAGACATTTTCTCAGTAGCACAAGCACAGTGGTAACTAATATCTCACTTACTATATGTTGAGTATAAAAAGTCACTGGCCTGGAGGCCCCCTAAAACACCATATATTTTTCTAAAATCATTAGCATTTTCCCTGTGAAATGACAATATTATATATTGAACCATATTCGTGATTTGTATTCTAGATACTCCAAAAAAGTACCTGAGGTGGTTGAGACAATAAACATATATACTTCACAATCATTCAAATAAGGATAAAATATCAGCCAGGCTTGGTGGCTCATGCCTATAATCCCAACACTTTGGAAGGCTGAGGAGGGAGGATCACTAGAGCCCAGGAGTTCAAGATCAGCATGGGCAGCAAAAAATTAAAAATTAGCCAGGCATAGTGGTGCCAGCCTATACTCCCAGCTACTCAGGAGACTGAGGCAGGAAGTTCGCTTGAGTCCACGAAGTAGAGGCTCTGGTAAGCCGTGTTTGCCCTACTGTACTCCAGCCTGGACAACACAGCAAGACCCTGTCTCACAAATAAATAAATAAGAATAAAATATCGTAAGTAGGTACTTGAGAGGAGGAAGATTATTATACTAGAAACCCAGGCTAAGGGGAGTTATTACAACTGAGTCTTAAATTTTGTTTTATATTTTTCAGTGGCAAACAGGAAACTTGGTGAACATTATAACTCTCACTGATTAAAATAGAAACAAACCTTTTTCCTTTGTACTAAAATCTAAGAGAAAATTATTGTATGAATCCGTATATAAAGAACACTAAACACTAATAGGCAACTTTTAAAGCAATTTTAAAGAAGCAAACATTTTTTTCATATGAACATTTCATATAACCTCAAGGGGATAATATTAAATCATCATTTTATGAAGGTTGTTCTCCAGAGAAATAAACTAATATAGTCCAGGTATGTGATTTTTCTAGAGCTATAATTTGATGAGGAGATATAGCCTGGAAAATCTAATAGATTAGATTTTTAGAAGTTCTGTTAGATAACCTTAGTCAAGTGTAAAACACTGTGGCTGTGTCTTTAACAGACAATCAAAGACTGAGCTCCCTTGAGTGTGTCTATTATGTCTGGTCGATGCCTAAAATCAGACCTGCATGCTTTTGATAACAGAAGTGCGAAGAGGAAGATGTTAACCACTTGGTTAACATAATCAAAAAGCAGCACAGTAGATATCAGTCATGATACCTGCCCTGCCCAGAGCCCTTGCAGCCATCTTTGCTGAAAGGGTTGTACCACATGTACCTGGCCAAAGAAAACCGGACAGGGGCAGTCACCTAACTTAAAGACCAATAAGCCATAGGCCAATTAGGCCCATGATATGTGTAGGGGAGAAAAGTAGCATCTTTTACTCATCCATCACAAGGTTCATGGCTGAGGCTCCTATCATAAAAGACAGATTAACAAGAGAAAAGCACACACATTTATCTAATATATGTTTTATGTTACTCTAGCACCTTCAGAAATGAAGACCCAAAGAAATATGGAAATGTGTATTTGTATGCTTACATTTGATGAAGAGCAGATGGTTGTGGAGAAGTAAGATCGAAGGATAATAGGATATGATCTAATAGGAATAAACTGGGGGAAACTTATCAAGGCTGTTCAGATACTTCTCTGTGTCTGTGTCTTCGGAGATAAGGATGTTGCTTTCCTCTAGGTATAAGACAGGCAACACTGGAGTGATAGTTTGATGACCTCTTTCAGGGAAAGGTTAACTGGGTTTTATGGCCTGATTCAGGGGAAGAGGAAAAAGGAGAAGGCGAAAGTGACCTCCCTGCTTCTTTTGTTCCTCAAATGACAAGCTGCCATATTTTGGGGTAACTTGTCTTGAGTCCCATCACATGGCTTGACTTGAAAACATAAACTTATCCATTCTGATTGGCTCTCTTCACCATTTAAACAAACAAACAAAAAAACACTGAGATTGGGTCAGTTAACTGTGGGAACAGCAGCTGAAACATTGTGAGATAGATGAAAGTCAGGATTCGTGTTGCTCCATGTATAAAACAAAGCTAAAAACAAGAGAAAGCTATGAGACAGAGAAGATTGGAGGCAGAGGAGTGCATGGAGATAAAGATGAGAAATCTGAGCAGAAAGGATCCAAGGGTGGTTTCCAGAGGAGGCTGAGCCATGTCCATTTCCAAGCTCTAGAATTCAGATCATTCTGCTTCTCTCTACTCTATGGGTCCTGCCCTTTCCTGTCTGGTTCTTCAGTGTTTCCTGGCTTCCTGTGTGTATGTAGCCTTCAAGTAAATGGTGGATTACCTAAAGTAATTTGTCTAAGTCACTTTTTTTTGCACCCAAAGCAGATAAATTAAAATACATTATTTTATCTATGGAAAGAGCCTTTCGCCTTTACCAGAGATTAGCTAAACCAATCTTTTGGGGCCCTGTTTAGCCAGAAGCAAAATTGTTCTCCAGCAGCATCCTCTTAGGAGCCTGGAAAAACTGAAATCAATTGAAGCCCCTGAGTTTTTATCGTGAAGTACAAAAGAAACAGCTTTAACCTGAGACAAATATTTAAGGACAAATATTACCAGTTTTCTGTCTTTATGGGGAAAAAGAATGATAGTATATGTCTCTCGAATGTCTGATTTTAAGCAGCATTGCTTCCTGGCCAGGACCAGGGTTGGTTAACTGCAGATGGGTTAGTCCTAGATTATCCAACATATTTTGTGTTATAGTCCATCTAAATATTGAAAAATGTCAATCCCAAGTAAAAATGTTGATTTCAAAGTACTAATGAATGAAAAATAAAAGATAATAAAGTTGACTAAAGACATTTTCCAGGAACAGACAGCCTGGATTTAAATCCTGGCTTCTGAATCTGCTAGATGTGAAATCTTAAACAAGTTTCTGCATCTTCACTTCTTCATCTGTAAAATGGGGGTGGTTACAGTACCTTTCTCAGTGAGTGATTATGAGTGTCAAACAAAATGATTTATGGAGATCAGTTAGTACAGTGCCTAGCATACAGCAGACACTCAATAACTGTGAGTTATTACCAGCACTCTTTCTGGGTAATCTTCTTTCAGTTACTCCAGTTACTTTATTCAAAGACACTGTACTCAGGAATCATCTTCAGAAAAGTTTTAAAGAAGCAAAATCAAAAAGCAAAACATACAGAAGGTAGTTTGCATTAATATGGTAACATGAAGCTATTTGGGAATGAAGTGCATGGATTTGAAGAACTAGAGTTCCAAGGACTCAGTGTAGGATGAAGAAGCCACTTTATGGTAGTGAAGATGTAAATGTCCACTCAAAGATCTAGTATCCTGGAGGAAAATACCTATTTTAAAAATACAAATTAGGTGGGCGCAGTGGCTCACACCTGTAATCCCAGCACTTTGGGAGGCCAAGACAGGAGGATCACCTGAGCCCAGGAATTTGAGACCAGCCTGGACAACATGGCAAGACTCCATCTCCACAAAAAAACATAAAAATTAGCTGGGCATGGTGATACACACTTGTAGCCCCAACTACTAGGGAAACTGAGGTGGGAGGATCACTTGAACCCGGGAGGTTGAGGGTGCAGTGAGCCGTGATCATGCCACTGCACTCCAGCCTGGGCAACAGAGTGAGACCCTGTCTTAAAATAAATAAATAAATACAAATACAAATTAACTAAAATAACAATAAAACTATTGTTAAATACCTTCTGTTCTTTTATTATTTTCACACTCACTATTATTGCTGGTAGGTTCTTAAAAGCTTGTAACACAATTTCTTTACCTTCCCAAAATAAAATCCCCAATCTGAGCACCTGTAGTTGACACTATCAATGTCCCACCCTTATTATTTATCCACAGCCTTCTCACTGCAGGTATCTGCATCTCTGTTACTGCAGGTTTTTTATAGAATCAAAGTGCTGCTCCCTGCCAAGTGGCAGAACAAAAGTGCTAGGAAGAAATACCCTTGGGAATAGCCTTCAACCAAAGACTTTTGGGAGTCAGTGTATAAATACCCCAGCTCCCTCACTCTTCACATAGAATTCAAACACAAGTGTTTTACCTGACTTCTTGGAGATTTCCTGCAGAATTAAGCCCTAGTCACCCACAGTAGTTGCTGAGTTAATAATACACCCTTATTGGTTGTCTTCTCTTCTCAATATTACTTTTCCACGCCCACCCCTAATGTTCTCTGCACCTCTTAAATAAACTACTTGCCTTGAATCCTTGTCTCAGGGTCTGTCTGTGAGACAACCCAAATCTCTGCAGATGTCTTTTTCTTATTAAGCAATCTAAAGTGTCCATGAGAGCAGTTAAAACTCCCAAGCAGCCTTCTGCATTGATTTTTTTTTTTTTTTTTTTTTTTTTGCTTTCTTCCCCATAGATTTGCCAAACTGCAGAGATGTCTGTCAAGACGCCGAGCTTAAGAACTGGGAAGCCTCTAGTTGGTCTGTGATGAAAAACAGCAACGCAGCTCTGCAAAAGGTAGCCTCACTTTTTCATGGGTACTATCCCAAGAGACAGAGACAGAACTCAGTGGCTGCTTTTCATCTCCACTCTCCAGTACAAAGTGGCTGGATAGTCTTTGCCAAGGTATCAGTTTTCCCATGGTGAGGACTGCCAGGCAATTAGATTCTCGCTCTCTCCAAATTTCAGCAGGAGCACAGAAGTTTTATTTTTAACTGTGCAGGAAGATGTTGCCATGGCAACATAACAAACTACAAGAGCAATTTGATTGATTAATGATGTTGTGAGGAAAAAGGACTGGCATGAAAGACACTGAAAAAAAAATCATATAGCTTTATCACCCTGGACTGAGTTTATAGATCTTGGTTATTAGACACAGTATGTGACACATGTTTATCATTATGCAAAAGGAAACACCGACCTTTTTCTGCCTTGGTTCCCCAAAGCAAGATGACGACAAACTAGTGAATTGACCAACAAGAAAGTGAGCTGGTCTCATGAATTAAAGAGACATGATAAGTGTGGCTGAAAGAACATAGTATTTGCTAGGCAGGCTAGGCATAGTGGAACATTCAGATGCCCCACCCATTAATTAATGGGGAACATTCTGCTATTCCCTGCCCTAAAAACATTTCACTTTCAGCTATCCTCTCCTTTCAATTAATCTTCCTCACCAACTTCCTTCCCTACAGCCCAGGGAAGGCAAGGGAGCATGCCAGCAGGGAAGAAGGGGGACATGACTAAAGAGCAGTTCTCGTCAGACAGGAAAGGAACATGGAAAACCCTTTTGGTAGGGCAGGGAGAAAGTTTTAGGGCAGCAGCTCTCAAAGTGGTCTGGATTCTCCTGTGGGTTTCAAGATCCTTTCAGGGGCTGCCTAAGGCCAAAACTATTTTCATGATTCTACTAAGACATTGTTTGCTTTTTACAGTCTCACTATTTCAGGAAGGTACAGTGGAGTTTTCCAGAGGCTGCATAACATATGATTATCATTAACAGTTTAAATGCTGAAGCATATATCTTCCATTAGATATATGCTGAAATAGACACTGTCTTCTTCTTTTTTTTTTTTTTTTTTTTTGAGACGGAGTCTCGCTCTGTTGCCCAGGCTGGAGTGCAGTTGCCAGATCTCAGCTCACTGCAAGCTCCGCCTCCTGGGTTTACGCCATTCTCCCGCCTCAGCCTCCGGAGTAGCTGGGACTACAGGCGCCCGCCACCTCGCCTGGCTAGTTTTTTGTATTTTTTAGTAGAGACGGGGTTTCACCGTGTTAGCCAGGATGGTCTCGATCTCCTGACCTCGTGATCCGCCCGTCTCGGCCTCCCAAAGTGCTGGGATTACAGGCTTGAGCCACCGCGCCCGGCTGACACTGTCTTCTATGAAGCCAAACATAAAAGAGGTTTCCAAAAAATGTAAAATGATGCTACTTTTCTTACTAATTGTTTCGTTTCAGAAATACGGTTGTTCATTAAAAGTGCAATTTATGTTAATAAGTAGTGAGATTTTTTATTTTTAAATAAATCAGTAACTGTTTTGTTTTAATTTCTGATGTGGTTAATATTAATAGAAATAACCCATTTAAGCAGAAATTCTTTGCAGTTTCAATAATTTTTAAGAGTATAAAGAGGCCTTCAAACCAAAAATCTTGAGGACCAGTCACAGGAGATGAAACTAAGATAACTACGTTACTGAAGTCCCTAAGAAAGGAGTCAGAACCTCAGCACAAGATGGGCTGGAAAGGATTAAAGAATATCCGGTTTGCCGGACGAAGCCTCTGGGAGAAGTTCCACACTCACTCTGGTACCACCATTAACAAGCTCCGGAGCAGTACAGTAGGCGGCGGCAAGGATAGAAGGGCCTGGGTAAACAGTTCCACTTACATTTACTCATGGCTGTGCTTGGTGTGATGGGATTCAGAAGCCCAGTGGGGTCCGGCGGAAGTGGTAACTCAAAGAGCTGGAATCGGCGTGGAAGCAAGGCAGAAAGACTGCAGACTGTGGTGCTAATCCCCCAGAGGCTTGGGCAGGGACCATCTACTTCCACCAACAGGCAGGAGCCACCTTTCAGCAGCATCAGTATCACATGTCCTATGATCCAACAGGGCCAGGAGGATTTTCAGCACTAGAAGGCGAGGGTCTCAGGAGCCAGAGGGCCCGGTTCTTGCAGCCCATGAGATATCAGCCTCACCATCTTGAGAAGGAAAAAGGGGAAACACCTTGAGAAGCTGAAAGAGGCCCTCTGGGAAGCTTGTGCTTTCAGTAAACTACGTATTTACTCACAAAGGACTCTATTATACCGAGAACCCCAGTTACTAGATTTAAGCAAATTTAAGGTGACTTTTTTCCTACAACAGTTGAAATTGTTGGTCGGAACAATATGAGCTCAGCTAATTTTTTTGTACATACAAATCATAGTGCTTACATTTTGACATCGATAGCTCAAAGTTCTCTTTCTCTATTCCCCTCCTATAGAAAACTTTCCTTAATAATTTCTTCTTTATCTTTTTCCTTTATAGTTCTCATTTTTTTCCTCCATTTCTTTCCCTCTCCTTATCCATCTGCTTTTATTCTCCCTCCACTGTATTCTTTTTCATTGTTCTCTGCCTTAGGCCAGTTAATCGTAGCCTAAACGTACAGACCCAACAGTATTCCAAGCTGTTTTCAAGAGTTGCTAATTCCTATGCCGTTTACTGTGAACATGCAATACACCAGGGACTTACACAGAGTAATTCATTTAATCTTCACGACAACCCTATATTTAATGTTTATACTTAATGTTTTATTGCAGCTCAGAGTAATGAAATTTGTTCAGTTTGCACAACTGGTTATATGTGTCAGGGTCAGGATTTGAAATCACACTCGTCAAACACCAAGCCCATGCCCCTTCCTCGATATCAAGCAGCCTTCACAGGTACAGCATTTTACAAGTTACAGTCCAAGAGCTATTTGCACCCCAATCTTCCCTGCTCTCTCTTACTCTTCACTTATGATATACGTTTCTCCTGTGCCCACACTCTTCATGGGTTGATGGTTGTAGACAAACCAAGAAATGGGGAGCAGTCACACACAACATTATATCTAGACTGTCATCTAAGAATAAAATGCAGAAGCTTTAGCAGTGGAACTCCAATTTATATTTTTCTTTAATCACATGTGCCTTGGAAGTTGATGATATGACAGAAGTCATATGATGAAGTCAAAGAATTGCCCAAATTCCCAGAACTTCATTAGATACAGTTCTTAAATTATCTTTCATTGAGCGCTTGCTATGTGCCAGACACACAGCTAATTTCCATATATTATCTAATTCAACTCCTGCAACAACTCTACATGACAAATTTTAATTCCCTTTCACAGATGAGAAAACTGAAGCCTTAAGGGTTTAAAATACTTTCTTATGATACCACAACTAGTAAATTCAAACTCAGGTCTGTCAGATTTAAAGCTTAAGTTCTTTTCACTCCCTGCAATGATTATGTTTCACTGGTATGTTACAATCCCACTGCTAACATGTGACTTGGAGTTATTAGATTTTTTTTTTTTTTTTTTTTTTTTTGGTATAAACCTTTTAGGATTCAGTGTGTCACCTCCGGCAGAAAACTGCCACATAGAGATGATGCATTGTCCCAGGAAACTGTTTTTTAAATCAGAAACAAATCCATTTCTCTGCTTTTATATTGCATTGATGTCCTTCCTCCTTTTAAAGTTCTCCTGAATGATAGAGGCATTGAAAATGACATTTTGCATGCTAGTTTTCTTGTTACCATCTAGTAGCTTTTGGTGCCACCCTCCTCCTTTTTATATTTTTTTGAAGAAAATAGCGAAATAGCTTAGATATGAAACTATAAATTATACCAAGATGTGATTTGGAACTGAAATAAACCTCATGCTTTTTTAATGGGAATTTTCAAATACTGAAATACAATTTATTACCCAAAGGGAAAGAGGAGTCTAGACTTTTCTACTTCTCCCCAGTGCCTGGGTGACAAGTGACCTCAGGTTTCACCGAGGAATCACCAGAGGAAAGGGGATAGATTCAAGAATTCCATAATCAGAATGAACTTTCCAAAGACATACAACCACCCTGTATGCATTCAGGCATGAGCTCCAAAACATTAAAAGTGACTAAAACATGCTACAAAGTTAAGCACAATTTCATCTGTGCTAAAAATAATAATAATAATAAAGAGTTGCAGCTAGGCACAGTGACTCACAAATGTAATCTCAACTCCTTGAGAGGCAGACATGGGAGGCTTACTTGAGCCCAGGAGTTCAAGACCAGCCTGGGCAATGTAGTGGGACCCCATCTCTGCAAAAAAATAAAAAGTTAGCCAGGTGTGGTGGCACATGCCTGTAGTCCCAGCTGCTTGGGAGGCTGAGGCAGGAGGATTGCTTGAGCCTAGGAGGTGGAGGCTGCAGGGAGCCGAAATTGTGCCACTGCATTCCAGCCTGGGTGACAGGGAAAGACCCTGTTTCAAGAAAATAAAATAATTTTTTAAAAAATTTTTTAATTAAAAAAAAATTTTAAACCCATTTTCCAAGATGGCAGATTAGAGGCTTTCAGCATACCTCAGCCACTTGGAAATAGCAAGATAGTACATAAAGATCAACTCTGTGGCATTTATTCAAGAAAGAAAATGGAAATTCATGGAAATCATGAAGGACACCCCAGATCCCAGAGAGAACATTGTCAAACGGCCCCCATGATGGCGTTCAGCTGATAAAAGTGAATGAGGCCCTAGTACATGACAGAGGCAGAGAGCCATTCTCTGTGACTCACCTTTCCACTGGGTATCTGAGCAACCCAGGCCAAGGGAGAGCACTGTGTTTCTCCTGAGCTCTGGAGTTAATTTGGGGAAATACTTGGAGACACCATGAAGGAAAGATACCAGGAAAACCTGCAGGCATTTTCCCAGCTCCAGGACTAGAAGCAGGACACCATTTTTAATGTGGACACATACAAAGTCAGTCATTCTTTGGTAACCCAGCAGCATGGCTGCATAGGCATTTTAATCTCAGGCCAAAGACTGGAGTGCCTCCTGGGGAGTGGAGTAGGGGCCTCCACAGCAGGAACTGTGGAAAGCACCTCAGCTGCAGGTGCTGGGATTCACAGACTACAGCTGCGGTTTTTTCCTGGGCAGTGAGACTTGCAGTCAGGGCCAGCTTGGCAACCTGGAACTGATCTGCATGTGCCAGTGCTCGTTGCCCCACCCTGCTTCCCTGAGATTTTAGTGCAGCGGGGACCTATCGTCTCCACCCCAGACAGAAATCCAGACATTTGGAGCACTCACCTGCCTGGACCAGCAGCCTGAGCCGCCCCACCCCTTCTGGACATAAATCTTGGTGCAGTAGGGCTCTCTTTGCTCCATGCTCATGCAAATCTCCAGGCACTAAGAGAACCTGCTTATCTGGATCAGCAGCCTGGCCTACCCCACCCTTCCTGTGCAGAGCTCTGGGTGTAGGGAGACCCTCTTTGCTACCCAGGTAGATCTCCAGACATTCAGAGCACCTGCTTGCTTGGTCCAGCAGCCTGAGTCACCCCACTCCTCCTGGGCAGAAATTTTGGTGCAGGTGGTGACCTTCTCTGCTCCACACCTAAGCAGATCTCTAGGCAATCAGAGCATCACTCATTAGATTAGCAGTCTGAGACACCCTACCCTTCTTGTTTAGAGGTCCTGTTACAGAAAGATCCTCTCTGCTTCACACCCAGGCAGATAGATCATTAGGCATTCAGAGCACCCAGTAATCTGGTTCAGCAATTGGAGCTGCCCCCGTCTTCCCGGACATAGATCATAGTGCAGTAAGACCCTCTATGCTTCACACACAGGCAGATCTCCAGGTATCTGAAGCCCTGACTCTCCTGGATTAAAAGCTTAGGCTGCCCCCGATCTCTGTGCAGAGAACTCAGAGCCAAGGAAGTTTCTCAGCTCCATGCCTAGGCACACCTCTGGGCATCTGATGGCTACCCACTGGATTCTCCCTTGGTACTGGAGCTTGTGCCTGCCATCAGGGGACCTGCACATGGACCTGCCCAGTCCAGCCTCACCCTTTGTGTCTCTCCTTGCCCTGGGATGTACAGGGAGCTCAGATAACTATGCATTCTATGAATCAGCCCATGGCTTGAGGCAACAAACAGCTTCTGCCAGTAAGAAGAATCAAGTATATACCCAGCCACATTGGCTGCATCTGGCTTTTACCTAAAACTGCCAGGCTTATAGGATGAACTGCATAGGCCCACAAAAAACCTGCCAAAAGAAATGCATAGGGCTATAGAAAGAATCAAAAGACCCTTCCTAGCATTCTCTACAGTCACATCCCCTAGGAAGGGTGAGGGAAAGGGACAGGGGAAAGAAAAAAATAATTTTTTAAATAACAAAATTTTGGGGGAAAAAAGAAAAGGAAAAAAAAATCTTATCTGCATAAAAATAATTACAAAAATTAGAAGTGCCAGTATCTCCAGAGATGAGAAGGACCCAGAGCAAGAATACTGGCAACCTGAAAAATCTGAATGTAGTGACTCCACCAAACAATTGCACTAGCTCTCCAGCAACGGTCTCTAACCAAAATGGAAACTCAAAAATGACACATAAATAATTCAAAGTATGAATTGCAAGGAAACTCAATGAAATTGAAGACAAGGTTGAAAATCAACACAAAGAAACCTCTAAAGCAATCCAGTAAATGAACGAAGAGATAAACATCTTAAAAAGAAATCAATCAGAGCTTCTGGAATCGAAAAACTCACTTAAGGAATTTCAAAATACAATTAAAAGCTTTATCACTAAACCAGACCATGCAAAAGAAAGATTTTCAGAGCTTGAAGACCAGTCCTTTGAACTAATCCAGTCTAACAAAAATAAAAATTAATTTTAGAAAATGAATAAAGCCTTTGAGAAATGTGGGATTATATAAAGCAGCCAAACATACAAATTACTGACATTCCTGAGAGAGAAAGAGAAAAGGCAAACAACCTGGAAAGTATATTTTAGGGAATGATTCAAGAAAACTTTCCTAATTTTGCTGGAGAGGTAGACATCCCGATATAAAAAATCCAGAGGACACCTGCAAGATAATGTACAAAACAAATATCACCAATGCATAGAGTCATCAGACTGTCCAAGATCAATGCTAAAGAAAAAATCTTAAAGGAAGCTACAGAAAAAGGACAGATCACATACAAAGGGAACCCCAGCAAGCTAACAGTGGACTTCTCAGTAGAAACCTTACAAGCCAGGAGATGGTAGGGGCCTATTTTCAGCATCCTTAAAGGTAAGAACTTCCAACCAAGATTTTATATCCTGCTGAGCTAAGCCTCATAAGCAAAAGAGAAATAAAATTTCTCCAGACAAGCAAGCGCTATGGGAAGTTGTTAGCACTAGATTAGCTTTACAAGAGATCCTTAAGGAAGTTCTAAACATGGAACAAAAGAATGATACCTGCCATCACAAAAACACATTTAAGTACATAGCCCTCAGACCCTATAAAGCAAAAACAACAAAAACTACAAAGCAACCAGCTGACAACTTTATGACAGGATCAAAACCTCACATAGCAATATTAACTTACATTCAAATGTAAGGGGTCCAGATGCCCCCACTTAAAAGACAGAGTGCAAGTTGAATAAAAAACCAAAACCTATCCATCTGTTGTCTTCAAGAGATCCCTCTCACACATAGTGGCACCCAAAAGCTCAAAGTAAAGAGTTGGAGAAAGTTCTACTATGCAAATGGAAAACAAAAAACAGCAGGGTTCACTATTATTATATCAGATAAAACAGACTTTAAACCAACAATAGTTTAAAAAAAAAAAAGGACAAAGAAGACATTACATGACAATAAAGGGCTCAATTCAATAAGAATACTTAACAATTTTAAATATACATGCTAATAAAACAAGTACTTCGAAGCCTACGAAAAGACTTAGCCACACAATAATAGTGAGGGACTTCAACACCCCACTGACAGCATTAGATAGATCATCAAGGTAGAAAACTAACAAATAAATTTTGGTCTTAAACTCAGCCCTTGACCAATTGAACCTAATAGAAATCTACAGATCATTCCACCCATCAACCAAAGAATATACATTCTTTTTGTCTGCACACAAAACATACTCCAAGATTGACCACATGCTTGGCCATAAGCAAGTCTCAGTAAATTTTTAAAAATCAAAATCATACCAACCATACTCTTTTCATCTGCACAGGAAACATACTCCAAGATTGACCACATGCTTGGCCATAAAGCAAGTCTCAATACATTTTAAAAAATTGAAATCATACCAACCATACTCTCAGGCCACAGTGAAATAAAAATAGGAATTAATACCAAGAAGATCTCCCAAAACTATGCAAGTACATAAAAATTAAACAACTTCCTCCTAAATGACTTGAATAAATAATGAAATCAAGGTGTAAATCAAAAAATTCTTTGAAATAAATGAAAACAGAGACACAATAGAATAAATCTCTGGGATGCAGCAAAAGCAGTGTTAAAAGGAAAGTTTATAATGCTAAATGCCTACCTCAAAAAAGTTAGAAAAATCTCAAATTCATGATCTAACATCACACCTAGAGAAACTAGAAAAACAAGAATAAAGTAACCTAAAGTTAGCAGAAGAAATTATTAAAATCAAAGCAGAACTGAATGAAATTGAGACCCAAAAATTCACACAAAGAATCAATGAAACCAAAAGATGGTTATTTGAAATAATAATCAAGATAAATAGACCACTATCTAGATTAGCAAAGAAAAGGAGAGCAGCCAAATAAGCACAATCAGAAATGACAAAGGTGACCGTTAGTCCCAGAGAAATACAAAGGATCCTCAGAGACTACTATGAACACCTCTATGCACACAAACTAGAAAATCCAGAGAATATGGATAAATGTGTGGATACACACAATCTTCCAACACTGAATCAGGAAGAAGTTGAAACACTGAATAGACCAATACTGAGTTTTGAAATTGAATCAATAATAACAAACCTACCAACCAAATTCTATTAAGCAAAGAAATTTTTTTTATGTATTATACTTTCAGTTCTAGGGTATATGTATGCAACATGCAGGTTTATTACATATGTATACATGTGCCATGTTGGTGTGCTGCACCCATTAACTCGTCATTTACATTAGGTATTTCTCCTAATGCTATCCCTCCCCCAACCCCCTATCCCACAATAGGCCCCAGTGTGTGATGTTCCCCCGCCCTGTGTCCAAGTGTTCTCATTGTTCAGTTCCCACCTATAAGTGAGAACGTGCAATGTTTGGTTTTCTGTCCTTGCAACTGTTTGCTCAGAATGATGGTTTCCAGCTTCATCCATGTCCCTACAAAGGACAGGAACTCATCCTTTCTTATAGCTGCATAGTATTCCACATGTGCCACATTTTCTTAATCCAGTCTATCATTGATGGACATTTGGGTTGGTTCCAAGTCTTTGCTATTGTGAATAGTGCCGCAATAAACATACATGTGCATGTGTCTTTATAGCAGCATGATTTATAATCCTTTGGGTATATACCCAGTAATAGGATGGCTGGGTAAAATGGTATTTCTAGTTCTAGATCCTTGAGGAATCGCCACACTGTCTTCCACCATGGTTGAACTAGTTTACACTCCCACCAATAGTGTAAAAGCATTCCTATTTCTCCACATCCTCTCCAGCACCTGTTGCTTCCTGACTTTGTAATGATCGCCAGTGTAACTGGTATCTCATTGATATAGTATCTCATTGTGGTTTTGACTTGCATGTCTCTGATGACCAATGATGATGAGCACTTTTTCATGTGTCTGTTGGCTGCATAAATGTCTTCTTTTGAAAAGTGTCCATTCATATCCTTTGCCCACTTTTTGATGGGGTTGGTTTTTTATTGTAAATTTCTTTAAGTTATTTGTAGATTCTGGATATTAGCCCTTTGTCAGATGAGTAGATTGCACAAATTTTCTCCCATTCTGTAGGTTGCCTATTCACTCTGATGATAGTTTTTTTTGCTGTGCAGAAGCTCTTCAGTTTAATTAGATCCCATTTGTCTATTTTGGCTTTTGTTGCCATTGCTTTTGGCGTTTTAGTCATGAAGTCCTTGCCCATGCCTATGTCCTGAATGGTATCGCCTAGATTTTCCTCTAGGGTTTTTATGGTTTTAGGTCTAACATTTAAGTCTTTAATCCATCTTAAATTAACTTTTGTATAATGTAAGGAAGGGATATTTTGTATTTTGTAAGGAAGGGATCCAGTTTCAACTTTCTACAAATGGCTAGCCAGTTTTCCCAGCACCATTTATTAAATAGGGAATCCTTTCCCCATTTCTTGTCTTTGTCAGGTTTGTCCAAGATCAGATGGTTGTAGATGTATGGTGATATTTCTGAGACCTCTGTTCTGTTCCATCGGTCTATGTCTCTGCTTTGGTACCAATACCATGCTGTTTTGGTTACTGTAGCCTTGTAGTATAGTTTGAAGTCAGGTAGCGTGATGCCTCCAGCTTTGTTCTTTTTGCTTAGGATTGTCTTAGAAATGGGGGTTCTTTTTGATTCCATATGAATTTTAAAATAGTTTTTTCCAATTCTGAGAAGAAAGTCATTGGTAGCTTGATGGGGATGGCATTGAATCTATAAATTACCTTAGGCAGTATGGCCATCTTCATGATATTCATTCTTCCTATCCATGAGCATGGAATGTTCTTCCATTTGTTTGTGTGCTCTTTTATTGCATTGAGCAGTGGTTTGTAGTTCTCCTTGAAGAGGTCCCTTCACATCCCTTTAAGTTGTATTCTTAGGTATTTTATTCTCTTTGTAGCAATTGTGAATGGGAATTCACTCATGATTTGACTCTCTGTTTGTCTGTTATTGGTGTATAGGAATGCTTGTGATTTTCGCACATTGATTTTGTATCCTGAGACTTTGCTGAAGTTGCTTATCAGCTTAAGGAGACTTTGGACTGAGACGATGGGGTTTTCTAAATATATAATCATGTCATCTGTAAACAGGGACAATTTGACTTCCTCTTTTCCTAACCGAATACCCTTTCTTTCTTTCTCCTGCCTGATTGCCCTGGCCAGAACTTCCAACACTGTGTTGAATACGAGTGGTAAGAGAGAGTATCCCTGTCTTGTGCCAGTTTTCAAAGGAAATCCTTCCAGTTTTTTCCCATTCAGTATGATATTGGCTGTGAGTTTGTCCTAAATAGCTCTTATTATTTTGAGATACGTTCCATCAATACCTAGTTTACTGAGAATTTTTAGCATGAAAGGTTGTTAAATTTTGTCGAAGGCCTTTTCTGCATCTATTGAGATAATCATGTGGTTTTTGTCTTTAGTTCTGTTTATATAATGTGTTACATTTATTGATTTGCATATATTGATCCCAGGGATGAAGCCCACTTGATCGTGGTGGATAAGCTTTTTGATGTGCTGCTGGGTTCAGTTTGTCAGTATTTTATTGAGGATTTTTGCATCAATGTTCATCAGGGATATTGGTCTAAAATTCCCTTTTTTGGTTGTGTCTCTGCCAGGCTTTGTTATCAGGATGATGCTGGCCTCATAAAATGAGTTAGGGAGGATTCCCTCTTTTTCTATTGATTGGAATAATTTCAGAATGAATGGTACCAGCTCCTCTTTGTACCTCTGGTAGGATTTGGCTGTGAACCCGTCTGATCCTGGAATTTTTTTGCTTGGTAGGCTATTAATTATTGCCCCAATTTCAGAGCCTGTTATTGGTCTATTCAGGGATTCAGCTTCTTCCTGGTTTAGTCTTGGGAGGGTGTATGTGTCCAGGAATTTATCCATTTCCTCTAAATTTTTTAGTTTATTTGCATAGAGGTGTTTATAGTATTCTCTGATGGTAGTTTGTATTTCTGTGGGATCAGTGGTGATATCCCCTTTATCGTTTTTTATTGCATCTATTTGATTCTTCTCTCTTTTCTTCTTTATTAGTCTTGCTAGGGGTCTATCAGTTTTGTTCATCTTTTCAAATGCCAGCTCCTGGATTCATTGATTTTTTTGAAGGGTTTTTTGTGTCTCTATCTCCTTCAGTTCTGCTCTGATCTTAGTTATTTCTTACCTTCTGCTAGCTTTTGAATGTGTTTGCTCTTGCGTCTCTAGTTCTTTTCATTGTGATGTTAAGATGTTGATTTTAGATCTTTCCTGCTTTCTCTTGTGGGCATTTAGTGCCATAAATTTCCCTCTACACACTGCTTTAAATGTGTCCCAGAAATTCTGGTACATTGTGTCTTTGTTCTCATTGGATTCAAAGAACATCTTTATTTCTGCCTTAATTTCATTATTTACCCCGTAGTCATTCAGGAGCAGGTTGTTCAGTTTCCATGTCGTTGTGCGATTTTGAATAAGTTTCTTCATCCTGAGTTCTAATTTGATTGCACTGTGATCTGAGAGACAGTTTGTTGTGATTTCTGTTCTTTTACATTTGCTGAGGAGTGCCTTACTTCCAACTATGTGGTCAATTTTGGAATAAGTGTAATGTGCTGCTGAGAAGAATGTATATTCTGTTGATTTGGGGTGGAGAGTTCTGTAGATGTCTATTAGGTCTGCTTGGTGCAGAGCTGAGTTCAAGTCCTGGATATCTTGTTAACTTTCTGTCTTATTGATCTGTCTAATATTGACAGTGGGGTATTAAAGTCTCCCATTATTATTGTGTGGGAGTCTAAGTCTCTTTGTAGGTCTCTAACGACTTGCTTTATGAATCTGTATGCTTCTGTATTGGGTGCATATATATTTAGGATAGTTAGCTCTTCTTGTCGAACTTATCCCTTTACCATTACGTAATGGTCTTCTTTGTCTCTTTTGATCTTTGTTGGTTTAAAGTCTGTTTTATCAGAGACTAGAACTACAACCCCTGTTTTGTGTTTTTGTTTTTGGTTGTTTTTTTTTTGTTTTGTTTTTTGCTTTCCATTTGCTTGGTAAATCTTCTTCCATCCCTTTATTCTGAGCCTATGTGTGTCTCTGCACATGAGATGGGTCTCCTGAATACAGCACACTGATGGGTCTTGGCTCTTTATCCAATTTGCCAGTGTATGTCTTTTAAATGGGACATTTAGCCCATTTACATTTAAGGTTAATATTGTTATGTATGAATTTGATCCTGTCATTATGATGTTAGCTGGTTTTTTTGCCCATTAGTTGATGCAGTTTCTTCCTAGCATTGATGGTCTTTACAATTTGGCATGTTTTTGTTTTTGCAGTGGAAAGGACTGGTTGTTCCTTTCCATGTTTGCCACTTCCTTCAGGAGGTCATGTAAGGCAGGCCTGGTGGCAACAAAATCTCTCAGCATTTGCTTGTCTGTAAAGGATTTTATGTCTCATTCACATATTGTTGGATATGGAATTGTTGAAAAATTCTTTTCTTTAAGAATGTTGAATATTGGCCCCCACTCTCTTCTGGCTTATAGAGTTTCTGCTGAGAGATCGACTGTTAGTCTGATGGGCTTCCCTTTGTGGGTAACCCCACCTTTCTCTCCGGCTGCCCTTAACATTTTTTCCTTCATTTCAACCTTGGTGAATCTGACAATTATGTGTCTTGGGGTTGCTCTTCTTGAGGAGTATCTTTATTATGCTCTGTATTTCCTGAATTTGAATGTTGGCCTGCCTTGCTAGGTTGGGGAAGTTCTCCTGGATAATATCCTGAAGAGTGTTTCCCAACTTGGTTGGAAACATTCTCCCTGTCACTTTCAGGTACAGCAATCAGATGTAGATTTGGTCTTTTCACATAGTCCCATCTTTCTTGGGGGCTTTGTTCGTTTCTTTTTACTTTTTACTCTTTTTTCTCTACACTTCTCTTCTCACTTCATTTCATTCATTTGTTCTTCAATCACTGATACCCTTTCCTCCACTTCATCGAATCGGCTACTGAAGCTTGTGCATGTGTCATGCAGTTCTCATGCCATGATTTTCAGCTCCATCAGGTCATTTAAGCTGTTCTCCACACTGTTTATTCCAGTCAGCCATTCGTTTAATCTTTTTTCAAGGTTTTTAGCTTCCTTGCAATGGGTTCAAACATCCTCCTCTAGCTTAGAGAAGTTTGTTATTACCGACCTTCTGAAGCCTACTTCTGTCAACTTGTCACAGTCATTCTCCATCCAGTTTTGTTTCATTGCTGGTGAGGAGTTGTGATCCTTTGGAGGAGAAGAGGCACTCTGGCTTTTAGAATTTTCAGTTTTTCTTCTCTGGTTTCTCCCCATCTCTGTGGTTTTATCGATCTTTGGTCTTTGATGTTGGTAACCTACAGATGAGGTTTTGCTGTGGATGTCCTTTTTGTTGATGTTGATGCTATTCCTTTCTGTTTGTTAGTTTTCCTTCTAACAGTCAGGTCCCTCAGCTGAAGGTATGTTGGAGTTTGTTAGAGGTCCACTCCAGACCCTATTTGCCTGTGTATTATCAGTGGAGGTTGCAGAACAGCAAATATTGCAGAACAACAAATATTGCTGCCTGATCCTTCCTCTGGAAGCTTTGTCTCAGAGGGGCACCTGTCTGTGTGAGGTGTCAGTCGGCCCCTACTGGGAGGTGTTTCCCAGTTGGGCTAGACAGGGGTCAGGGACCCATTTGAAGAGGCAGTCTGTCCACTCTCAGAGCTCAAATACCGTGCTGGGAGAACCACTGCTGTCTTCAGAGCTGTCAGATGGGGCGTTTAAGTCTGCAGAAGTTTCTGCTGCCTTTTGTTCAGCTATGCCCCGCCCTTGATTCTCCTGGATTCAAGGTGGAGTCTACAGATGCAGGCAGGACTCGCTGAGCTGCGGTGGGCTCCACCCAGTTTGAACTTTCCAGTCATTTTGTTTACCTACTCAAGCCTCAAGAATGGCGGACGCCCCTCCCCCAGCCAGGCTGCTGCCTTGCAGTTCAATCTCGGACTGCTGCGCTTGCAGTGAGCAAGGTTCCGTGGGCGTGGGACCCACTGAGCCAGGCGCAGGATATAATCTCCTGGTGTGCCGTTTGCTCAGACCATTGGACAAGCACAGTATTTGTCTGGCAGTGTCCTGATTTTCCCAGTACAGTCTGTCATGGTTTCCCTTGGCTAGGAAAGGGAAATCCCCTGACCGCTTGTACTTCCCAGGTGAGGCGATGTCCTGCCTTGCTTCAGCTCACCCTCCATGGGCTGCACCCACTGTCCAACCAGTCCCAATGAGACGAACCATGTATCTTAGTTGGAAGTGCAGAAATCACCCATCTTCTGCGTCAATCTTGCCGCGAGCTGCATACTGGAACTGTTCCTATTCTGCCATCTTGCCAACCATCCAGAAATTTTTTTTTTTTTTTGAGACAGAGTCTCACTCTGTTGCCCAGGCTGGAGTGCAGTGGCACAATCTCAGCTCACTGCAAGCTCCATCTCCCAGGTTCACACTGTTCTCCTACCTCAGCTTCCCGAGTAGCTGGGACTACAGGCGCCTGCCACCAGGTCCAGCCAATTTTTTGTATTTCTAGTAGAGGCGGGGTTTCACCATGTTAGCCAGGATGGTCTCAATCTCCTGACCTCGTGATCTGCCCACCTCAGCCTCCCAAAGTGCCGGGATTACAGGCGTGAGCCACCGCGCCTGGCCCAGAAATATTTTTTTTGAGACAGAGTCTTGTTCTGTCTCCCAGGCTGGAGTGCAGTGGCATAATCTCAGCTCACTGCAACCTCTGCCTCCTGGATTCAAGTGATTCTCCTGCCTCAGCCTCCCGAGTAGCTGGGATTACAGGCATGCCCCACCACACCTGGCTAATTTTTGTATTTTTAGTAACGATTGGGTTTCACCATGTTGGCCAGGCTGGTCTTGAACTCCTGGCCTCAAGTGATCCACCCACTTTGGCCTCCCACAGTGCTGGGATTACAGGCATGAGCCACTGCACCTGGCCTAGTAAAGAAAGATTTAAATATTTAATATACAATACTTAGAGTAAAACAGAAAAAGGGAAAGATTAATGACTTATCTATATTTATATTTCTTCAAAATGACAGCTTGTATAAATCAATAGTGCTAAATATTTCTCCTAGTATTTTGCATTTCTTTTCTAATTTGATTCACAGACCATTCCATAGCTCTGATACTCACCTAAAGAGTCTAGAGGAAATTTTGACTCAAAACTGGAAACTTTGAATAGAATCGTTTTTTGTAATTTATCTGGTGTTTGCATTTTTTAATACAAAATATATATGGTAAAAATTGTATACGCATAAATTAAAATTTTTGTCTGAGTTCAGCACTGGTTCTTATATTATCTCTGTGAAATCTGTTTTCTTTTTATTCTCTCTATGAGAGCCCTAGAAACAATAAAGTCATTTTCTACTTAGTTAAAAAAATACAGGGCTAGAAAATATTTGCAAAATACATACCTCCTAAAGGAGAGCTTTCCATAATATACAAAGAACTCTTAAAACTATACAATAAGAAAACAACCAACCTGATTTATAAATGGACCAAAGGCCTTAATAGACACCTTACCAAAGAAGATATACAGGTGGCAAATAAGCGTACGAAAAGATGTCCCACATCCTATGTCATCAGGGAAATGCAAATTAAAACAACAATGAGATAGCTACACACCTACTAGAATGGCCAAAATCCAGAACACTGACAACAGTAAATGCTGTTAAAGATATAGAGCAACAGGAACTCTCACTCTTTGCTGGTGGAAATGCAAAATGATATGACCACTTTGGAAGAACATTTGGTAGTTTCTTGCAAATTTAAACATACTCATCAGCAATCATACTCCTTGGTATTTCCCCAAAGGAGTTGATAACTTGTGTCCCCGCAAAACATCTTTATTCATAATTGCCAAAACTTGGAAGCAGCCAAGATATCTTTTGGTAAGTGAACAAATAAATAATAATCTCCGTTCCATCTAGACAATGGAATATTATTCAGCATTAAAGAGAAATGAGCTGTCAAGTCATGAAAGACATGGAGGAATCTTACATGCATGTTACTAAGTGAAAGAAGCCAATCAGAAAAGGCTACATACTATATTATTCCAACTATATGACACCTGGAAAAGGCAGAACTATGGAGACAGAAAAAAGATTACTCAGGAGGCTGAGGCAAGAGAATTGCTTGAACCTAAGAGTAGAAGTCTAGCCTGGGTAACATAGCAAGACTGTGTCCTTAGTGAAAAAAAAAAATCAGTGTTTTCCAGGATGGGGGGAGAAGGGATGAATAGGAGGAGCACCGAGGGTTTTTAGGGCAATAAAACTATTCTTGATACGGTTTGGCTGTGTCCCCACCCAAATCTCATCTTGAACTGTAGTTCCCATAATTCCCACATATTGTGGGAGGGACCCAGTGGGAGACAATTGAATCATGGGGGCGGTTTCCCCCATACTGTTCTTGTGGTAGTGAGTAAGCCTCATGAAATCTGATGGCTTTATAAGGGCTTTCCTTTTTCACTTGGGTCTCATTCTCTCTCACCTACCACCATGCAAGACGTCCCTTTGCTCTTTGTCTTCCACCATTTGTGAGGCCTCCCCAGCCATGTGGAACTGTGAGTCCATTAAAACTCTTTCCTTTATAAATTACCCAGTCTTGGGTATGTTTTTATCAGCTGTGTGAAAACTGACTAATTCAATACTACAATGGTGAATATTTGTCATTGTGTATTTGTCCACAGAACATACAACATCAAGACTGAACCCTAATGTAAACTACAGACTTCATGTGATTATGATGTGTCAATGGATGTTCATCTATTGTAACAAATGCACCACTCTGGTTGGGGACACTGATAATGGGGGAGGCTATGCATATATGAAGGAAGGGGAAATGGGAAATCTCTATACTTTCCACTCAATTTTGTTGAGGAGGCTGGGCACGGTGGCTCAAGCCTGTAATCCCAGCACTTTGGGAGGCCAAGACGGGTGGATCACGAGGTCAGGAGATCGAGACCATCCTGGCTAACATGGTGAAACCCCCTATCTACTAAAAAATACAAAAAAACTAGCTGGGCAAGGTGGTGGGCACCTGTAGTCCCAGCTACTCAGGAGGCTGAGGCAGGAGACTGGCGTAAAACCCGGGAGCCGGAGCTTGCAGTGAGCTGAGATCTGGCCACTGCACTCCAGCCCGGGCGACAGAGCGAGACTCCGTCTCAAAAAAAAAAAAAAAAGAAAAAAAAAATTGTTGAGGACCTAAAACTGCTCTAAAACAATAATGTATGTTTAAAAATAATTATAATAAAAGGTGCAGGAAATATATGTGTGTGTGTGTGTGTGTGTGTATATATATATATATATATATCTCCACCCCTCATCTTTTGTATACTAGGTAGACTCTGCCCCTGCAGAATTGAGGAGCAGAGGAAGAACTGCAAAGGGCAGGGACAGGTCTTACTTGAGAGGTATTGTAGTATTTTGGCCTTGGTGCTCTTTGGACTCTTGCTGCGTTGTATTAGTGTATTCACCAGAGACCTGCTTAGTGATCTCTCACAAAATGTCCTTAACACATCTGATACTCCCAGCAGCCAGCCACTTATTACCCATCCTTTAGCCCCTTGTTTTGAAAGGCCACCCCATAGATCCTCTTTTAGGATCTTAACACCCCCTGCAGGTTACCCTGTTGAGACTAGTAAAATCACTCCAGATCATGGTCCACACTGGATCGAATGGAAATTCACATATTTTCTCTCCCAAACTAGGAGTGCAGACTATTCTGTAGGCAACCACTTTTCTTTGCTCTGTCCTCTGGCCCTCACAGTCCTCTGGCTTTTAGGCTTTTCTAGAGCCTCTAAACCCCACAGTCCCCAGAGTTATCACAGGCCTCCCAAGTCTTCTCTTCTACAAGAGCAATATTATTAGATGCTTTACCAGTTCTTTATATGATGTGCTTTTGAGGCTGTATTAGCTAGCTATTGCTGTGTAACAAACCAATCCAAACTTAGTGGTTTGAAGAACCATTACTACAGCTCATGAGTCTATAAGTCAGCTGGATGGTTATGCTTATCTAGGCCAGGCTTAGCTGATCTCAGCTGGACTTATATATGCATTTGCAGCCTCAAGTGTCAGGTCAGCTGACTAGTCTAAGATATTCCTCTCCATCTATGGCAGAGGGCTGACTTGACTTGGGCGACAGGTATAACTAGGTTATGTATTTCTCATCATTCAGCAGGCAAGCCTGGGCTTGGTCACATAGCAGAGGCACAATTACAAGAGAAAGTGTGGAAACATGCAAGGACTCACGAAGCCTAACTCAGAACTGCTATCCTGCCATTTTTGGCATTTCCTATACAGGCCAAAGTAAATCATAAGGCTTGATTCAAGGGGTGGAGAAATATTCTTCATCTCTTATGGGAGGAGCTGCATGGCCAAACTGCAAAAATCTCTAGTGTATGGGAAAAGGGGACATTTCTGCAATCAATCTATAATACAAGCAATTCCTTATTCTGGTCTTTACAATAAGTTCCAGCTCCTATTGACTCCACTTAGCCCTACCTCTATTAGTCTAGCCTAAAATGGACATTAATATATCAAGGAAGTTGCTGTTAAACTAAATTTGGCCTGATGATGCCTCCATACTTTGAGTCCCTAGTAACAAACTGCAACCTATCTTAGGATGTAAATTAACTAAAAGACTAATTTAGGAATATAGTTTTGTAACAAATTGAATCTCATCCAATCCCAGCAGCCGAGCCTCAGTCAATCACAGGCAGCCAACTGATCAGATCACGTCCAAATTAGGTAAATGCCAAGTTGTAACCACTCAAAATGTTTCTATACCTCACTTCCACTTTCTATCAATAATTGCTGCCTGCCCACCTTGTGGAGTGGATGTCTCTGAATCTCTTCTGGTTCTAAGGGCTCCCTGATGTGAATTATCCACATATATAGGGCCCCTCTGACCTGATTTAACACAAAAAAGAAGTCGAATCAGGAGCTGTGGTCTCTGCAGTTTGTGGTGGGAGAATTACGATTTCTGTTAGAAAGACCCTTCTTATCCAGAGAAAGCCTGGTAAGACCAAGCACAGATGTGTGGTGTCAGGTCGGTCCAGCAGCCCCTTGTGAATATAAGCCTAAGATCATTCAGAAAGCAATGAGAGGGAAAAGAAAGGAAATCAAAGAGCAGGTCAGTGAAGGAATAAATCAAAAGGAAGAATCCAGAAAAAGAAAGAGAAATTAGACTGTAGTAAATTTATTTTTATGGGGAAGAAAAAAACATATTGGGGTATGAGACGGTGGTGGGGTGGGGGAGAAGAGGCGGGGCACATCTCTGATGAATTCTCTGCTCATTCTTTAGCATGCAAAAGCTAGTGCCTGTTTGGCAGATCACTTTAAAAGGCTCTGTTCATTTCAGTCCCAGCAGGTGGAGATTTAAGAGGTAAGGCTGTCTGATCCACTGAGTGGATGGGCAGTATTTGGAGTTTCTGGGGAGCCATTTTAATCTCTCTTCAAAGGGGCCAGTTACTATTGTATCACCGCAAGAATGCATCGTAATGACCAGTGGTCCTTACCACACTAAACTGAGATTGCTTTTCGCAGAGAGCCTCCCTAGAGACCAAAACTTTCGCTCTGAATCTTAGGGATTTCTCTGGTGGTGAAAGTTTTACATATCCTTCACATATCCCCCCAAAATAAACAAATAATTAAAACTAACAAGGAAACTGGGAAACCCAAAATAGAATACAAAAAGTAAAAATGGACCTTACTGTATTACAAATAAATAACCACACTGAAGAGGATGAAGAAGAAAAAAACTAGCCTAAATAACTTTGGGAAACAGTATCCTGACTGAATATGCGGTGGTGGGCGCCTGTAATTCCAGTTACTCGAGAGGCTGAAGCAGAATTGCTTGAGCCCAGGAGGCGGAGGTTGCAGTGAGCTGAGATTGTGCCACTGCACTCCAGCCTGGGTAACAGAGCAAGACTCTGTCTCCAAAAATAAATAAAAATAAAATATAAGACTAAAGAAGAAATTAATAGTACACAAGACTAAAGAAAAAATTAATAGTATACAAATGCTATAATATAGTTATTAAAGTGTTTCTCCCACCAAACCCAAAGGTATGGGTTAGTTATTCTTTTTTTTTAAGACAGAGTCTCTCTCTGTCGCCAGGCTGGAGTGCAGTGGCACAATCTGGGTTCACTGCAATCTCCACCTCCCAGGTTCAAGCGATTCTCCTGCCTCAGCCTCCTGAGTAGCTGGGATTACAGACACACGCCACCACACACAGTTAATTTTTGTATTTTTAGTACAGGCAGAGTTTCACCATGTTGGCCAGGATGGTCTCGATCTTCTGACCTTGTGATCTGCCCATCTCCACCTCCCAAAGTGCTGGGATTACAGGCATGAGCCACCACACTCAGCCCTGGATTAGCTATTCTGAAGTACTTTACATGTATGTTAGAATCAAATAATTAAATAGTGTATATTGTAGATAAAGAAAGCTAGACTATTAAAGTTTACAAAGAAAGACTAAAATGGACCTGGCACGGTGGCTCATGCTTGTAATCCCAGCACTTTGGGAGGCTGAGGCAGGTGGATCACCTGAGGTCAGGAGTTTGAGATCAGCCTGGCCAACATGATGAATCCCCATCTCTACTAAAAATACAAAATTAGCTGGGCGCAGTGGTGGGATCCTGTAGTTCCAGCTACTCGGGAGGCTGAGGCAGGAAAATCACTTGAACCTGGGAGATGGAGGTTGCAGTGAGCCTTGATCACACCACTGCACTCCAGCTTGGGTGACAGAGCAAGACTCATCTTAAAAAAAAAAAAAAAAAAAAAAAAAAAAAAAAAAAAAGGAACCCTCTGGTCTTGAATTGGAATCAGAAGTACTAGAATAAACTCATTGTTTTTAATATCTATACAGAAAGATACGTGCAGAAATATAAATGTGAAGGTGTTGCTATACATACGTGTATTTTCTAGTTCTGTCTGCTGGATAGGCCTAAAAGCAATGACACCCCAGTAGTAACAAGCATGCCTAATTGCCCAGATTTTTATTTCTACTCACTTTTCTCCAATTCCTTAGAGAAGTAGGTGATTCTAAGACTGGGGTGGGAAAAATACAAGATGGGTGTCTTGTGGTGGCAGAAAAATGGAAGCACTCAAAAAAGACTGTGAGCTTACCAGAGAACACGAGCTAACCTGAAAGAGCTCCTAGCAACTAAAGATAGAAAAGGTTAAGCAACAAAATAAATAATGATAGCATTATATTTTAATAGTAAAATAAGCTACATGTCCATGAGTCTATACTGATATAAATAAGCAATAAAATACATAAATAAATGGGGAGAAAGGACATCTCTTCCCTAAAGAACAATTCCAAGCAATATACAAGAGAAGAGAAAAACAGAAAATCACTATTTGGTAAACACCACAGTAAAAATTGTTGCAGACAAGATCAACTTATGAATCTTAAAATTACTGGAAAAATTTGAAGAGGAAATAAATATTTTTATATTCTCAATACACCTACCCAAGATATTTATGAACTACAAAGGGAACAATAACTCTACAGTGGGAAGACTCATCAGGTACCACCCGAAAGAAGTAATCAAGGTTAATATCACCAGTAGTAAGACCTACTGACATAATGAACCTCTTAATATGATGCCCTGAGGATCATTTTTGTTTTGCTATTAACAAAAACATACAATCTCATAATGATCAGGCAAACCAAATTGAAGAATATCCTACAAAATAACTGATTAATACTCTTCAAAATAAGTCAAAGTCTTAAAAGGACAGACTGAGGAATTGTCATGGATTAGAGGAGATGAAGGAAAAATGACAATAAATAAGATGAAAAGCAGGATTCTAATTAAGATCCAGGAACATCTGAAAAAGAAATCAGAAAACGAATTCCATTTACGATAGCCACAAATAAAATTAAATGCCTAGGAATTAACCAAAGAAGTGAAAGATTTCTATAATGAAAACTATAAAACACTGATGAAAGTGAAAAGGACATCAAAAAATGGAAAGATATTACATGTTAATGGATTGGAAAAATCAATATTATTAAAATGCTCATACTGCCCAAAGCAATCTACAAATTCAATGCAATTCCTATCAAAATTCCAATGACATTCTTCACAGAAATTTTTAAAATCCTTAAATTTATATGGAACCCCAAAAGACCCAAAATAGCCAAAGCTATCCTGAGCAAAAAAGGACAATACTGGAGGAATCACATTATCTGACTTCAAATTATACTACAGAGCTATAGTAACCAAAACAGTATGGTACTGGCATAAAAACAGACACATAGGGGCTGGGGTGGTGGCTCACACCTATAATCCTAACACTTTGGGAGGTGAAGACAAGTTGACTGCTTGAGTTCAGGAGTTCAAGATCATCCTGGGCAACATAATAAAACTCTATCTCTACAAAATAATACAAAAATTGTCTGGGCATGGTAGCACACACCTGTAGTCCTAGGTACTCAGGAGGCTGAGATGGGAAGATGGCTTGACCCAGGGGGGTGGAGGTTGCAGTGAGACAAGATCATGCCACTGCACTCCAATCTGGGTGGCAAAGTCAGATGCTGTCTCAAAAAAAAAAAAAAAAAAAAAAAAAAACCACAATGAAGAACCCAAAAACAAATCCATACACCTATACACCTAGAGTGAACTCATTTTTGGCAAAGGTGCCAAGAACATACACTGGGAAAAATTGATTAAATACTTAAATCTAAGACCTCAAATATAAAATTTTAAAAGAAAACATTGAGGAAAAAAGAAAAAACACTCGGAAAACTCTCCAGGATATTGGATTGGGCAGATTTCTTGAGTGATACCCCACAAGCACAGGCAACCAAAGCAAAAATGGACACATCAAGTTAAAAAGCTGCTGTACAGTAAAGGAAACAAAGAGACAACCCATAAAATGGGAGAAAATATTTGTAAATTACCTGTCTGACAAGGGATGAATAACCAGAATATATAAGGAGCTCAAACAATTCTATAGAAAAAAAATTAAATAACCCAATTTGAAAATGGGCAAAAGATTTGAATAGACATTTCTCAAAAAAAAAAGACACACAAAAGGCAGGCATTTGAAAAGGTACTCAACATCATTAACCATGAGAGAAATAAAAATCAAAATTACAATGAGATATAATCTCATCCCAGTTAAAATGGCTTTTATCCAAAAGACAGGCAATAACAAATGCTGGCAAGGATGTGGCAGAAAGGGAACCCTCGTACGCTGTTGGTGGGAATGTAAATTAGTACAACCACTATGAGAGCAATTTGGAGGTTCCTCAAAAAACTAAAAGTAGAACTACCATATGATTTAGCAGTTCCACTGCTGATTATATACCTAAGAGAAAGAAAAGCAAGATATTGAAGAGATACCTGAACTCCCATGTTCGTTGCAGAATCATTCACAATAGCCAAGACTTGGAAGCAAACTAAGTGTCTATCAGCAGATGAATGAATAAAGAAAATGTGGTACATATACATAATGGTGTACTATACAGTCATAAAAAAAATGGGATCCTGTCATTTGCAACAACATGGATGGAACTGGAAGTCACTGGGTTCAGTGAAATAAGTTGGGCACAAAAAGACAAACTTTTCATGTTATCACTCATTTGTGGTAAGTAAAAACTAAAACAATTGAACTCATAGAGATGGATAGTAGAAGGACAGTTACCAGAGGCTGAGAAGTACAGTGTGGGGGTAGAGGGTATGGGGGAGAAGTGGAGATGGTTAGTGGGTACAAAAAGTAGTTAGAAAGAATGAATAAGACCTAGTATTTGATAACACAACAGGGTGACTGCAGTCAATAATAATTTAATTGTGCATTTTAAAATAACTAAAATAGTATAATTGGAATATTTGTAACACAGTGTTTGAGAAGATGGATTCCCCATTTACCATTATGTATTACACACTGCATGCCTGTATCAAAGTATCTCATGTACCCCATAAATATATACACCTACTATGTACCCAAAAAAAATTTTAAAAATTTAAAAAAGATCCAGAAACAGAAAAAGGACCCTATTGAAAAACCTAGGGAAATTATTGTAAGAGCTATAATTAGTTAATAATATTATACCAATGTTAATTTTTTGGTTTTGATCATTGCAGTATAGTTATATAAAATTAATACTAGATTAAAATTAAAGTGAGAGGTATATGGAAATCCTCTATATTATTTTTGCAATGCTTTTGTAACTCTAAAATTAGTTCAAAAAAGGGCTTTAAAAAGAGAAATTCAATTAAAAATGTGAGCAAAATATTTGAACAGATACTCATTAAAGATGTGTCAAAAGAAGCCAATGAAAAGATATTTAACATGATCAATCATTAAGGAAATAAACATTAAAACCACAATGAGATACCACTACATACCTATTAGAATAGTTAAAATTTAAAAAAAAAAAAAAAACTAGCAATACCAAGTGCTGGTTTGAGAATGTGAGGCAGCTACATCTCTCATGCATTGCTGGTGGGAATACAAAATGATAGTGATTTGCGAAAACAGTTGGCAGTTTCTGATAAATTACATACTATATGACTCAAGGATCCCGCTCCTAGGTATTTACCCAACAGAAATTAAAACTTATGTTCACCCAAGAACTTAGCTGCAAATATTTATAATGGTCTATTCATAATAGCCTCAACCTGGAAACAAAATGTTTTTTACTAAATGATTAAACAAACTATGAAATATTCCCACCCATTGATTCTTGGGAAAGGCTGGGAAAGTTGGTTATCTGAGAGTTTTGCAAAAATAACAGAAATCAATGATATACGCACCTAGAGGTCAGAGGATGAGAAAACACACAGTATGATTTATCCCACTGAGTCACCTTTTGGGCCCTGTGGGGCCCATGTTGAATGGATTCCTGGAAATCTCTTCTGTCTTGTCCCATCCCCACTCCCATGATCTAGCCTCCTCTCTTGCAGCACCTGCAAGGTCAAGGCGAGATCTCCCTCCCTGGCTTCATTGAGGTAAACACAGTGTCTCCACAGTTCCCTGGGCTTCTCAGTTCCCTCAAAGAGGAGTGTCTGGAGGCTGAGCAATCAATGCTGTTCTTAGCATAATTTTAGATATTTGGCTAGACATTTATTGAGTGCTGACTGTATGCCAGCAATCAGGGAAACAATGACAAAACAGACAAAATTCCTGCTCTAATGAATAGTGGTAATAATAATTTAATTTTAAAAGAGAAAAACCAATGGAATCATGGCTCAAGGTAGACACCTTGAGCAGCAAGAGGTCCTGGAGAGAAGAAGACAAATTTGTGGGGTAGCTTGCCTTTTCTTCAAATATGATGCTTGCTTATCTCCTTAGGGAGGTCAAAGATCTTCCCTTTTTTAACTTTCTCTCAGTAGCCTCCAGTGGACTCTTCCACATCACAATTTCTATCAAACATATTTGAGTTAAGAAATTCTCTAATTGATGGTAAGATATAAGTAACTATTAATGGTAGTGGAATTGAAAGTTACAAGGTAGAAAGAAGACCCATTTTTCCTTAAATATCCTGATATGCTTTGAATTTTTATCATATGTGTGCACTATTTTTATATCACAAATATTAACAAATTTTTATGTGTTCTTCTTTCTGTGGTCCTATGACAGAATGTACTATCACTAGCATTTTCTCCTAAGCTAAAAATATATGAATCAAATCCTTCAAAAACCCATGACTATTTAAGAATTGAGCATCAAGACTGTACAAGCCTCCTGACCAAATCCTGCCTTCTATTTCCATCCCTGCTCCCACTTCACTTCACTGTAATTATATAACTAAGGTGATCTTTCACCCTGATAATAAACACTAATGTCTATGTCACTCCTCCGTTCATAACACTCCCATTGCTTCCTATTTAAAAAAAAGAAGAAGAATTGGGCGTCAAGCAGCAATTCCATTTCTAGAAAATTATTCAGCAGAGGTAGTAAAGCATATCGATACGGAATGTGGGCTCTGGAATGAGACCTGGATTTAAAACCTAGCTCTGCCACATTCTACCTGTGTGACCCTAAGCAAATTACTTAATGTTGTTTCTACTAATTCCTGCCTCCAATACCTACCCCATTGGCCTGTTAAGATTAATTGAGATAACATATGTAAAGTTCTTTGCCCACAACTTACACTAAAGAAAATACAATTATGCTTCACTTAATGATGGGTATACATTCTGAGAAATGTGGTGTTAGGCAGTTTCTTCATTACTCAAACATCACAGAGTGAACTTACACAAACCTAGATGGTACAGCCTACTACACACCTAGGGTAGATGGTATAGCCTATTGCTCCTAAGCTACAGACCTGTACAACATGTTACTGTCCTGAATACTGCAGGCAATTGTAGCCCAGTGGTATTTGTATATCTAAACACAGAAAAGGTACAGTAAAAATAGGATATAAAAGATTTAAAATGTCACACTTTTTTTTTTTTTTTTTTTCTGAGACAGAGTCTCGCACTGTTGCCCAGGCTGGAGTGTAGTGGCGTGATCTGGGCTCACAGCAAGCTCCGCCTCCCGGGTTCACGCCATTCTCCTGCCTCAGCCTCCCAAGTAGCTGGTACTAGAGGCACCCGCTACCACGCCTGGCTAATTTTTTGTATTTTTCAGTAGAGACAGGGTTTTAGCCAGGATGGTCTACATCTCCTGACCTCGTGATCCGCCCACCTCGGCCTCCCAAAGTGCTGGGATTACAAGCGTGAGCCACCATGCCCAGCCTAAAATGGTACACTTCTATAGGGCACTTACCGTGAATGGAGCTTGCAGGGCTGGAAGTTGCTCTGGGTGAGTCAGTGAGTGAGCAGTGGGTGAATGTGAAGACTGAGGCCATTACTGTGCACAACTGTAGGCCTTATAAACACTGTACTCTAAGCCTACACTGAATATATTTTTTAAGTTTCTTTCTTCAAAAAAAATTTTCTTTTTTCAATAAATTAAATTTAGCTACTGTAACTTTTTTATTCTATACACTTTAATTTTTTAACTTTTTGATGCTTTTGTAATAACACTTAGCTTACAACACAAATGCATTGTACAACTATAGAAAAATATTTTCTTTTTTTTTTTTTTTTTGAGTCGGAGTCTTGCTTTGTCCCTGGGCTGGAGTGCAGTGGCGTGATCTCAGCTCACTGCAACCTCCACCTCTAGTAATTCTCCTGCCTCAGCTTCCCAAGTCCTGGGATTACAGGCTCGCACCACCACGCCCAGCTAATTTTTGAATTTTTAGTAGAGACGGGGTTTCACCATGTTGGCCAGGCTGGTCTCCATCTCTTGACCTCGTGATCCGCCCACCTCAGCCTCCCAAAGTGCTGGGATTACAGGCGTGAGCCACTGCACCCAGCCGAAAAATACTTCCTTTATGTCCTTATTCTGTAAGTTTTTTCCTATTTTTAAAATTTATTATTATTTCTTGCTTTTTAAACTTTTTTGTTAAAAACTAAGACACAAACAAACACATTAGCCTAGGGCTATAAAGGATCAGGATCATCAGTGTCACTGTCTTCCACCTCCACATCTTGTCCCAGCGGAAGGTCTTCAGAGGCAGTGACACACATGGAGCTGTCACCTCCTCTGATAACAATGCTTCTGGAACACCTCCTGAAGGACTGCTGGAGGCTGTTTTACGGTTAACTTTTTTCTCTCTCTGTTTTAAATGTTTTGGTTTGTTTGTTTCAATAGGTTTTGGGGGAACACGTGGTGTTTGGTTACATGAATAAGTTATTTAGTGGTGATTTCTGAGATTTTGGTGCACCCATCACCTGAGCAGTGTACACTGTACCCAATGCGCAGTCTTTTATCCCTTGCCACCCCCACCCTTGCCCCTGAGTCCCCGAAGTCCACTATATCATTCTTATGCCTTTGTGTCTTCATAGCTTAGCTCCCACTTATGAATAACATACAACGTTTGGTTTTCCATTCCTGAGTTACTTCATCTAGATTAATGGTCTCCAATTCCATCCAGGTTTCTGCAAATGCCATTATTTTATTCCTTTTTATGGCTGAGTAGCATTCCATGGTGTGTGTGTGTATATATATACATATACCACATTTCTGTTGTTCACTCATTTATTGATGGGCATTTGGGCTGGTTCTATATTTTTGCAATTCCAAGTTGTGCTGCTATAAACATATGTGTGCTGGTATCTTTTGTGTATAATGACTCTTTTTCCTCTGGGTAGATACCTAGTAGTGGAGTTGCAGGACAAAACGGTAGGTCTACTTTTAGTTTTACTGTTTGATTTATTTCTTTAAGGACTCTCCACATATCATATGTTTTTCATAGTGGTTGTCCTAGTTTACATTCCCACCAACAGAGTAAAAGTGTTCCCTTTTCACCACCTCCATGCCAACATCTATTTTTTAAAACTTTTTTGATTATGGCCATTTGTGCAGAAGTGAGGTGGTATCACATTGTGGTTTTGATCTGCATTTCTCTGATCATTAGCGATGTTGAGCATTTTTTCATATGTCTGTTGGCCATTTGTATATCTTCTTTTGAGAATTGTCTCTTCATGTCCTTAGCCCACTTTTTCATGGGATTATTTATTTTGTTCTTGCTAATTCGTTTGAGTTCACTGTAGATTCTGGAGATTAGTCCTTTGTTGGAAGTATACATTGCAAAGATTTTCCCCCACTCTTTGGGTTTTCTGTTTACTCTGCTAATTATTTCTTTTGCTGTGCAGAAGCTTTTTAGTTTAATTAAGTCCTATCTATTTATCTTTGTTACAATTAACTTTTTTAATAAGGAGAAGTACACTCTAAAATAATGATAAAAATATGATATAGTAAATACATAAACCAGTAACATAGTTGTTATTATCATTATCAAGTATTATGTACTATACAGAGTTGTATATGCTATACTTTTATATGACCAACAGTGTGGTGTATGTGTGTTTACACCAGCATCACCACAAATACATGAGTAATCTGTTGTGCTATGACGTTATGGTAACCAGTTGACAGAAATTTTTCAGCTCCACTATAATCTTTTGGGACCATTGTCATTGACCAGTCATTATGAAACATATGATTGTATATAGTGTATCTGAAGGTAATGGTGCTGTGGGTAAAATAAGCAAGAAACAGGAGGGTAGAGAGTATCAGTTGTTGGAGGGAAGATGTTTACTATTTCAATTAAGGTGATGAGGGAAGTCTTCAGTGACAAGATGGCAGCTGATTGGTGACACCAAGATGGGGAGGGGGCAAGCCAGAAGACCCTTGAGAGAAGAGCAGGCCAGACTAAGAGAACAAGTGCTAAGGCTGTGGGCTGGGAGCAGGCTTGCCATGTTCAAGGACCAGCAACCAAATAATTATGGATGAAGTGGCATGAACAAAGGGTGAGAAGTGGGAGAAGGGGTGGGAGAGGTAGCAGAGGCCAGATCATGTAGGGCCTTGGAAGCCATATTGATAGCTTTGGATTTAACTCCAGGTGATATCATAAGCCACTGGATGTTCTGGGCGGAGGAGTGGTATGAGCTGACATATTTAAACTCATTCATACTGGTTTCTGTGTTAAGAATACTCTGAATGAAGCAAAAAGATAGACATATTGATACCAGTTAGAAAAATATTGCAGTACTACAAGATCATAGTAAGTTAGAACGTGGTGGTAATAGTAAGAGTAGTGAGAAATAGTCAGATTCTAGGTATATTTTGAAGGTAGAACTAATAGGATTTGCTGACAAATGGAAATAGGGGTAAGAAGAAAAGAAGAGTCAAGGATAAATCACAGGTTTTTAGACTGGACTAGAATGAGAGAGTGGCCATTGAGTGAGGTGAGGAGATTAGAAGAGGAACAGATCTAGGGGAGAATCTGATTGGAAGAATGTGGTGTTAGATATTAGATTTAACATCCAAGTGGAGATGTTGAAAAGGCCGTTGAATATGAGTCTGAAGTTCAGAGGAGTCCATTGCCATGAGGTATGAAAAATATTTAAAGCTGCAAGATTAGATCAGAACCACTGCATTCAATTGCTCAGGTTTCACAGGATACAGTTTGGCCTGTATTGTAGTTTTTATGAATAGTGTCCCCTGGAATGAGACAGTAAGCATACATGGTGAACATACAATGATTCCTTAAGTGATGGCCCTAGATAAAATCACCTAGAAAGTGACTAAGCTTGAAGAGTCTCCAATATTTAGAAACCAAAGAGGTAAGCTGGAATTAGCAAAGTCCAAGAAAAAGTAGTTATTAAGGTAGAAGGGGAACCAGCAGACTGTGGGGTCCCAGAAGGTACGTGAAGAAAATGTTTCCGGAAAAAGGAAGTAATCAATTTTGGCAGATTCTTCTGAAAAGTCAAAGAAGGTGAAGGCAGAAATTGTTCCTTGCAATTACTTCCATTAGATGCAAGTAAGTATAGTTCCCGCCCCAGACCCCTTGCTTTGGAGTGCTTTCCTCAACTTTTTCTAAACCCCCTTCCAGTGCTTGAGTCCAGACACAGCCATTAATGCCATCTAGGAAAGGTGACTCAAGTCTGTTCCTGGTACCCTGGTAGTCACCAGAAGTACCTCCCTTGAAATTGTCTAAGTCTCCTTTCGATACCTGGGACTGGCTGGGAACAGCAATACCATCTGAGTGGGAAGTCACAAGCCTAGACAGTTACAAGCATAGACTCTGGGATCCATTTCTGCCCTCCAAGACACTCTCCATCTCTCTATCCCATATGTGGGGTCAACCAGCTGCCCCAAGATGCTCCTGAACCCATGTGTATGGAGGAATTTTGAGGCTGCATGGCTGGAGTTCCAAGAGGGTATCCTAGTCAATGTATCCTTCCCGCTCACCACCAGAACAGTATTTCTTTTATAGGACTGTCCAAGACCAGGCCACTAGAATGGTGCTGACCTACTGATTTTTGGTGATTCATAGGACATTGGATGAATTCAGGGATTGGGGTGACCAATAGTCTGCCACCATCTCTTAGGTGTGAATGCACCTGTATGACAATTCTCACTCAGCTGTATTTTGACTACAATACCACCTCTGGTCCACAGTAGAAGGTGGTGCCAAGAATCCTTTATCCTGTGTGTCCTTGCTCCTAGCACCCAAGGCAGTCACCCATCCCCTCTACAGGCTCCATTCCATGTGTCAGGTAGTACTCCAGAAGGGGCATGCCTATCTCCACTAAGAACTTTTTAAGACCATCGTTCTGCAATACCCTGGGCCCTTCCAACTGATGTCCTCTCTTGTGTCCACTTGATGTGGTGATGTCATGCTCTCCCAAGTTGATCTTAAATCACGTTCAAAGGACAGTGAGTGTTCCTGGGGTGAATGGAACCACCCTCTTCATTCCATTCATGATTCCCTCTCTTATCCTTCCTTCTTGGTGGCAGTGTGTGCAAGTTAGAACTAGGAATGCAGAGATTACAGCCTAGACACTGTTGTTCTACACTCATACAATAAACTTTTGAATGGTTCATCTAACATGACCAGAAAATTAAGCACTTTTCACATTTTCCTGCATGCTGTAGGTGAGAATTCCATTTGTGGCAGTGAGCAATGAAGCTCAAAGGTTATTTGAGAGAGTCATTGGAAGCTGGCATTCACAAGCAGCATAATAAATGATGCAGCACAATGAATGATAAGATAACCAGCATTAAATAATGATATCAGGGAAATGCAGAGGCAAGAAGATCAATATTTGTTTTAATACAAACAGGTTCTGAAGCACCACTGCAAAGTAATTGTAGCCTCACTACCTTTTCTTGTGATCGGAGATGTGAAATTAGTTGGAAACGTCACATTGGGCAATAAAGAACACAAACACATTGTCCCTGGATCTGAACAGGAAAAGAGAGTTGTTGCCTGGACACAATGATGAATCTTCACTTCCACTGATGGGATAATAACTAAATACATAGAACTTCCTCTCCTTCCATTATTAAGTCTTCATCAGTAAATCATTAGACCTCACATGAATTTTGTAATACATCTTTTAATCAAAAACTGTATATGGACAGGACCCACACACATACTTGCAAAATTTGTAATGTTCCTGAGTAGATGAGAGAGAAGGGAAACTTGTGAAAACCTGGAGGTGCTGCCCATAAACGGAGCATAGACAATTCATCTATAAAGGACAGCAGGCTGAGTATAAAGACCCAGATGCAGTTAGTTGGGTAGATGTGGTGATGGTCACGTGTGGATGTTTTCTGTTTTGTTTTGGTTTTTTTGTTTTTTTTTAGACACAGTCTCACTCTGTCTCCCAGGCTGCAGTGCAGTGGTGCTATCTCAGCTCACTGCAAGCTCCGCCTCCCAGGTTTACACCATTCTCCTGCCTCAGCCTCCCAAGTAGCTGGGACTACAGTCACCCACCACCACACCCACCTAATTTTTTGTATTTGTAGTAGAGACAGGGTTTCACCACATTAGCCAGGATGGTCTCAATCTCCTGACCTCGTGATCCGCCCACCTCGGCCTCCCAAAGTGCTGGGATTACAGGCGTGAGCCACCGCGCTCGGCCATGTGGATGTTTTCTAATGGCTTCTATTTTCTCAGTGACTTAGGCAGCAAGCCTATCTCATAGTAAGGATTGTGGAGGGGGCTTGAGAAGAGAGAAAAAGATGTGGAATAGCTAACCAGAGTGGCAGGAGTGGAAGTGGACTAGGAAAACGTAATGAGGTTGCCTGGCAGCAATAGAGGCCCACTTGAGGTTAATGGCCATGAATTTAAAAGGGCTCCAGTCAGCATGACCATGAGAGTTTTTCTCCAGCTGTACTCATTGAACAGACACAGAATCAGCACAGTTGGGTTTAAACAGGAATTTGCCAAGAGAATATAATAAAGGGAGAAAAAGAAAGAAAATTAAGAGTATACATAAGGGAGTGATAGAATTTGGACCATGGAATCCAAGTAAAGCAAAAGAGGGAGGGCTTGATGGATTGTACCTGTCAGTGGTGCTAAAGTTTCCTCATTAGGAGACTGAGGGAGTAAGCTGCAAAGAGTGGTATGCTTCCAGCTGATATTGCGGACATGTCATGGTTATCAGTGATGGTGAGGTCTAGGGTATGACCTTGAAGTAGATGCTGAGATATGGTGGAGCAAAAGATTATTGGAAGAGAGAAAGTAAAAGAACTGAGAAGCAAGGGTGCTAGCACAGACATGTATGTGGATATTAAAAACCTCCCAGACTCATATCAAGAGAGATTTTATCCCTATAGAAAGCATGACACAGAGCACCGCCCTTCAAGGAATGAGAGATGGGGGAAGGTAGAGGTTGGAAGACATTTGCAACAGAAGAAATCATAGGAGCTACCATCTAATTGAAGTTCAAAGCTAGGGTTTTCAGGAAGAAGACAAGGAGAATGATATGAAAGTGGCAATGAAGAATAAGGACGACACCAAACCCATCTCTAGGCTTCATGAAGGAATATAGGAGAGAAAACAGCCACTGTATCAAAGGGAGGCAGAGGGGGCCCAGGGTTCAGTTGTTAGAGCAAGAAGGTGAAGAAGAATTTCTGAGAAGAGGCTGGAGATACAAGGTCAATAGCTGACTGTGGTTCCAGAGGGCACAGTATAACAAATTTAAGAATTCTGGATGTGAAGGGCAGGGAGAGTAGGTTAGGAAAGGGGATGCACAGAGCCTTATGGGCACTAGCATCCTGGGGAATAAGGGTGACCAGGAAGATGGAGGTGCACTGACTCCTGGATGATTCATGCTTACTGTTTCAAGTCAGCAATGGTTTTAAAGCCATCAATGTTGCAGAAGGGGGCAGTAGAAGACAAGTTTGCAGGGTTCTGGGAATCCCTCTGCTCTCCTGCCAGCAGATGAAGATGCAGGGAGAGAGGGATGACCTGCCACGTGTAGATTTCTGGAGCTTTTCATCATTCATTGGATGGGGAGATTATAGACAATTTTGATTTTCTTTTGCTTATCGGATTCTACAATTTGTATCATGAAAGCATACCCCTTTTGTAATAAGAATATTTTACCTAATCCCAGAACTTTCCAATTCTTCTAGCTACTATGTGACTGTGAATTAGTCATTTAAAAAATTTAGAGAGTGTATCCAACTATTTATTAAAAATGTAAATGGAAGGTTAAAGTATTTCCTGTACGTACAAATATAGGAGAGAGTTCTATCACTTAAATAGGAAAAGCTTTCACATGCATGTAAATCTACATTCCAGAATCATCACCAATTGGCCTAGAACCTTATCTTTCCATGCTGTTACTGAAATATTTACCCCTAAGAATGATAGTGCTCTATCTACTTTCTACGAGTTCTATTTGTTTGTATTAACCCATGGAAGTCAAGACATTATGAGCCAGAACAAGATCACACAAAGCAGAAATCACCTGCTCTGATTAAATCAACCTTAGGAAAGAGTCTGTGGCAAGCCTCATAAGTGTCTATTTCCAGACACTGGAAGAAATTCATCTGTAAGAAATCGGCAATAGCCAATCCAAATTATTTTTAAAGCATTATGAGGTGAGGTAGATTATTACTAATACCAGGAAAAGCTACTCACACAGCCCAAGCCCCTGTTAAAACCAAAGGCAGAACATTTCCTTCTCTACTAAGAGCAAGAAGGTACATTGTGTTGCTCTGTCCCCTTGTGAATTCCTTCCCACCAAGAAAACCCTGGCAATGCTACCATAAAATTCATTCCTTTATAACCAACAGACTATTCAACTCTCCAAATTGCAAGAAAGACTTCTAAATGGGTCTTTTAGAACAAAATGTGTTTCCTGAAGAAGAAATTGGAATGGCTGTTTGGAGCACTGAAAGCCTGTATTTATCCAGGGAACAGGAACTTCTTTTGGAGTTACTTTGCCCTGAAATGTTGTCTTGCTATTACATGAAAAACAACAGCTCTCAGCCAGACCAGTGTTTGCCAGCCTTCCTGAGCATTTAGTGATGACAGTAATGAGGCCTCTCCCCAGAATGGCCATCCATAATCCGACGATAGTCTCAGGCTGTGAGCCATCTTTAAAAAGACCAACCCGACTTTACCCCAATTGCTTTCTGACCCAAAGCCCATTAAACTAGACTTCCGGTGAGGTCCATTCGTGCTTTATGTCTAATTTTAAAGGAGTGTGTTCTGGGTCAAGAGATTATTTCCAATCCTCTTTTAAATTGTCTAAAATTCACAGGCTGATATAGTTAGACACCAGGAAGATCATTGGGGATAGAATAGATGCCCGTCTGTCTAATGAGATTTGGATGCTCTATTTTACTGGCCTGTTGATTCTAGCTGCCATCCAGTTGGACAGAGGTTATTTCCACAGTGTGTTTCTATTTTCTTGTTCAGTCAAATTTAAAAGTATTGGAGCGAGGGACCCCCATTGCTTCCTCAGGAGCAAGAACGAGGCATATCTTTTCATGAAGACATTTTCTTGCACCAACTTAAGAAGTGTTTTTTGCCCTCAGCATTGATGCACTTTTTTTCCTATATGTTTCTTCTTGGAGCCCAGTAAGCTATTTACTCCATCCCTAACATTCATGCTTCAGGTACTTGCAGATGATTTGGATACTCCCTCCTCAACCCTGGTTGGCTGTATTGTAAACACATCTAACCATCTCATTTCTTATTCGTCCTGACTTCTGCTCTTCCCATGATACATTAGACATAACTAGTTGTGGCTTTTCCTAAATATTCTAGTATTTTTCAACAGTTTCCTAGTACTTGGTGAAATGTACTTGTATTGGTTTGCTATTTCTGTGTAACAAATAACCACAATATCTTAGTTTTTAACGGTAAGCATTTAACGTTTATATCTGTGGGTTGGCTGGGAGTCAGCTGATGTGGGCTGGGCTCAGGTAGGGTGGTCTGACTAGAGGGTTCAACTGGGTTGGGTCTGTTCTATGTACCTCTTGTCCCCTTCCTAGCATCAGAGGCCTAGATGTGTTCTCCTCATAGCAATGGCAGAATATAAAAAGGAAAATGGAAACATATAAACCTCTTACAAATGAGGCTCAAAAATGATGCACCGTTACTTCCAACTCTTTCTATTGGCCAATCCAAATCACATGACCCAACCCAAATCAAGGGACAGGGAAGTATACTTCCATCCCTTTCATAGGGGGAACTACAAAGTCACACGGCCAGTGGCATGGATACAGGACATAATGAAGAGCTGGGGCTAGAAATGCAATCTACCATAGTAGCCAATGCATCTGAACCATCACACAAGCATCTTTCTAAGACATGGTACTTTTCATTGTTCTCTTTAACTACCATAGCTACATTATTGGTATTTTTAGCAGTATTGCTGATGCTCACCAGAGATTGTGAGTCCTTGAAGGGCTTCTAGAACCCGATTTCCCTAGCAGAATAGAGATAGAGCCTGTTTAAGAGAGAAGCCTTAAACCCCTCCAGAACCAGATCAGGATGACGGTGGAAGCACTAAAAAGTAACTAGTGTCATTTTAAACTCAGGTGATGAAGTAATAATGACAGGCAGTTTTTATTGAGTATCTAATATGTTCTAGGCCATTGATACACACTCTTTTATTGATAATCTCACTACAAACCTGCAAGGTATTATTATCACTACTTTCAAAGGAGGAAATAGGCTCTAAAAGATTAAGACACTTGCCCAATATTACATGATTTTTAAATGCAAAAGGTAAGTTTCAAATCCATGTTGGTCCTAATTGCAGTATCTATATTCTCTCCAATACCTCCCATGAAATAAGGTTTAAGAATCCTCTTGATATGGGTGCAGCACACCAACATGGCACAAGTATACATATGTAACAAACCTGCACGTTATGCACATGTACCCTACAACTTAAAGTATAATAATAAAAAATAAATAAATAAATAAAAATAAATAAATAAACAAGTTTTTATAATTATGAAGTTCAAAAAAAAAAGAATCCTCTTGATGCTGTAATATGTACATACACACACAAAATATGCAAGAGATGTAGTAAAATAAGAAAAGCAAGATAAAGAACACTTAGTATAATATACTATCTTTGGGGTTTAAAAAGCCGGGGGCAAGGATAGGCAGGAAGAAAATTAAAATTTGTGTTTGTATTTGCTTGTCTATGCATGAAGAAACTCTAGAACAGTACATAAGAAACTAAGGACTGTGATTACATATGAGGAAGTGGAATGAGGACAAGGATGGGAGGGAGAATTTCATGGCGTATCTATTGATACTTCCTGGTTTTTTAACAATGTGAATGATAGAGCTATCCACAGAATTAAATGTAAAGATAAATAAATTAATACTGGACCAAACTAGGGTAGGACAGAGAAATGAGCTAAGGCTTTGGGGAGTTTAGTGTCTACAAAGCTCCATTAAAAAGAGCAGTGGTTTGTGGGAGAAGGTGGGATTTAGAGATCCAGTGTCCATCTATACACTACCAGGCTATTATCTGAACAGGAAAAGGTATTGGCATAGACGGTCTCATCCAGAATAGTGCTACCAGGACAGTGACTCAGAGCTATTAATGGGAAAAACAGTTATTCCTCTCTACTAGATGTTAATCAGTCCTGGCTGCATTTAGCCCCATGTTGTGCTACTATGTGATTCGCTGCCTGCAATCCCTTTGTATCTCAATGTGACAGATCCTAAGATCCTTTTCTCCCTACCATGAAATTCTTTTTACTGGAATCACTGCTTGAATTGTCTTCGTTATTATTTATCAGTTTCTACTATTTATAGGTTCCCTGTTACCAATTCCATTTGAATTATATCTCTTGAATCAGTGACTGTTTTTACCATTTACAGATCATCGTTAAGCATTTATTTAGTGTGAGGTTTGACTACAAAATAAAGTGAACCTTTCTAATACAATATAACTTGCATATATAAATGAGTGTTTTCATTTCAAAGTAGTCACTTCAGGATGTTATTCCCCTAACAATTTAGGAGATTATACTCATGAGTGTTTCCTTGCCATTAACTGAAAAACATGCTAACACTTACTCTTGCCAAGTTCATCCTTTAAGACTCAGATTAGGGATCCTCTCCCTCTGACAGCCTTTCTGAAATCTTCAGATATTCATTCTTTATGATCCAATAGTTTCTGATCATGGCAGATTATATTTTTCAAAATGGCTACAATAGCATCTCCCATCCACAGGCTATTCTTCAATAAACTTGATACTTCTTCCAACAAGAGAAGGTCTATATTCCCTCTCCTTAAATATGGGCAAGTTTGTGACCATATCAGAGAGATGTTATGGCTCCATTATTTGTAGAGCTATATCTTAACAGGTGTTATAATTTCTCCCTGATTCTCTTTGGAGTTTATTCTTGGAACCCAGCCACAAAGCCCAGACAGCCAAAGGAAGAGTCTGCATGTAAGTGGTCAGGCTGACATTCCCAGCTAAGGTCCCAGACAGCAGCCAGCATCAACTACCAGACATACAAGTAAATATGTCTTCAGATGAGTCTATATCTGAGCCATCAATTCATCCTCAGTCTTCAAGTATCCCCAACTGAGGTCCCAGACATCATGGAACCAAAACAAGACATCTCTACTGGCATGTCTGGAATTCCTGATGCACAGAATCCATAAGCTAACAAAATATTTGCTCTCATATGCCACTAAGTTTGGGGTGGTTTGTGGTACATCAATAGTATCTGAAATAAGTTTTGATACCTGGAAATGTGCTGTCATAATAAAACCTAAAACATTTAGCATTGACTTGGTATTGGTTGCTTGGTGGAAACCTATAAGGCTTTGAGAAGGCTGTTGGTGAAGGATTAAAGGAAAATTTTTTTCAAAGTTATTGAAAGCTGGAGAAGAGGACACCCTTGCTAGTAGAGGCAGAAAGTTTAGCAACACTGTCACTTGCAGTAATGTAGAAAGTAGGGTTGTATCTCATAAACTCAATAAGCTAGATTAGGAGATTTCTAGTCACAATATTGAAAATGACAGCTGGCTTCTTCTTGTATCCTATAAAAAAAGTGAGGAAAGAAATTAAGGAATGGAATGTTGAATATAAAGAAGGCAGCACTTAGTGGGTTCAAACATAAAACTGTTTTCCATTCTCAGACTCTTGAGTGGCAAACAACTACTAAATTAACAAAGGATTTCAGGCCAAAAGTCAAATCTAGGCTGGGACACTAATAACCTTTGTTAAAACCTTATAGCACCTTTCCAATGAGCAAAAGTTCTGAAGATCTGAAGGGCATACTTCACAGACATTCTCCCTTAAACAATGTGGTTTCTAACAACTATAAAGGCATTGTCCCACAGTAGTCTCACAGAGAGCCTGAGGTAGAAAAGACTTACTGTCAGGAGTTTTGTGGCATGGCTTTTAAGCAATGGAGGGGTTTATAAATAGATACATAGGAAATCTGCAAAGATTTGTTTAAATTGTATCAGCCTTGATTTTAAAAGACAAAGAGCAGAACAGAGACAGGAGTTCTTTGATCTTCAAAGTACTACAAGTAAAGAAACAGGCTGAGAAAACTACCCAGTGGCAAATACTAGCATCTTCTTATAGAAAAAGAAAGATAACTCAGAGAATAGAAGCAAAAGCCCAGAGAAAACTCCCAGGAAGTAGGACTGAGCCCTAATTAAGGAACTGACAACATATGTCCAGCTCAATTTCAAAATTGCTATGGACCAGTGATAATAGCTGGGAAATCAGTGTGTTTCCTATTTTTTCTCTTTCTAAATGCGAGCACTATTACAGTTAGTCAATGCCTGTCCCACAGTTGTATATTTGATGGGTAACGGGGAAGGCAGATAACTTGTCTCTTTAGTTCACTGGTCTTTAAAGAAACTGCATCAGAGGAGCTACGTGAAAAGAGTTTCATCACATTGGACTTGATGTAAGTGATAAGATCCTGGATTTCAAACTGATGCCATTTTGAGATGAGTCTTGGGGCTCTTGGAGAAGGGGATGTGTGTATTTTGCATGTGAAAGGTATGTGAATTATTGGGGCCAAAGGGTAGACTGTGGCAGATTGTATTTTCTAATCCCACATGATCTTCTTATAATATGACTTTGGGACTCCTCACATGAGAAGTGGGGTTTACATCCCCTCCCCTTGAGTCTGGGGTGGAAGTCTGGCTTGGAATTCTGGCAGAAATGACACTGTGTGACTTCCAACCTGTGTGATTAGATTTTTAAAAGCTATACAGCTTCTGCCTGGTTCATTTTGGGATTCTCACTCTTAAAACTCAGTCAAAAGAAAAAAAAAAACTCAGACACCATGCAGTAAGGAAATTCAATAAGTCACATGGAGAGGCCACATGTGGGTGTTTCGTCTAATGGCCTAAACTAAGGTCCCAGCTGACAGCCATTATCACCACCAGACATGTGAGTAAGTTAGCCCTCCAGTCCTCAGCTGTTGAGTCACCCCAGCCTTTCAGTGTGCCCAGCTGAGATCCAGACATCATGGAACAAGATGTTCCATTTTATGGATACATAGCCCACCAAAACCCATGAGTATAATAAAATTATTATTGTATTATGTCACTAAGTTTGAGGTGGCTTGTTACTCAGTTATAAAAACTGAACACCTATGAAGTATCTGTCAAGGGCAGAACTCAAACCTCAGACTCTGGAGACACATCTAGATTTCAGTCTTAATTTCATCCTTTACCAGCTGTATGACTGCAGACAAGTCCGCCAGGTAATTATTACTGTTTTGTGGTTGTTTATAAGCATTTAATGGGATAACACACATAAAGTACAATGCAGAGTACATGACACAGTCACTGAATGTCTGTCTGCTTTGATTATTCTTCAGATATGCCTTTATTACTGTACTTACCACCGAAATTATCTGTTTATGTGCCTGTCTCTTCCACTAGACCATAAGTGCCTTGATAATAGGAACCATATCTTGTTCATCTGAACAGATTAGTGCCTAGCCCAGTTTGCTTAGTTATTTTAAATCTCAAATAATAGAATGTATACAAAGTATTTTGTAAGTGGTAGTATGTTTCCAAAGCATACAGTATAATTATAGCTAATTAACTTCAAATTTGATTCATAGCCACAGAGCACTTAATGTGTGGTAAAGCATTTTCATAAGCATCTGACATACTGTCAAAAGTCATTCTCTTAGCAACATTAGGAAATATTATTTTCATTTTACAAGTGAAGAAACTGAGACTCGGGTAAGTTAAAGACTAGCTCAACATCACTAGTGGGTCTGAAATTCACCCACATGCACAGCATTTCCTATTGCACTACAGCTGACATTGCTGAGCCCTCTTGTCCCCCTCTTTCAGAGCCCAACCCTTCAAATATCCCCATCATGAACAAATTTTCATCCTTCCAAAAGGTCAGAAATCATATGGAGATCATACAGATGAATCAAGAAGACATCTCTTTGTTTTCTGCAAAACCAGGCATGACAATATAGTAATAAAACTGATTTTCTCCCAAGCTTTAGAAATTCTTCCAAAATAAGAGGTACGACAATGTTTCTAATAACTTTGGAATAAATACCTAAAGGTGAAGATAAATACTTATTTCAGTGCATTACTTTATACATTTTCCATCTTCTGAGTGTTCCCTTTAACTATTATGCCTGGCCAAAAGGGAATAGGAAGCTTTGGAAAGACACTTCACAATCCATACCAGTAGCTTCAAAGAAAGGCTCAAGGCACCAAGTAAAAGGTCAGGAAGATACTTTCAACAACTTGTTGACTCATTTCATATCCAATGAATAGTCCTGTTATTCCCTTAAGTGATGACTCTATCAAGAAAATTATTTTCAAAATATATTCTAAATTGCATTTTAGGGAGGAAAGAGGAGAGGGAGACTTCAAACAATTTAAGCAATATTTCTTTTCTTACTGTTTCCATCTTGAAATCTATTTCTATAAAAGAAAGCCTAAATATTTTTTCATTACTTTGAAGAAAAATATTATGACTAAGTATGAAAATGCTGGATTTTAAGCTTCCAAGAAAGTAATCCCTTCTTTCAAGTAAAATGAGTTTTAATGAGAAAATTTCTGTTCATGAGTTGTTAGCCCCCAGATAATTGTGAAATGCTAGAAATAAAGTTTTAAAATATTGTTTACTCATTATTCATTGATACTTTGAACAAATATTTAAAGAGTGGATGCTGTTGGCAGAAACCACCCTGATTGCTGGGAATGCAATTATGAGTCCCAGAAACATAGTCTTTGATTTCAGAGAGTTTCCAATCTAATAGGGAACTCAGCAGTAAGTGCTAAATGTCATAAGGGTGATGAAGGAAACGTTGAGGTGGTAGGTGATTATATAACAGGAGGATATACCCTAGGCTGTGGGAGGATCTGGAAGGCTTCTCCAAAAGATAACATTTGAACTCAGAGCAGAGGGATGGTACATGAGTTTCCAAGGGCTGTCATAAGAAACCATCACAAACTAGGTGACTTAAAGCCAACGTTCATTCTCTCACCATTCTGGAGGCTGGAAGTCCAAAATTAAGCTGTCAGCAGGGCGATGTTCCCCCTGAGACCCTGAACAGAATCCTTCCTTGCCTCTTCCTTGCTTCTGGTGGTGGTCATCAATCCTAGGCCTTCCTTGCCTTGCAGCTACATCCCTCCAAGGTCTGACTCCTGCCAGATAGTATTCTCCCTGGGAGTCTTTCATGGCCTTCTTATAGGGACACCAGTCATGTTAGATTAAGGGCTCACCCTACTCCAGAATGGCCTCGTCTTAACTAATAACATCTGCACCAACCCTATTTCCAAACAAGGTGATATTCTGAGGTACTAGGGATCAGGACTTCAACATATATTTTAGGGGGGCACAATTCAAACCATAACAGAGGGTTAGGAACTAATCTGGAAAAGACAGGTGGGGCAGAGGGAAGGCCCCAGCAAGGCCCTGTGGTAGGCAGAAGCATGGCACATTTGAGGAACAGAGGCAAGGCAGAGTGACTGGCAATCTGTGATCTTGCTTCTTTTCAGTTTATCCTGTTGTGCCTGTCTTTCATCATGACAATTTATCAAAACTATCTTTTTTTTTTTCTTTTAAGACAGAGTTTCACTCTTGTCCTCCAGGCTGGAATGCAATGGCATGATCTCGGTTCACTGCAACCTCCGCCTTCTGGGTTGAAGCGATTCTCATGCCTCAGCCTCCCAAGTAGCTGGGATTACAGGCGTGCACCACCATGCCCAGCTAATTTTTGTATTTTTAGTAGAGAGGTGTTTCACCATGTTCTTCAGGCTGGTCTCCAACTCCTGACATCAAGTGATCTGCCCATTTCAGCCTCCCAAAGTGCTAGGATTACAGACGTGAGCCACTACACCCAGCCAAAACTATCCTCATAGTTACCTTGATCAGAATCAGAAAGAATGCCATGAGCCTACCATTTCTCTGACTCTGTTTCTGACATCCTCATGGGTAAATCCCTAAAGATGGAACACTGAGGTTTCCTGGACACTATGTCTCTTAGTAACCATGACTGCAACATGATTTAAAATAGTTTGTCCTTCACTCCTTCAGATCCTGAGGGATTTTGCATGTAGTCTGAAGTCTCTGAATAAATTATAAACCAAGTCTCATTAAAAACAAAAACAAAGAAAAACACCTTGATGGTCTCTTTCATGGTACAAAACAAGTTTAGTTCCCAGAGGTTGCATCTGAATGAGCAACCACCCTTGTTTTCAAGACCAACCCACATCCTGATGCTGTGGTCATTTGCTTCTTTGAATTCAGATCAACACCATAACCAGTTGTGAGACCACAAATCAAGATGCAATGCCTAGTTAGACAATTCCTGTAAACCCTTCATCTGCTTCCAACATTTAAAGTTGCAACAGATCCCACAGGGTAGGGAAACTAGATACTTCATGCTGGACTATCTCAACAGTAGTACTAGTGTCAAAGAAACAGTGGACCACAGAGTACCTAAGAGTTGGATCCAATTTTTGGCTACTGTCCCTTGGGAGAGTGAGGTGGGTGCATATGTGTGTACACATTTTGCTGTTATCCAGACCACAGTTTACTTTGGAACAGGTTCTTCCAAGAAGTTACATGGGACACTGAGAACATCACGTATTCTCAGGTCAGCTTTTCCTGGAATATAACACAAGTAGCTTGAAATTCATCATGTAATATATTTGTCTGCCATTCACAAATTTTATTCAACATCCATGAACCTGGGCACCAAAGCAGCAACATCAAGGCCTGTTGCTGACGTGAAAATTCAAAACCAAATTCCTCCTGACTCTGTCAGCTTGCTTGTAGTTCAGAGCTCTCAGAGCAAGCCTGGCTAATGCAATACACAGAGTCACATTATGCCATTTACTTCCACTTGAAACTTCTCTTATCCTACTCGTATCATTTGTGAAAAAGGCAAAAAGCCACTTTGGCTCCTTGCATACTAAACAGAAAGTTTCTCCAGAACTGCCCCTCACTAGTTAAGAAGCCAGTAGGGAACAGCTACCAGGTAGAGGAGCTAAGAGGCTTAATGATATCCTGGAAAAGCATCTGGAATCATATGTGGATTTCAATGTGATCCTGCCTACAAGGTACTATTTGGCTGGAGCAAATGATTTGTTTGCAGCTCACTGCCCCTTTCTTTAACTGGGCATACCATGTGCCCCATGTACCTCACAGGGTCATCGAGAGGACTGAATGAGTTAATTATGGGAAAACACTTTGAAAACGATAAAGGGCCATGAGCCCAGGTGCGGTGGCTCATGTCTGTAATCTTAGTACTGTAGGAGGCCAAGGTGGGAGGATCCCTTGAGCTGAGGAGTTTGAGGTTACAGTGAGCCATGATCACACAGCTGCACTCCAGCCTGGGCAACAGGCTGAGACAACAGAGTGAGACCCTGTCTCTAGAATTTAAAAAAAAAAAAAGAATATTAGAGGTCTGATTATCAATTCCCTTATCTCCAAGCCTCTCTCTGAAATCAGTTCCTCTCTGTCCTCACTGCTCACTGTCACCATCACTCAGTGCTCCTCTAGTTGCCCAGTCATAGGCAAAGCATCCCCGTGGGTGCCCCCACTCCCTCTCGGGCATTCTTACCCACAGCTGCATATTTCATCCCAGTGGCTGTCAACCTGGCTGTATATTACAGGCAATTTCTTTTTTGTCTGTTTGTTTTTTTTTTTTTTTTTTTTTTTTTTTTTTTT
>NC_045440.1:98326275-98403677 GCF_002776525.5 Piliocolobus tephrosceles
TTTTGAGACAGAGTTTCGCTCTTGTTGCCCAGGCTGGAGTGCAGTGGCGCAATCTCGGTTCACTGCGACCTCCACTTCCCAGATTCAAGTGATTCTCTGCCTCAGCCTCCTCGTGGCTGAGATTACAGGCATGTGCCACCACACCTAACTGATTGCTGATTTTTGTATTTTCAGTAGAGACGGGGTTTCACCATGTTGGTCAGGCTGGTTTTGAACTCCTGATCTCAGGTGATCCGCCCGCCTTGGCCTCCCAAAGTGCTGGGATTACAGGCGTGAGCCACCGCACCTGGCCATTAGAGGTAATTTTTTAAATTACGAGTGCCTGTCCCTTGTAATATTACAGGCATGCACCGCCATGCCCAGCTAATTTTTGTATTTTTAGTAGAGAGGTGTTTCACCATGTTCTGAGGCTGAGGCATGAGAATCGCTTCAACCCAGAAGGCGGAGGTTGCAGTGAACCGAGATCATGCCATTGCATTCCAGCCTGGAGGACAAGAGTGAAACTCTGTCTTAAAAGAAAAAAAAAAAGATAGTTTTGATAAATTGTCATGACGAAAGATAGCCCAAAATATTCATTCAATCAGTCCGGGCTATCAGTAATTCACAATTTTTAAAGCACTCCTGGTGATTCTTGTGGGCCATGAGTGGCTGGGTTTTTTAAAAAAATATCACTGTTTTCAATACAAAAATTAGCCAGGCATGGTGGCGTGCACCTGCAGTCCCAGCTACTTGAGAGGCTGAGATAGCAGAATTGCTTGAACCTGGGCAGCAGAGATTGCAGTGAGCTGAGATCACGTCATTGCACTCCATCCTGGACAACAGAGCAAGACTCCATCCCAAAAAAAAAAAAAAAAATGTACTGTTTTGAAGCTTACAAACTAAAATCACAATAATAATAAATTTTTCTTGGATATTTACAATGTACCAGGCACTATGATAAATATTTAAATACATTATTTGATCCTCACAGCCACCCATTGAACTAAGTGCCTTTTTTCTCCCCCTTTGCAGAGAGAAACTGAGGTTCACAGAACTTAGATACCTTACTTCCTGACACACAGCTACTAAATGATGGAGTAAGGATTTGGACTCGGCTGTGTCTGAGCAGGACACCTGAAGCCACATCACCGGTAAATGAATATGGAGGAACACTGAGAAATCTGATTGTAATTGAGAAAAAGAGGGAAGGTGAAGAAATTTGTCATGCAAAATGAATCTTAAAACTCAAAAGCCTTCTGAGCCAGCATGGTGAGAGCATTTTTCTCTCTTATATTTCAAATGTCTGACTGACCCTGGAATATATTACAATTTGAGGTTAAATTCAATTTTATATTGCATTCCATAAAGCAGCGTTATCTCGCTCTCAGATTTCATAGTCCACATGAAAGCATAAATGATGAGGTTTAGTGGAGGGAAGGGGATTGGGGACTTCCAAATCTTTCCCAGCTAAGAGAGACACCCGTTTCTTTTCCCCTTCTCCACCTTCCTGCAAGTCATAGCAACGTGTAATGTGTAATAAGCTTAGACCATCCACAAGCAATAGAATCTCTGCCTTCTGTGTTTATTTAGAACAGAGCTCATTCTCATGAAAACAGGTAAGTTCTGCAGTTTTCTAATGGTGCTGGCAGAGCCCTGAGGGTTCCAGGGGTGTCCCGGGTGGAGCAGAGGAAGTTGGACTGAGTTGGGCTGCTGGAGGCTATCGCGCTGCCCCAGGGCCACTTAGCTTTTATTCATTCCCTTGACCTCGTAAACATCACATAAGTTTCAGTTGTAAGAATGGGCTGGTTCTCTGGTGAAAAGCAAATGTTTGGAAACCACAGTTCTAGTTAGTAAATTGTGATTCAGACCCTACATGAATTACTAATTTTCAAAGAATAGAATCACAATAACAAGCTCTTAATCCTAAACTTGTACTGAGCCAATCCAGATGATTCAGAAAGTACCTGAAGATCTTACTATAAAAGTAGTGGTTAATAAGATGTTCTGGTTAGTAGAAGGATGATAACAGCACATGCCATGTTTGGCTCTCTCAATGTATCATATGTACACAAAATAAACCCTCAAAATTGCTCTTAGTGGATGTTAAGGAGCGGCTTACAGACCCGTCAGAAAGGATGGATGTCTCCTAATCTCTCCACAGTGTGCAGAAACCTTGTCCAGCCTCCCTATCCTCTACAGAAGCAGCAGTAGCAGCAGCAGCAGCAGCACAAACCACAGCTCTTTGGAGTCAGTAGCATGGTTTTGCCAAATGGCATTGCAGAATTTTTTCCATGACATTTAAAGTGGGAATTTTAATTGTATTTTTTAATGTAAAACCCAAAACTATAAAAACCCTGGAAGACAACCCTAGGCAATACCATCCTGGACATAGGAATGGGCAAAGATTTCATCACAAAGATGCCAAAAGCAATTGAACAAAAGCAAAAATTTACAAATGGGATCTAATTAAACTTAAGAGCTTCTGCCCAGCAAAAGAAACTATCAACAGGGTAAACAGACAACCTACAGAATGTGAGAAAATATTTGCAAACCATGCATGTGACAAAGGTCTAATATCCAGCATCTATAATAAACTTAAACAAATTTACAAGCAAAAATCAAACAACCCCATTAAAAAGTGGGCAAAAGACATGAACAGACCCTTTTCTAAAGAAGACATACATACAGCTAACAAGCATGTGAGAAAAAGCTCAGTATCACTGATCATTAGAGAAATGCAAATCAAAACCACAAAGAGATACCATCTCACACCAGTCAGAATGGCTATCATTTTTAAAGTCAAAAAATAACAGATGCTGGCAAGGTTGTAGACAAAAGGGAACACTTACACAATGTTGGTGGGAGTGTCAATTAGTTCAACCGCTGTTGTGGAAAGTAGTATGGAGATTCCTCAAAGAGCTAAAAATAGAACTACCATCAACCTAGCAATCCCATGACTGGGTATATACCCAGAGGAAAATAAATTATTCTACCATAAAGACATATGCACATGTATGTTCATTGCAGCACTATTCACAATAGCAAAGACATGGAATCAACCTAAATGCCTATCAATGACAGACTGGATAAAGAAAAGATACATATGCACCATGGAATACTGTACAGCCATAAAAAAAGAACAAGACCATGTCTTTTGCAGGAACATGAATGGAACTGGAGGCTATCATCCTTAGCAAACTAACATAGGAACAGAAAACCAAATACTGCACGTTCTCACTTATAAGTGGGAGCTAAATTATGAGAACTCATGAACATAAAGAAGGAAACAACAGACACTGGGACCTACCTGAGGGTGGAGAGTGGGAGGAGAAAGAGGAGCAGAAAAAAATTACTGGGTAAGCGGCTTAGTACCTGGGTGACAAAATAATCTGTACAACAATCCCCATGACACAAGTTCACCTATGTAACAACCTGCACATGTACCCTCCAACCTAAAATAAAAGATAAAAAGTAATAATAACATTTCTGTCATTTTCTGGTTACAAAAGTAATATTGTGATAGGTAACTGCTTTCATTCTCTTCTGCTTGCTGCTCAGATCTCTGAGGCCAAGAATTATAAGGCCTGCCTTCTTATTTAAAATAGGGAGGCCAGGCACAGTGGCTCATGCCTATAATTCCAGCACTCTGGTAGGCCCAGGCAGGCAGATTACTTGAGTCCAGGAGGTCAAGATGAACCTGGGCAACACAGCCAAACCCTGTCTCTACTAACAATACAAAAAATTAGCTGGGTATGGTGGTGTGTGCCTGTAGTTCCAGCTACTCCGGAGACTGAAGTGGGAGAATCACCTAAGTCTGGGAGGTCAAGGCTGCAAGCCAAGATCACACCACTGCACTCCAGCCTGGGCAATGGGAGTGAGACCCTGTCTCAAAAAAAAAAAAAAAAAAAAAACAAGGAGAGGCTGGGGTGCAGTGGCTCATGCCTATAATTGCACCACTTTGGGAGGTTGAGAGGCTGAAGTTATCGCTTAAGCCCAAGAGTTCCAGACCAGCCTGGGCAACATAGTGAGACTCTGCTTCTACAAAAAATAATGTTTCTTTAATTTGTCAAAAGGTCTAATATCCAGAATCTTTAAGAAACTCAACAAATCAACAAGCCAAAAACAAACAACCCCGTTTAAAAAATAGGCAAAGAACATGAATAGACACTTCTCCAAAGAAGACATACACATGGCCAACAAACATATGAAAAAATGTTCAATATCACTAATCATTAGGGAAATGCAAATCAAAACCACAATGAGATACCATCTCACGCCAGTCACAATGGCTATTATTAAAAACAACAACAACAACAACAACAGATGCTGGCAAAGTTGCAGAGAAAAGGGAATGCTCATACACTGCTGCTGGGAGTGTAAATGAGTTCAACCATTTTGGAAAATCATCTGGAGATTTCTCACAGAACTTAAAATAGAACTACCGTTTGACCCAGCAATTCAATTATTGGGTGTACACCCAAAGGAATATCAATCATTCTATCATAAAGACACATGCACACATATGTTCATCACTGTACTATTCACAATAGCAAAGATATGGAATCAACCTAGATGCCTATAAATAGTGGACTGGAGAAAGAAAATGTGGTACATATACACTATGGAATACTCTGCAGCTGTTTTAAGAAATGAGATCATGGCCATTGCAGCAACATGGATGAGGCTACAGGCCATAATCTTTTTTTTTAAATCTTTTTTTAAAATTATACTTTAAGTTCTAGGGTACATGTGCACAACATGCAGATTTGTTACATATGTAGAAAACCCCATCGTCAGACTGGGCACAGTGGCTCACACCTACGCCTGTAATCCCAGTACTTTGGGAGGCCGAGGCAGGCGGATCACGAGGTCAAGAATTCGAGACCAGCCTGGCCAACATAGTGAAACCCCATCTCTACTCAGAATACAAAAAATTAGCTGGGTGTGGTGGCAGACACCAGTAGTCCCAGCTACCTGGGAGGTTGAGGCAGGAGAATTGGTTGAACCCAGGAAGCAGAGGTCACAGTGAGCCGAGATCGCACCATTGCACTCCAGCCCAGGTGACAGTACAAGAGTCTGTCTCAAAAAAAAAGAAAGAAAAGAAAAGAAAACCCCATCATCTCAGCCCAAAAACTCCTTAAGCTGACAAGCAACTTCAGGAAAGTCTCAGGATACAAAATCAATGTGCAAAAATCGCAAGCATTCCATACATCAATAATAGACAAAGAGCCAAATCATGAGCAAACTCCCATTCACAATTGCTACAAAAAGAACAAAATACCTAGGAATACAACTTACAAGGCATGTGAAGGACCTCTTCAGGCAGAACTACAAGCTACTGCTCAAGGAAATAAGAGACGACACAAACAAATGGAAAAACATTCCATGCTCATGGATAGGAAGCATCAATATAGTGAAAATGGCCATACTGCCCAAAGTAATTTATAGATTCAATGCTATCCCCATCAAGATACCGTTGACTTTCTTCACAGAATTAGAAAAAACTACTTTAGATTTCATATGGAACAAAAAAAGAGCCCGTATAGCCAAGACAATCCTAAGCAAAAAGAACAAAGCTAGAGGCATCTCACTACCTGACTTCAAACTATACTACAAGGATACAGTAACCAAAACACCCTGGTACTGGTACCAAAACAGATATATAGACCAATGGAACAGAACACAGGCCTCAGAAATAACACCACACATCTACAACCATCTGATCTTTGACAAACCTGACAAAAATAAGAAATGGGGAAGGGATTCCCTATTTAATAAATGGTGTTGGGAAAACTGGCTAGCTACATGCAGAAAACTTAAACTGGACCCCTTCCTTACACCTTATACAAAAGTTAACTTAAGATGGATTAAAGATTTAAACGTAAGACCTAAAACCATAAAAATCCTAGAAGAAAACCTAGGCAATACCATTCAGGACATAGGCATGGGCAAAGACTTCATGACTAAAACACCAAAAGCAATTGCAACAAAAGCCAAAATTGACAAATGAGATCTAATTAAACTAGAGAGCTTCTGCACAGCAAAAGAAACTATCATCAAAGTGAACAGGCAACCTACAGAATGGGAGAAAATTTTTGCAATTTATCCATCTGACGAAGGGCTAATATCCAGAATCTACAAAGAACTTTAAAAAATTTACGAGAAGAAAACAAACAACCCTATCAAAAAGTGGGCAAAGGATATAAACAGACACTTCTCAAAAGAAGACATTTATGTGGTCAACAAACATATGAAGAAAAGCTCATCATCACTGGTCGTTAGAGAAATGCAAATCAAAACCACAATGAGATACCACCTCATGCCAGTTACAATGGCAATCATTAAAAAGTCAGGAAGCGACAGATGCTGGAGAGGATGTGGAGAAATAGGAACGCTTTTACACTGTTGGTGGGAGTGTAAATTAGTTTAACCATTGTGGAAGACAGTGTAGTGATTCCTCAAGGATCTAGAGCTAGAAACACCATTTGACCCAGCAATCCCATTACTGGGTATATGCCCAAAGGATTATAAATCATTCTATTATAAAGACACATGCACACATATGTTTATTGCAGCACTATTCACAATAGCAAAGACTTGGAACCAACCCAAATGCCCATGACTGTTAGACTGGATAAAGAAAATGTGGCAAATATACACCATGGAAAACTATGCCACCATAAAAAACAATGAGTCCATGTCCTTTGCAGGGACATGGATGAAGCTGAAAACCATCATTCTCAGCAAACTAACACAGGAACAGAAAACCAGACACCACATGTTCTCACTCACAAGTGGGAGTTGAACAATGAGAACATATGGGCACAGGGAGGGGAACATCACACACTGGAGCCTGTTGGGGAGTAGGGGGAAAGGGGAGGGATAGCATTAGGAGAAATACCTAATGCAGATGACGGGTTGATAGGTGCAGCAAACCACCATGACACACATACACCTATGTAACAAACCTGCACGTTCTGCACATGTATCCCAGAACTTAAAATATAATTTAAAAAAAGATTGTTTCCACGTTTGAGTTATGATAAATAACAATGTGATGAACACTTTTGAGCATAAATCTTGGCCTGCCATGGGATTTATTTGGATAAGTAAGAAAAAGTACAATAGTACAGTTTTTTAAACCATGTTTTAATGAGATACCCCTTTCTATTCTCCCCCTTTTTTTGACATTCCATGTCCTTTCATTCTTTGTGACCTTTCTTTACTTACTGGGTGACCTTAGCAATTTCTCGATATGCTTTTGGGCTTCTGTCGTATCTTATTTTGAAAGATTCTTCTGAGGATTCTATTTTCACTGAGTCATTTCAGTTGTCCTGGCCATTTGATTTGAGCTCTTAGTAGAGAACAGCATTCTCTTGGAGCTGATGCAATCTCTTATTATCTTATATCCTATTATACTTTACAAGTCATTCCCTAGGATATTTCAGTACATAACTTGGATCTTACATTTTCCTCTTCTTCTAATACCCTTGCCTTTTTAAAGCATATATTAAAATGGGTGGAAAACAGCCTTTATAACACAAACCTGCACTTTCTGAACCCTTTGTCCATGGGAAATACCTTATGCTTAGAGAGAAAGTACAACCTTGTATAATTCTTTTAGATCAGAGTTTCACTGGGGAACACAGCAGAATTACTGAAATGTGCACTTATTCGCATCCAAGTTGTAGTTAAACACCTTTCAATATTCAGTGCTTGAGCAAAACAGGCCCACAGATCTATACCAGCTATCTCCCTATGGCTACATTAAATGAAGCCAAATTTTAAAGTGTTTGAAAACACAAAAAGATTTCAAACATATCCAAGGGATTTCATTTCTTTCACACTTTGGCATTTTCAGGATCTGAAAAAAAAGTTCAAAGGTTGTTTGTTTGTTTTAAAACTCTGTGATTTAAGAGTCAGTGTTCTTTAGAAAGCTCCAGGGGGCATTCAGCCCCCAACACTACATGGCTGCCACCGTTTCTACCACAGCTTCCCCATCCATTCTGCAAGAGGGCTTACTAAATGCCACTACAGGGACAGAGGTCCAGCGTGGTCCCCAATCAGTCCCATCAGCCTGGCATTCAGCAGAATTTTAGACAAAATCAATGTTTCTCTGCCCTGCTATGAAACCTGCATAAAGAGACTTCCCCATGAATAAACATATCTGATAAGATTACATAGATCATTCCACTGGGGGAAATTGAAGCTGTTTAAAATGCAGTCTTTCTTGTCCTGCTGTAAACTCCACAGCATTCATTTTATTGAGAAAATGAACCTGACCAGGACTAAAATTTGGCCCAAATGTACCTGGATAACCATGGTTGTTGTTAAAATATTGAAATATTTACTAATTGGTACTGTCTGCTTACAGTACCAATAACTGTTTCCAGCATACCTGGCCAGGGACATCAGGCCCCTCCCTAGACCCCTCCCTAGACTCCTACCTCCCCATGATCCAGCAACGGGTAAAGAGTTAGCACCTGGTACAGAAGGAGCCTCTAGCTCCCTAATCTAGCAACACTGGATCAGGGTCCATTTTGATTGATGATCTAGTTCAGGAGTAATAAACATTTTGAATATCTTCTTGAATGGGACTCATGTGTCAGCTAACCTCAAAAAAACCATGGAATATGTGTTTACTGTAGTTTTAGTGGAGTGTTATTTTATTCTCACCTTCAATTTTTCAACAAATATTTATTAGGCACCTGCTCGGCGGCGAGCAGGCCACAGTCCTGGATGCTTACAATCTAGTAACGAAGAGAGGTAACTAAGTAAATTTCAATCCTGTGTGAGAAGGCTACAAAGAAGCAGGTATAGTGTGCTATGACAGCTCAGAGGAGAGGCCTTATGCAGGTTTACAGGAGGAAGCGACGGTAAACATGAAACTTCAGGGGCAAGCCTACATAAGCCACGTGAATAGGGGTGGGGACAGGTGTGGTATGGGGAAGGTACAAGCACAGTAAACAGCCTACAGAAAGGCCTAGAAGCCAAAAAGAAGCAGGCAAGTTCAGGGAGCTACAAGGAGTTCCTTGGGGGTGGACAGAGTGAAGTGATGAGAAAGAAGCTGTGGTGGTAAGTCGAAGAATGAACTGCTTTTTCCATCTCACAGTTGCATCTAAGCTGAGAATGAACTGTAGTTGGCTATTTTCATTCCTGGGTATCTTAGAGTACTTGTGATCGCAAGCTATATTCAAGCTTGCCAAGGTTCTGCTGAGCATTTGACTCCCAAGACTGCTCTGGAGGTCTGCTAAGATCCCCCTGCATGGTAAACCCAACAGCTATGAAGAAGATACGCAGCAAGGGGCTGACAGTTGGCTCCGGGGGACAGGGCCTCGCCAGGCTGATGGCTCCAGCGTGGAGCCTAGCACCACAAGCACGCAGTGAAAATCAGTTGAATGAATATATGAATGGAGAAATGAATGGTAATAAGTGACAGTGACAGTTTTTAAGATGATGCTGTCAGTGAGTGCCTCACAAATACTTGACTCGGTGATCACGACAATTCAATAGTCACTGCTTCCATTTCAGAGTGACACTTTGGCCAGGCACAGTGGCTCACACCTGTAATCTCAGCACTTTGGGAGGCCAAGACAGGAGTTTTGAGACAAGCTTGAGCCCAGGAGTTTTCAGAAAAGCTTGGGCAACATGGGGAGATCCTGTCTCTACAAAACATTTAAAAATTAGCTAGATATGGTGGCACACACCTGTAGTCCCAGTTAGTCAAGAGGCTAAGGTGGGAGAATTACTTGAGCCCAGGAGTTGGAGGCTGCAGTGAGCTATGATCATGCCACTGCACTCTGGCCTGGGTGATAGAGAGAGATCCCATCTCTTAAAACAAAACAAAAAAAAAGTGATGTTTTTAACATACATGTTTTAAGAGAAAAGATAAACACTTTACTAATTGTCTCCATCTCCTAACTGTCCTCATTGCTTGTTTTTCAAAGTCTGGAATGTGTGATGAGAGCCTTGCCACCATTTCACTCTTTTCTTCATCCATTGCCTTTTGCTCCTCAATCCCCTCTGGCTCCCCTTCCTCCTCATTCTTAAGTGGCTGGTGTTCTAGAATTACCAACTCTTCCTAACTTTCCAGAATGTTTGTGGTTTTAGCATTGAAAATCCACATCCCTGGATACTTTTCCTCCCCAGCCCAATCCTGGCAAACTGGAAAGGTTCGTCACCCTTCTGGTAAACAGCTTCTTTTCCAGCTGGATAAACTCTGGAAACAATGGGACACTTCAGTCACCTCAATGGCAGGAAATTATTATGGAGGAGAATTTCCAGAGCCTCACATAAATTCGCATAAATCTGGCAGTGAACAAGCAGGAAATGGCACTCTAAGAAGGAACAGCATCTACAAAGGTATGGAGGGTATTCTGACCGAGTGAAACAGAAGCCCAAAGAACATCAGGAGGGCTGAAGGGAGGAAATCAAGAGATTTCTAATTTTGAAGACAGATGTTTCGGTAACAAAATAGCAGATACGCTGGTGTTAATGTACAAGTAATAGCTGCTGAAAAGAAACCCTTTTGAATGCCGGTTTAGATTAGCTGTGCTCTGACTCTCATCCATTGCCGGAAATAATCAGAAATTTGCAGAACTTCCCACTATTCCCAAGGGTGAGTGTGGTCTGGATCCGGTCCTATCTATCACACTCATCCTGTTCATTCCTACTGTTAACGTGAATAAATAAGCAATCTGATGTGACTAAACACCACCATGGGCTGCTTGATATAGCAAAGGGCTAATTTATTTTTGATCTACCACTGATGTATAAACATCTGACTCAGAGCATCTCGCCTTCTCTCTAGGGACTCAAGCAGCTAAGTTGATGAAACACCTGACTGTTATGCAGCAGAACTTGGATTCATTTTGTCTCTCTTCTTTTCTAACTCTGCACTGTAAACATCTGTTTTCCCCTGTGGAAGCAAGAGTTCATCAGCAGAACACATAGCAGTCCTATATATAACAGTATTCTTGGCTATGATACTTCAATGTGTATGTCAAGGTCTTCTACTCACTATAGCTTCCTTGACTACCCTGATAACCAAGGAACTTCCACTTGTGTTTCTTTGGGTCACCAGAGTCCACCAAAATATTTCCCCATCATTTGCATCACACTGAACTGTGCTGGCTTTGCATAGGGGACATTGTTGGTTGCCTACAAAATCCCATTCCCCCTTCTTCTTTCCTAACAGAACCACAGTATTGTTCAGGTGCCACACAGTCAAGTGCCTCAAGGGAAGATGACTCATTCCAGCTAAAGGCAACCCTTCTAAGGGTGATACTACTCCTGTGGAGTGATCGGCTCAGGCACAGGGATATAACCCGGGGATGGCCAATGAGATGCAAGAGGCTGGAGCTTCTCTCATTCTTAATGAAAAGCCACTGGAAGACCAGATGGGTTGTCATTATAGATGTTAACCCTGCCTGAAATTGTTGCAGCCATGTTGCTGCCAGCCAGATGTAGCCAACACTGGGGATGACAGAACAGAGGCAGAAAGAACCAGAGAGCAGATCATAACCTTCTGATGAGGGCTTTTATCCTACAATACTCCTCCTAGACACTTTCCTGAAGGATGAGTTTTGGGTGTTGCAGGTAGTGAGTAAATGCCCTAGACTTATTTCTTGGGACTAATTCCACTTAACTAATTTAGTACTAATCTGAAAATTATTTTCACTAATTTGCAGCAGCTAAAGTCATGGTTTACTCTGATATTCTTAGACAATATTCATTATTGGTAGTAATAAGATATTTAAAAGGAAAAATGGGAAAGGAAGTAATAATATCATTGATAAAGACAAAAGGAAAATAGAAGCTAAAAGTGAAAAGGAGAAGTACAACAAGTAAAGAACTTTGAGAGTTCTTCTCTCTCATTAGTAGGAGAATTCTGTCATTGGAAACATACACTACAATGGGAAAACCCTAGTGACAGAACAGAAGTAAACCTTCATAAGAAAGATGGACAGCAGACATGATAGAATCGACTGGAATCCAAAGAATAGCACATGTAGCCGTCATTAACACTTGACCAAATGGTAGAATTGTACAAATAAGAAAATTGGACAAAAATTACTATAAGCATTCACTGATCATGGATATTAAAAGCTGTGAGCTGTCCTTTGTGTATGAGATGATATTATTGCATCATGATCAACAAGATGATTTTTCAAGCTACTCTTTCAACATGGCAGAGGATTGGCACTGAGCCAGCTTCACCTAATTATCCAGTGCCTCTTTGAAGATAGTTGACCAAAGAGAGATGTGCAAGTTTTTGATTGTCTCTAAGTTTCAGGTACCTTACCTGTAATTAGAGACAATACCTAATTCAAAGGTCTGTGAAGAGAATGAAAAAGATGGTATATGTGAAGCACTGAGCAAGTGTTTTGCACACTATAAGGTCTCAAATATTTAAGTTCCCTTTCCTTTGTCTTCCCACTCCTGATACAACTAAAAGGGTCATTGCTCCTTTGGAGTATATGTGAAGTCTGCCTTCTAATGAGTAATTACAGGCATAAGGATAGAGAGCTATTTGATCTGGGGCTGCCTCCTGGACTCAGCCACTTCCCACAGATGACTGTAGGCAGAATTGCAATTCAGCTCCAGTCTCACCAGCTCATTTGACTCAGAGTCAAGTGTTCCCCCAAAGAATTACCATTGTATGGCCTAATAAAGTACTTATTCCACTGATGGCAGCAGCTGCTGCCATCAAACTGGCTACAGGAGGCAGGCGTGACTGGGGCTGCACACTCCATGGAGCTGGTGGGAGTCCCACCCCTTCTGGGCGGGTCTACAGCCACCCAAACTGTGGCTGTGGATCCAAGCCTGTACTCATGGAGCGGACCAGGAGCAGACAAAATCTGACCTCCTGGGTGCAGCTGCAGCTGCAGGATCCATGGCTGCAGACCTTGGCCTCTAGCTCCATGGAGCAGGCAGGAGCCAGGGACAAGCAGGAACCCCACCCCTTCCAAGTTGGCAGGGCAGGAGCTCCCTGGGTACAGCTACAGCCCACACTCCCAGGCCCAGGAGCTGGGCATCTCTGCAGCCTGCATCCTGGTGGGGGGGCCAGGAAGCCCCTCCCCATAGTCCCTGCTGGCTTGGGTGTGTCTTCTCCCGCTGCCTGGCCTCAGAGTAGGGCTGGGGCCAAGCCTAGGGCCTTGAATGACAGTGGGAGGCAGAGTCCTGGGCAGAAGCAGTGGGTCCCCCTGAAAGGCCCCACCTTCAGGCCAGGGAAGACCTGAAGGCTGGGGGCCAGGCTGTCAGTCCTGTTGAGGGGAGTGAGGACTTCTGGGTCTCCTCTGGGCCCACCCATGGCTGCCCATGGACCATTCAGCAGGCACTTCCTCCCCTCTGAGGTCCATAAAAGCCCCAGGCTCAGCCACAGCAGGGCAGAGGGCGGAGGACAGAGAGACAACAGGTGGACCAGCTGCAGAGAGGAGCTACCCTCTCTGCTGAGAGCTGCACACTTAACAGGATGACCTGCCCACAGAGAGGAGCTACCCATTGCAGGTCTCCTCTGAGCTGTTCTAACACTAAATAAAGCTTCTCTTCCTCTTCGACACCTTTTACTTGTCTGCATACTTCGTCCTTCCTGGACACAGGACAAGAACTCAGCAAAGGCACCACCAGGTACAGAGGTTTCCAGGAAGAAAATTGACACCCCAAAGATCCCATAACAACACGATAGTGTAGTCATTTATATGACGTTCTTTACTACTAGACTGGAAATTGCTAGAGGGAATTCCTTTCTGTAACCAAGAGCCTCACACAGAACCTGAACATAGAAGATGCTCAGCAAGGAAGGGAGAAAGGAATGGAAAGAAGGAAGATGGAGGCAACAAACAACAGAATGGGCAATGCTTAGCTTCTAGACCATTGCCGTCTGGTATAAATGTAATGCAAACCCTAAGTGTGAACCATGTGTGTAATTTTATATTTTCTAATAGCTATATTAAAAAGTAAAAAGAAACTAGATTAATATTTAATAATATATTTTACCTATCAAAATGTATCCAAAATATTATCATATCAATGTGTAATCAATATAAAAAACTATTGTGAGATTTTAAAATTTTTGTATTAAATCTTCCAAATCTGCTGTATATTTTACACTCATTGAACATCTCAACTTGGACTGGACATATTTTAAGAATTTGACAGCCACATGGGGCCAGAGGTTTCCATATTAAACAGTGCAGTTTTAGACTCTACATACCTTCTCAGTGTCTTTTCCATTTCAGAAGCCCTGCCTTCCCCAACTGGAGCTCCACCTACTTAAAGGTGTCTAGCTCTTCCCAACTAGCTACTTAACTATCCAGGTTAAAAACACTCCCATCTCCCAGATTCCTGCCTTAAAATGCCACTTAGTTTGGTGTTATTAAGTGCCAATCAGTTTAAGTAGCTAATATTCCCAAGTAACAGTCTAGTTTTTAACATGTTTTAGGAAGGAAGACACTTTCTTCCCATTAAAGGCTTTATACATATCCTATATTGGAAAAATAAATGTGACTAAGAACTTCAATGAAGGCACTTCAGAATGTCCCTGGCACACCGAAAGATGTGGGTGAAATATAGTATTTTGGTCCAGGACTCACTGAATACAGAAATTATCATCTGTCTTCATGTCCCCAGTGCCAAGCACTGTGTCTGGCACGAAGACAGCACAATAAATTTTGGTATTATATGTCATTAAAACCAGTTGAGAAATACAAGTGAGAGTTCCATCAGAGCTAGTTAAGGTTACCCAGCAAGGAAAAGATATTCATGATGAATGACTAATGGAGTTCTTGGGTTTTTAAATCAAAGAGTCAGTATTTTATTAGAAAGTGGAAAAAACAAAATGACATAATGGGAAAGAAATAAAATGGCAAAAGTCCCTTAAAGTCCATGGATCAGAGAGCAGAGCATCTATGACTAATCTTCAGGGATTGTGGGGGAGGATATTTACACACTCATTCAACAAATATTTCTTAAACTGCTATGTGCCAGGCTGTGTGCTTGGCAGAAGCCACACAAATGTAAGACATCGTTCCTATCCTAAAGGAGCTCTAGACTTGAGAACAAACAGGCATGAAAAATAAACAGCTTCCTACCTTATGATGTGATGAAAGCTATGCTATAAGGGAGATATTTGCAAAGAGGAATGAGTTCAAAAAGAAAGGAGGGACAGTTTAGGAAGTTTCAGGATAGCTTCATAAAGGAAGAGAAAATAAGACCTTGACAGATCAGTAGGTTTAACAACATGTGCAAAGACAGAGGAAAGAAAATACGTATAGAATGTTCTAGAAAGGAGAGTAATGCAGTGTAAGTGGAGCACAGCACTGCATGAAAAGTGAAGAGTAGCAGGAGATGATACTGAAAAAGCAGACTGAGCCCAAATCACAAAGGACCTTACAATGCTCTGCACAGGGATTTGGACTTTAGCCTAAAGTCAAGGTGGATCCATCCCAAAGTTCTAAGCAGATACATGATAGGGGAGAATTTATTTGCCCACAGGAAGCCAGAAGTGATCATGTGACTTATTTGGGCCAATGAAACGTGAATAGACATGATGCCACATTCTGGCCGGGCGCAGTGGCTCACACCCGTAATTTCAGCACTTTGGGAGGCCAATGTGGGTGGATCACCTGAGTTCAGGAGTTCAAGACCAGCCTGGCCAACATAGTGAAACCCCATCTCTACTAAAACTACAAAATTAGCCGGGCGTGGTGGTTCACACCTGTATTCCCAGCTACTCAGGAGGCTGAGGCAGGAGAAGCACTTGAACCTATGAGGCAGAAGTTGCAGTGAGCTGAGATCGTGCCATTACACTGCAGCCTGGGCAACAAGAGCAAAACTCCGTCTCAGGAAAAAAAAAAAAAAAGTCATGCCGCATTCTTTTTTTTTCTAGCCAGTGACTAACAACTTTAAGATAGTGGCTTTTCTCTCTGCCTGGGTTCCAGAGTGAATACAATTGAGGTAGGAGGCAGGACTCAACTCCAGACCAGATTGAAGATGGACTGAAACAGGGAAGTGGCACTGAAAGCACCTCTCCATAAGACGTGCCCACCAGCACCGTGACAGTTTACAATCACCATGGCCACACCCAGAAGTTACCACCTCTTCCCATGGCAACTAGCAGGAAGTTGTCACCCTTTCTCTGGAAATTTCTGAATAACTCACTGCTTAATTTGCATGTAATTAAAAGTTGGTATAAATATGACTGCAGAACTTCCCTGAGTTGCTACTCACAGCACACTGCCTATAAGGTAGCCCTCTCTGCAGGAGCAGTGACCAAGCTGTAACACCACCTCCTCAATAAAGCTGTTTTCTTCTACCACCAGCTTGCTCTTGAATTCTTTCCTGAGCAAAGCCAAGAACCGTCCTGGGCTAAGCCCCAGTGTTAGGGCTCACTGGCCCTGTACTGCCGTGAGCACAGCCTTCCTGCTGAATGACAGTGGATTTGTAGTGGGAGTAAGAATTAAGACTTTGTTGTCTTAGCCACTTTGATTTGCAGGAGCTTTCTTATTACTGCATAAAAACTGCAGGCTATCTTGACTGATAGAGCAGGAGGAGCAGCATGATGAGATTTATATTTTTAAAATATAATTGACAACAACATGGATGATGGATTAGAAGTAGGAGAGGAAGTTAATTACAGGCACAAAACCAATACAGAGATATTGCAATAGTCCAGGAAAGAGATAATAAAGGCCTAAAATGAGAGCAATGACAATGGAGATGAAGAAAATGAGTTATACTTAAGAAATATTTACATTGCAATATCAACAATATTACATTGCAATATCAAAGACTGTAGTGATTATCAAAATGTGCTTTATAGACGTTTTTTGTCATCTATTCCTATGTAACAAATTACCCCAAAACTTATTGACTTAAAACAATGATAAATGTATATTATCTCACAGTTTCTGTGGGTCAGAAAGTTCAAGAACAGCTTAGCTGGTGGTCCTGGTTCAGGATTTCTCATGAGGTTGCAGTCAAGATATTGGCCAGGGCTGCAGTCATCTGAAGGTTTGACTGGGGCTGGAGGATCCATTTCCAAAATGGTTCACGTCTATAGCTGGGAAGTTGATGCTAACTGTTGGCAAGAGGCTTCTGTTTCTTATCATATGGATCTTTTCATGAGGCTGCTTGAATGTCCTCGTGATGTGGCAGCTGGCTTTCCCCAGAGTGAGTGACCCAAAAGAGAATATAGTGCAGTGGCAATTTCTCTTATGGCCTAGCCTTATAAGTTACATAACATGACTGCTTGCATATTCTTTGGCCACACTGACCAAATATGCACTGTACGAAGGGTCCCTAAAAAGAGGTGAATATAGGAAGTGAGGATCAAGAAGGGCCAGCTTGAAGCCTGACTACCACAATGCACAAAGTGGAAATAGAGAAGCTGACTCTGAGACTTCTAGCTTAAATGATTCAATGGTGAGATTAAGCAAGATACAGAAAGGGGGTGGGGGGACCAGTTTGGGAAGGGAGACAGCAGATCATTAGTTCTATTTTGGAACTGCCATGGGGAGGAGCCTCAAAGACATGCAAACAGAGATGCCTAATTGTTAAATAAGCAGCTCCTAAGAGAGGGCTGATAACTTAGGAATGAGTATTATCTAAGTGGTGGGAGGAGCAAAGGCAGAAAACAATATGGCCCAGGAAGTATGTACAGAAAAAAGAGGGAAGAAACGAAACAAAACACCAGGAACGGATCCTTATGAAGAGAGTCTTATATTTTTAAGGAAAGGGGGAAAGAGGAAAAGTCAGTAAATGGCACAGGGCAGCAGGACTCAAGGAAGTAATCAGAAGATAGGTGTTGTCTGGATCGGGAGACTATGGTGGACAGTTCTGTGAGTTTCAGAAGCAATGTCACGTGACATAAAGCAGTCAAGCAATGTGAAAACTGAGACAAGCCCACTGGATTTCAGAGATACAGTGGGTGGCCATATGTAAGTATCTCAGTGGAGGTGGGATGGTATTGCTCACCTAAATTCATAATTTCACTGTTGAGATTAAAGTCTTCCTCTCATGCAATAGAGGTGGCTTCCCTCAAAACAGGCCCACAGTATAACACCTTGAGTACAGAACAACCACAGCCCACCCATGATGTAAGAACTAGTCCATACAGCAGTGGAAAACTCCTTTTATCATGGGTCTATTATGCGCTGTCTATTGCGGATGGAGCATGAATGGGTCAGAGAAAGAACCATTTCTTCTTCCCAAGCAAACAACTTTGCCTTCATGAAAAGCTTAGGTTATTGATGAATTTCTTAGGGCATATTGCTACTCTATGGATCTAGGGTTATAGGTCAGGAAGTCCCAAACCGATAATCACAGGATTCAAAAATCATAAGAAGAGATAATCTTGATGAATCTTCTTAAAGATAAAAGAAGACCCAGTAATATTAAACTATTTGTTCAAGGTCATTTTTTTTTTTTTTTTTTTTTTGCTATGATTGGGTCCTGGCTTTCTGGCTCACTGCTTCCTGTCCAGAACTCTTTTAACTCATTCACATTTCTTCACATTATTTTACACACACACACACACACACACATAGATATAAATCTAATATCAGGAGAAACTGATGTTCAGTAGTTTAATAGGCATCTCCAATTTAACATAGCTAAAACAGATCTCTCGATGTTGTTCCTGAAAATAGATCTCTCCCCACCTCCCCATAACCATAAAGGGTACACTCACCCACACCCAGAAACCTTTCTTGATGGCTCTCTCTCTCACCATCATAGCATTTACCAATATCTGACGTTCTTTTAGATTTTTATCTGCTTATTTATCACCCCTTTCCCACTGAAATGTAAGCTCCATGGCGCCATTTTGTTTGGAGAAAACTCTTCACAGCTTTAAAAGTGGCTGGCACATAGTAGGCGACCAAAAAATATGTGTTGAATGAATCCATTAGTATTAAATCCTGTGGTCAGGAAACACTTATGGCAATATTATTTTTAGTTAAATGGGAACTTAATGTAGGGACTTACCAGAAACTGAAAGCAGAAATGTCACAGTCATTGCTATAGGCCATGTAGTTGCCTTTGATTTTAAAAACAATGAGGCCGGGCGTAGTGGCTCACACCTGTAATCCCAGCACTTTGGGAGGCTGAGGCAAGTGGATCAATTGAGGTCAGGGGTTCAAGACCAGCCTGGCCAACATAGTGAAACCCGGTCTTTACTAAAAATACAAAAATCACCTGGGCATAATGGCACACGCCTGTAATCCCAGCTACTTGGGAGGCTGAGGCAGAGAATTGTTTGAACCCAGGAGGTGGGAGTAGCAGTGAGCCAAGATCGGGCCACTGCATGCCAGCCTGGGTGACAGAGTGAGACTCCATCTAAAATAAATTTTAAAAGACAATGACAGTCACAGTACCTCAGAAATCTGTGTCTAGGATCAAACACCAGCCTATTAATATGCTCAGAAGCAAGTGGCCCTGATACAACAGGAGGTAATATGGCAAAATCAAAACTTACTACTACCCTAAATTAATGACTTTGGCCATATATTGTCAATATCCATTGAGCCTTTCTCACTTCTAGACATCCTGCCCGGAAATTATAGAAACAAACTCAGTTACAAAGCAATAAAGGACACTGCTGTGAAGGTTCCAATTCCACTAACTTATGTATTCATTTATTCTCTTCATTCAGCAAACTTTCATTGAGTGGATACTATGTACGTGACACAACTAGGTGCACAGACTAAAATCCTATCTGGAATAGTGTTTGCTATTGTTTTTGTTGCAGTCTTATCTCTGCCACCATCATCTTATTCATGCACAGCTGGAGGCATATAAAGGTTACCATGGGAAACTAAAGAAAGGCATCTCGGTGTCCTTTACTTATTTTTCCTACCATGGGGAGTGATGATGACATTTATCAAGCAGTCTCACCTAAACCACTGACAAGTTGTTGTATCCTAAGAACTTATGTCTCTATCTTGGGACCATATTATCTAAGTTACCTGAGTCGTAAGGATGAGGAGAAGCATTTGGTCTTATTTCAGAAGCGAAATTCCATTCTCCTACTTTGACAATATTTTCCCAGTAGTAATTTAATCCTCAGAATCCTGTAAGACCCTTAGGATGGTAATGAATAAATGAATGGCTGCAGTACATTAAATCCTTATTTTCATCCTAAGAGCTTGATCTTGGTGGTTACCATTTTTCAACTCTTCAATCATCTATTGCAACATATCATGATACAACAGAAACTATTTAGAAGCGAGTAAGATGCTAACTGCTGTCATGTGCATTTAGAAATGGTCAGTTGACCAGAGGAGAAATCAGATGGTTAAACTTCTGCAACATTTTTCAAAGACCTCCAGTAAGGCTTAATACCTTGAAATATGAATTAGAGGAAGAGAAAGATTTGCCTGTCCTAAAATTTTGGCAAAGAAACAACAGAAACCTATCTTCGAACCCATCAAACAATCCTCTTCTATCTGACCCTTACCAAGAGCTCTCTTTATCTCCTTGGAATATTGACTTCCTTCCAATATAGATAGGACTTCTCTGCATTCCCCAGGTGGGCCTGTTGTCACTAAGAGTTTTTAACATGATGCATTAACCTCCTTGGGCCGCTGTAACAAATTACCCCAAACTGGGTGGCTTAAACCAGCAGAAATTTATTTTCTTACAGTTCCAAAGTCTAGAAGTATGAAATCAAGGTGTCAACAGGGCCATCCTCTCTCTGAAGGCTCCAGGAAAAAAAATCTTCCTTGCCTTTTCCAGCTTCTTCCATTTCAGGTTGCCAGAGCAATCTTTGGCATTTCCTGGTTTGTAACTGCATCACTTCAATTTCTGCATCTGTCTTCACATGGCCATCCTCCCCCTATGTGTGTCTTTATTTTTCTTTTGAAACAGGGTCTCGCTCTGTCACCCAGACTGGAGTGCAAGTGGCACAATCACAGATCACTGCAGCCTTGACTTCCTGGGCTCAAGCGATCCTCCTGCCTCAGCCCCACTGAGTAGCTGAGACTGCAGTGCACCACCACACCCCGCTAATTTTTGTATTTTTTGAAGAGATGGGGTTTCACCATGTTACCCCAGTCTGGTCTCAAACTTGGGCTCAAGTGATCTGCCCGCCTCAGCCTCCCGAAATGCTGGGATTACAGGCATAAGCCACCACACCCAGCCCTGTGTGCGTCTTTCTGTCCAAATCTCCCTCTTCTTATACAGACATCAGTCACTGGCTTTAGGACCCATTCTAATCCAGTACGACCTCATCTTAACTGGATTACATCTGCAAAGAACCTGTTTCCAAATAAGGTCACATTCACAGGTACCAGGGCTTAGGACTTCACCTTATTTAGGAGGACACAGTTCAACTCACGACAATGCCCAAACTGTGAGCTTTCTAATCTGAGAAAATTCCACCAAATAGTATTATAAACATGACGTAGCACTTGGACTCTCTGGGCCTTCTCTGAGAAACTGGAATAATCCTTCTCATCTTTCAAAAGTTTGTCACAAGTTATAATGAAACAATTTCCTTCCTTCCTCCTTCTTTCCTTCACTCTTTCCTTCCTTTATTTCCTCCTTTTCCTCTCTCCTTCTTCTTTTCCTTCCTTTCTTATTCCTTTCTTTCCTTCATTCTTTCCTGCATTTCCTCCTTTTCCTCTCTCCTTCTTCTTTTCCTTCCTTTCTTATTCCTTTTTTTCCTTCCTTTTCACAAATACTTGTATTTACAATGAGATAACCCAGTATTTCTGCTTTGGAAGATAGAAAGATGAAGTGACAGTCCCACATTCAAAATTCAGAATTAGGGCTGGGTGTGGTGACAGTAGCCCTAGTCCCAGCTACTTGGGAGGTGGAGGCAGGAAGATCGCTTGAGCCCAGGAGTTTGAAGCTGCAGCGCGCTATGAAGGTACCTGTGAATAGCCACTCCAACCTGGGCAACACAGAGAGACCTCATCTCAAAACAAACAAAAAAAAAAGACTTTGTTAGAAGATTCAAAAATCATAATATAAGGCAGAAGGTGGTGGTTGGCATAAGAGAGTCCCAGATACTGTGGCACAAAATTCCTGCTGAGAAGAATCCAGCAAGACATTGGAGCTTGACCTTGAAGAATTATCTAGGATTTGGAGTTTCAGAGATATAGAAAAAGAGTTCCCAGTTAAGCTGGAAGCAAAAGCATACAGATGAGAAACCAGTGTATTTATAAATTTCTCAATGTGTCAAGGGCCCCTTATGCGTCATTGCTACAAACACATTTCAGAAGTTTTAATAGAAAAGAGATTGGAAGGGGAAAAAAAGCAGCAAAAAAAAAAAAAACCTAACAATGGTCATCTTTGAGTGGTTAAGAAAAATTGTGCTTTTATTTATTTTTCAAATTTTTTCTAATGAGCTTGCTTTATTTTTAGTTAGAAAAATTTTTTAATTTTTCAAGAAAGATTTTTCAAATCACCTCAAAATTTTTGACTCAAGAAAAGGACAAATTGAATCTTTCCAGACACAGAATGTTGACTGAGTGAGACAACCATCATCAAGTCCGTTATGACACAGAGGAAGGGAGCGGCCATGAGAGCTAGCTGGTCAATCCGCTGGCTCCTGCAGACACAGGCATCTTAGCCTCCACTTGAAGGCAGAGTAGAACTTGGATTTTTTCCTTTAGGTAAGCAATGTCTGCCCTCTGCTGGGCATTTAAAAGTTACCAGAGACAACACTTTGCCTTTCCCATGTGGCAAGACAGAGTGATCAAGAGACAAGAAAGGTAAAATCACCATTCTGATCTTGAAGGCATTCGTTTTATTACTTTGACCAGGTTTCCCATTTCTATAAGCATACTCCCACATCAGAGAGGAAAGCCCTTTGTTCTCTTTCCCTCAGAGACCGGCAGCACAGCCCACCCTTGTCTGGGACTCCAGACCACCATCTGAGTCAGGGGCACATGGTTTCAGCTGGCAGAGGGCAGGTATGCTCTGGTTTGTAGGGGGTAGGGGGTAGGAGGCAGGGGTTGGGCTCAGTACCCCAGTGCTTGGGGTTGGCTGGAGGGTCTGCCTAAAGTGACATGGACAGTCACGATGCAGAAAGGAATCAGCTGTTTCTCCTAACTCAACACCTTTGAGTGGGGTTTTTTCTGAATTAGGCTACATTCTCAACTTCAACACTATTGACTTTCAGGACAGGCTCGTTCTTGGTTATTACACAGAGGACGGTGGGGGCTGTCCTGTGCATTAGAGGATGTTTGGCAGCATCCCTGGCTTCTACCCACTACATGCCATGGCACCCTGCCCTCTGTTGTGACAACCAAAAATATCTCGAGACATTGTCAGCTTCCCCTCCTTCCTACCTGGAGGGAGGATGAGGAAAGCTGGGTAGGGGGAACGGCCCCCTGCTGAGAATCATTTCTTGAGAACCAGCTTCTCTTCCTTTTAAGCCCTGGCATACATACAAACTATCACTCTCATCATGTGCAAACAAGCAGCAATGACAAGGACAAATAACTAGAAGTTAAAGACCCTGGCCAGGCATGGTGGCTCATGCCTGTAATCCCAGCACTTTAGGAGACCGAGGTGGGCAGATCACCTGAGGTCAGGAGTTCGAGACCAGCCTGACCAACATGGTGAAACCCAGTCTCTACTAAATATACAAAAATTAGACGGGCATGGTGGTGCACGCCTGTAATCCCAGCTACTCAGGAGGCTGAGGAAAGAGAATCGCTTGAACCCAGGAGGCAAAGGTTGCAGTGAGCCGAGATGGCACCATTGCACTCCAGCCTGAGCAACAAGAGCGAAACTCCATCTCCTCCCAAAAAAAGAAGTTAAAGACCCTGTGTTTCCCTATGCCACATCCCGGAGCCTCCTGGCCTTGGTTTCATCAACTGCAAATGTGTGTGTGTGTGTGTGTATGTATATATATCTCATTACTTTTATTTTGAAAGACTGTTGTATGTTTAGTTAACAAACACTTACTAAGCACCTACTATGTGTAAGGCAGTGTGCTGATGATTCCATGAGGAACAGTTTCAAGTTTCAAGTTTGAAAATGATATTACTATGCAGAACCTGATGCACTATACAGACGTGCTTCTATGGGAAAATTAATAACGAATCACTGGGAGATAGCACTTTAAGAAAGACAATATTGACCAGGTACAGTGGCTCCCAGCACTTTTGGGAGGCTGAGGTGAAAGGATCACTTGAGCCCAGAAGGTCAAGGTTACGGTGAGCTATGAGTGCCACTGCACTCCAGCCTGGGTGACGGAACAAAACTCTGTCTTCAAAAAAATAGAAAGGAAGAGTGAATACAGGCCCAGAACCTCTCATTCACATTTCTGAAATCCAAAAAATTCTGAAAACCTTTTTTCTTTTAATGTATTTGGCATCAAAATTTATTTGGTGGCCTGAAGTGAATGACACCACTGACAGTCTTCATTGCTTCATTGGTCCTGCTGAATGTGAATATTCATGCTTTTCTAATAAATATGAATGTGTTTGGTCAAAGGGTGCTTGCTCAGACTGTGCTGGGGGTGTTACATCATATAAAACATGTGCACTGTTTTGCCTTTCTGAAACCCAAAATAATCTGAATTCCAAAACATATATGGCCCTGAGGGTTTTGGATAAGGTATCGTGGACCAGAATATGTAAAATCTCAGGAAACTGAGCAAAACTGGAGCTAACACCTTCACACTATAAGTATTCATTATTCCTCATTTGCATCTTGTACCGTGCCCAGCAAACCGTGAGCTCACGAGATAAATAGGGAAAGATGGGAGTGTGAGTTTGCATGTAGGGCATGTGGATTTTGTCCCTTCAACAGCACAGGTAGCCTCTGTCCAAAGAAACCAGTCACTGTTCACATCCATCTCCCAGAAAGGAAAGAAGCAAAACTTAATCATAGATGTGGCCCAGTTCCCCTCTGTAGCCCCAGGTACTGGAAGCAGCCCTCCTGCTGGAAATGACACTTCTCTCCAGTTCCAGCGAGCGGGGACCCACTTCAGCTCACCCAGTTTGCCTGTTCTGTTCTCCAACTTCCTTAATGCCCATTCAGCCCAGCAGGCTCAGACCGAGAGGAACAGCTCCTGCATCCTTGGGTCTAGGTCTCCGCCAAGTTGGCGGTGGAGGGAGAGGAAGGGGTGGTGCTCTTGCCCTGTTGTTTAATATGCAGAAGATTTTATGGGAGCCATGGATTAATCAGCTCAAAAAAATAAGAAGAGATATTTATGGTAAGTTCGAGTTTTACAACCACTCAAGAGGTTTTCACTTCAAAGGATTTTAGCTCAAACCAGAGCTCAATGTCTCATCACCACCAACTTCAATCTTTTGGCCTTCAAAGGTCTTGTCTCCCTGACTCAATTCTTCACTTCAGTTTATTTGTTTGAAAATATATACTGAACCTGTATCACGTGCCAAGTGCTATGCTGGGTGATGGAAATATACACATGAATAAGACATGGCCCCTGCCTGGGAAAAGTCATGGTCCAATAAGGGAGACATTGCTGGACAATAGGCTGTCTCCAATCACTTTATGAGCAAAAGCTACTTTTCTTTTACACTAAGTTTGTGGCTGAAAGCAGATGTCAGGGCAGGGTGCGGTAGCTCACGCCTGTAATCCCAGCATTTTGGAAGACCGAGGCAGGTGGATTACTTGAGTCCAGGAGTTCAAGACTGGCCTGGCCAACATGACGAAACCCCGTCTCTACTAAAACTTCAAAAAAATTAGCCAGGTGTGGTGGCTCGTGCCTGTAATCCCAGCTACTTGGGAGGCTGAGGCAGGAGAATCACTTGAACCCAAGAGGCGGAGGTTGCAGTGAATGAAGATCACGCCACCACACTCCAGCCTGGACAACAGAGCAAGACTCTGTCAAAAAAAAAAAAAAACAGAGGTCAGCAAACAGGCCTGCAAGCCAGCTGGATGTTCTTTTTTTTTTTGGACAGAATCTCACTCTGTCACCCAGGTTGGAGTGCAGTGGCATGGCATGGTCTTGGCTCACTGTAACCTCTGCCTCCCAGGTTCAAGTGATTCTCCCACCTCAGCCAACTGAGTATCTGGGATTATAGGTGTATGCCACCACACCGGGCTAATTTTTGTATTTTTAGTAGAGATGGGGTTTCACTATGTTGGCTAGACTGATCTCGAACTCCTGACCTCGTGATCTGCCCACCTTGGGCTCCTAAAGTGCTGGAATTACAGGCGTGAGTCAACGTGCCCGGCTGCATGTTCTTATAAATAAGGTTTTGCTGGAACATAACCGCACACATTTGTTTATGTATTGTCTGTAGCTGCTTTTGCACTACAATATGTAGCTGCTTTTGCACTACAGTAGCGAGTCGGGTTTGCTCTGAGTACGCAATAGAGATCATACAGCTCCCAAAGCCTAAAATAGTACCTGTATGGAAAAAGTTTGTCGACCTCCGGACTTAAGGATAGGTAGAGGGCTGGTGGCAGGGAATGCTATGAAAGAAGGTAAAAAGAAAGAAATTCCTGACAGTCGAGCCTCCGAGAAGAACGATAAAATGACAGTGTATAAGTCGGCATTTGGCTCAACTGTGCATTACAGAAAACTCAATTCTAGGCTTAAACAAAATAAAGGTTTTATGTCTCCTACGTGAAAGAGGTCAAGAGGTGGACAGCCTAAGTTTGGGTTTGGTGGCTTCATGGTCACCAGGGACCCAAATTCCTTTTATCTTTCTGCTCCCTGTCATTCTTAGCAGGAAGTTTCCTTCCTCCAGTTTGTCTCATGGCCCAGTATAGCTGCTGGAGCTCCTGTAATTACATCTGTGTTCCAGATAAACAGTGAAAAAGGAAGCAAAAAAAATCTACCTTTTATCCAAGTCAATTCTCTTTAAGAACATGACCTGGAACTCTCACTCTAAAACCTCCATTTCCAACTCAGTGGCCACCCCTAGCTACGTGGAAAATGGAGATTCAGTCTTCCACAGCACCCTGCTCATAAACCCTTCACATTTTTTTCCCACAGAACCACAGAAGCGCGTATAGATATTAGCATATTCACAGCTAGGATATGAGATCCTCTAATTCAGTTCCAAAATGAACATTGTGAACAAGGCTCACCAGAAAAAAATGGAAAACCTCTTCCCTGTCTCACTATTAATGTTTTTGTTCATTTTTCAAATATTTTTGAGCCTCTCCTGTGTTCCACTTTGCTTGCCACTGCAACCCTCTCTTTCTTTTTTCCTTTTTCTTTTTTTTTTCTTTTGATGTGTCTTTTTGTTGTTGTTGTCATTTCAGAAAACAGTGGGATAGAAGAAAGCTTTTAAGGTATCATCTAAACCATTCAATTATTCCATGATTAATTATGTGAGTTGACTTTCCTTTACATGGCACATATATGTAACTGTTAGCAAGTAGTATATGTCTTTGGATGTTATGTCTTCCCAAGTGGTATGGCTTAAAGTTGTTTTGTAGTGTTGTTAATGTAAAGGGAATTTACATCTTATAAAAGCACCCATCCATTGTTATATTTGTTTACATTTCTCTCCTCCAATAAATAGACTATAACTCCTTAAGAACTTTGTGTTTGCTAACTGCAGGCATTTAATAAATGTTCCATGAGGGAATAAAAGAATGATCTTTCAACCTTCTGGTTGAGGACTCCCTGCCTTTAAAACTGAGCTTAGTGACTGTTTCCTGTTCTCTTGAGACAGATGACAGAGATGAGGATAATGCTTTCGTGTGTGCAGGACTTCAAAATTTTCTAAGAGCTTTTCACATACATTTTTTAATAATTTAAAAATAAATTAACCTAGAAAATATGCCTTGACCATGGGAGTGGTAGCAAGTATCCCTTTTACACTGAATGAAGTCAGGAGGAGTTGTCTTTTTCCTTCCAATGGGTTCTTCCTTCATTCAAATCCTTTAATAGCAAGATTTGAAAATGTGCATTTCAAATGCCAGGAGAAACATGACTACCTTCCTCAACTGTAGGAAAACCAAGAAGTAGAGAAGTTAAACAGCATTGAAAGGAATCCAGGTTAAGACTTGGGAAAATTGTGCTGAACATAAAATATATGAAGCAGGAAAATGCTTTCCTAAGAGGTATGGAATCACCACAAAAATGGCACACACTGCGGTTCCAAAATTGCTTCATTCTGAAGGGCTTGGTTCAATTTTCCTTGGGAAAAACATGCATGAAAAAAATTGGCCACCAGAGGGTGCTGTACCAAAATCCAATGGAATTCCTGCGAATTCCTTATAGAGTGCTCACATGTTGAAGACCTACCATGGGCCAATCTCAAAGCTTTCCCGGTTGTTTTCCCAATCAGTTCTCCATAAACTGTGCTTCCTGGAAAAGCACCCTGACTTCTGCTCTAGACTTCCAGAGCAGAACACCCCTTCTTAGAAGCAGAGTCACATGGGACCAACACTGCCCTCACTGGGAGAGCACTGTCACCTACAACCCAGTACCCTTACACTAACAGTCCCTTTTCTATTCTTGCATCTGCTCGTGAATATAATAATTTACATATGGTTAATTTATGTCTGCCACTTCCCTTAAGTACACTGGTGATTAATAAATCAGGACAATATGAGAACCTATGAGACTGTTACATTTAATTTCATAATTAATAATTAAGATTAAGAGACCTGTTTGTCATTTGGGAACACCAGGATTCATCCTCTTAAATGCCATCTGGATTTCTTGTCAATTATTTGATTTGTTTAAGCCTTGTTTATTCTCATTCAAAAGCCCTCAGATTTCATTAATTTGAAATACCAGAAACTCAGCTAATCATCTTAGCAGAAAACAAAATATGCAGAAGCTCAACACTTTAATCAATGTGGTCATGAAGAAAGCGAAAGGGGCGTGGGTGGGGAGATACCTACTCTCCCATCACATTAGCCACCAATTACCTGTGGGACCGTGAGGTCACACGTACTCTGTACTTCTCGACCTCAGAGAGAGGGTTGGACTAGAGTAGAGGCTTTTACCTTTTCAAGTGAACCCCTTCTTCTGTAATGGAGGGGGTATATTCCACCAATGTCCTGGCTCTAAAGAGATGGTAAACAGGTGGCTTCACTCAAGTTTATAATGTTTTGCCTTTCATGCTACACCACCTCTCCAGGTCTCTAGAAGCTAGCTCCCAAAATCACATGGACGGGGCTCATGAGTGCTGGACAGACATCCCAATGCGGGTTGTCTACACAAAGTAAGAGTCATGGAGTTGGGCGTGGTGGTTCACGCCTATAATCCCAGCACTTTGGGAGGTCAAGGCAGGCGGATCACCTGAGGTCAAGAGTTGAAGACCACCTGGGCAACGGGGTGAAACCCTGTCTCTTCTAAAAATATATTTTTTATTTTTATTTTTACTAATATATATATATATATATATACACACACAAAAATTAGCTGGGTATGGTGGTGGGAACCTGTAATCCTGGCTACCTGAGAGGCTGAGGCAGGAGAATCACTTGAACCCAGGAGGCAGAGGTTGCAGTGAGTCGAGATCGTGCCACTGCCCTCCAGCCTGGGCGACAAGAGCAAGACCCTGTATCAAAAAAAAAAAAAAAAAAAGGAGTCATGGGGCCTACATAATTGTGCTCAGGTACATGTTTCAGAAGCAAAAATAGTGGATTAAGTGAGGGGTTTATTTCTCTCATGTAACCAGGAAACCAAGTACTGGATAAGCCAGCCCTAATGGGACTGCTCATGGAACAGGCTCCTGCTACCTCCCCACTCTGTCATCTTTGCAAGTGGTCACAAGATGGCTGGGGCATCTTTAGGCATCATGTCACCATTTCAGGCAGAAAGGAGGAGAAAGGGGAAGGCAAAGGGCTCACGCCAGCTGAGTCTGCCCAATTTTCCTAGGAAAACAGTAGCTTTCCTGGAGCCTCATGAAGTGGAAGATACATCTTTCATTCACATGTCATTGGCCAGACTATCCACATGACTTTGAATTGTTGATGGGCCCAATGCCATCCTGAAGCAAATTGGAGCTATAACAAGCAAGGGAAACGAGGCGAATGGAAATTGACGAGGCCACTGGCTGCGTATGTCAAAAGGAGAAAAGTATTAGGACGTAGATTCGGAGGTCCTCATGCTAGGGCATGCAGCAGATGGCTGTCTACGAGGAAGTCCTCACCAGACAGCAACAAGAAATGTGCTAACCAACCTCCTCCTTATGGTGGATGCAGCGCTCACTGCAAGGGAATCTTGGCTTCCTTTGACAGCCTGCCTAGATGAGCCATTCATCAATGGCTGCTGAGCCAGTGGAGCTTTGCACCCTCTAGGTGCCAACTCTGCACTGCTGGAGTCTGGTCCTTCATCCTGGCCCCTCTGACCTCCCTCCCTATTCTTTTCCTCTCCATCTTGGCCTCTCCTCCAGCTCTGAGAGTCCTTTGCCCTTCCTCACTTCCCAAATCTCTAGTCTGCGCACAGGAATCTGCTCTTTCTGAAGCTTAGGCTTCTGAAACATAGAACCCAAGAATATCCTTCTTTCTTTGTCCCTCTGTTTTCTCTGTCACCTTTCTCTAAGGCAATGAACACAGAATGCCATGCTCACTGAATGCATAAAGGAACCAGAGGTATAAGGAAGTTCCAGGAACAACAACAACAACAAATTAGATTTAGGCCGGTGGCAGCTTGGTGGCTCACACCTGTAATCCTAGCACTTTGGGAGGCTGAGGCAAGCAGATCACCTGAGCCCAGGAGTTCAAGACCACCCTGGGCAACATAATGAAACCCCATCTCTACAAAAAAATACAAAAATTAGCCAGGCGTGGTGGCACACGCCGGTAGTGACAGTCACTCAGGAGCTGATGTAGGAGGACCACCTGAGCCTGGGGAGGTTGAGGCCGCAGTGAGCTGTGATCACACCTCTGCACTCCAGCCTAGGCAACAGAGTGAGACTCTGCCTAGAGAAAGAAAAGAAAAAAGAGAAAAATAGATTTTAAAATGTCATTCCTCTGCTCTTCATGTGAAATCTTACCCAGAAACCCAAAATGTAAAACATAAAAACCAGAGTGTGGTTAAGGGGTGGAAAGAATGGGAGATGAGAGGACCCCAGGGCCCTCCCCCAGAGGCCTGAGAGAAGTCTGCCAAGGAAAGTTTGAAAACTCACCAAACTGGGAAATCTCTGCAGTCTCTTCTAGCTTGAAAGTTCTACAATTCAGTGTTAAGGGGCAAACACGGCCTAATTCCCGAGCTTGAGAACAGTCACGCATACGAAGTGTGACAGGTGAAGTAAATGATGATTAATGTGGGTGTGTTGCAACCTTTTTTTGACCCTGATCCTACTATCAGGGCTACTTCAAGCCCTTCAGCTTCCCCACCCTCCAAGCAGGGTTTTCTGTGTGTGTGATAAGGAATCAGTGTGGAAAAATGAGAAACACAAGAGTTGCCAGCTCAAAAATTAAGCAGAAAAATAATGCGTGACTTAGCAATTCCATACCCACATAAACACCAAAAAGAACAGGAAACAGGGACTCAAACAAACACTTGTACACACATGTTTACAGCAGCGCTATCCATGATAGCCAAAAACCAGAAACAACCCAAAAGCCCACCGACGGATGAGTGGATAAACAAATTGTGATATTTTACATACCGTGGAATATTATTCAGTCATCAAAAGGAAGGAAATACTGATACATGCCAGATGAGCCTCAAAAACATTAAACTGCTTGAAAGAAACAAGACACGAAAGGCCACATATCATATGGTTCCATTTATAGGAAATGTCCAGAACAGTTAAATCCAAAGAGACAGGCAGCAAATTGGCAGTTGCCAGGGGCTTGGGTAGGGGAGAATGAGGAGTAACTGCTTAGTGGGCATGGGGTTGTATTTGGGGAGAACAAAATATTTTAGAACTAGATAGAGGTGATGGTTGTACAATACTAAGAATGTATTAAATGACACTGAATTTTTCACTTTAAAATGGTTAATTTTAGGTTTTGTGAATTTGATCTCAATTTTTAAAAAATCAGTTGAGCAGAAAGAAAAAGAGATGGCACCAGGGAATGTTTGCAGAGAGAGTGTTTGGGGGCAGTGGCTGTGGAAAGAGCAACTGCAGGTACGAGTGTAGTGGAAGGGGAGGGCGCTGCGGGAGACGTTGTGCCCCTCTCACCACGCTGAAGTGCAGGTGAAGGGCTCCAGCGCTGGCATGGTTTGGAGCAGAAGCTCTGGAACCAGACTGCCTGATTTTAAATCCCCATCCTATTATTTATTAACAGTAACCTCGGGCAGGTTGCTTAACCTCTCCATACCTCGTTTCTTCATCTGTAACATGGAGATAATCATAATACATAACTAAGGATTGTTTAAAAGGGTTAAATAAATTCTTTCATATAAATCACTTGGGATAGTGTAGACCATCTCCTCAATATTCGCTTCAGCCTTCAGTGAATGTTACCCAGTGTTCTTTCCTCACGTGGCCTCATAGGTCTTCCTCTTTGACCAGATCATTCCAGAATTGAACCATGTCCACTGTCCACTCGGCTTTGTAAATCTTCTATCAGTGTTTCCCTATTCTGCAAAATGGTTTTTGAGACAGGATCCCACTTTGTCACCAAGGCTAGAGTGCAGTGGCACAATCACAATTCACTGCAGCCTCAACCTCCTGGGCTCAGGTGATCCTCCCACCTAAACCTCCTGAGTACCTGAGACTACAGGTGCCTGCCACACGCCCTGTGAATTTTTGTAATTTTTAGAGACAGGGTTTCGCCACGTTGCCCAGGCTGGTCTTGAACTCCGGCACTCAAGCAATCTGCCTGCCTCAGCCTCCCAAAGTGCTGGAATTACAGGTTTGAGCCACTGTGCCCAGACTGCAAATGTTTTTAATACAAACTTTGAAATAAGTATAAATAATATCCCTTTCAAGGAAAGCTACCTTTACATCTCAGGTAATAAAGAACTAAATCCCCTAGTTTCTTGTGACTGCCATAACAAAGTACGACAAACTTGGCTTAGAACAACAGAAATTTCTTCTGCCCCAGTTCTTGGGGCTAGAAGTCTGGCTACAGCCACAAGGCTCTTTCCCAGCTCTCATCCAAGGCGTCAGCAGGGTCATGCTCCCTCCAAAGCCTCTCGTGGAAAGCCCTTCCTAGCCTCTTCCAGTTTCTGGCAGCCTCCGGCCTTCCTTGGCTTGTGGCAGCAGAATGTTTGCCTCTGTCCTCACATGCTGTTATTCTGTCCTCACATGGCTGGGACAGAGGAGTGGCGCAGAGAGCCCCGCATCCTGGGAAACTGGGTGCCACTGGAAAGGCAGCCGCACCCTCGACCCTCACATGGGGAACCTGGCGCTAAACCATTCATAGCCCACCTGCTTCTGGGTGGAGGGTTCTTACGTAGCAGAGCAGCTCCCTGCTGAGATCTATTGAAAGTCAGCCCTTGACACAAGGGTTTGTAAAAGAAAAAAGAAAAAAATAAATAAAATGAAATAATTGAAAAAAGAAAAAAGACTTCAACGTATCTCTTGGGGGACACAATTCAACCCGTCACACTCACCAATCCCTATAGCTCTCCAAACGTATTCATGAGCTCCACTGCCGCACTTCTGTGGGCTTCCCAGACTAACCAGCTGCTGGAACAATCTTTTGTTTTGCTTTGTTTTGTTGTTTTGTTTTGTTTTTTAGATACAGATTCTCACTCTGTGGTCCAGGTTGGAGTGCAGTGGCACAATCACAGCTGACTGCAGCCTCGATCTCCCTGGCTCAAGTGATCTTGCTGCCTCAGCCTCCCAAGTAGCTGGGACTATGGGCCCATGTCACCATGCCAGGCTAATTTTTATTTTTTGTAGAGACAAGAGTCTTGCTTTGTTGCCCAGCTAGTCTCGAACTCCTGAGCTCAAGTGATACATCCACCTTAGCCACCCAAAGTGCTGGGGTTACAGGCATGAGCCACCATGCCCAGCTGAGAGCAGTATATTTTTAACATTTTAAATGTTTTATTTGGCACACTAAAACCCACATGCTTAACCACTGTACTACAATGAATGAATGGATGAGTGTTGAATTAGAAAATATGTGTTGATCATGTCTAAGAAGGGAGTGCAAACCACAAGTGAAACCCACCAGTCTCTAAAAAAGTTATGAGTAAATTGTGCAAAAAATTATTGTTTATCCATGCCTGTAATTTCAGCACTTTGGGAGGCCGAGATAGGTGGATCACTTGAGGCCAGGAGTTTGAGATCAGCCTGGGCAACATGGTGAAACCCCATCTCTATAAAAAATTTAAAAATTAGCTGGGTGTGGTGGTGCACTCCTGTGGCACCAGCTACTCGAGAGGCTGAGGCTCGAGAATCACTTGAACCCAGGATATGGAGGCTGCAGTGAACCGTTATCAAGCCACTGCACTGCAGCCTGGGTAACACGGCAAGACTCTGTCAAAAAGGAAGGAAGGGAAGGGAAGGGGAAGAGGAAGGAGAAAGGGAAGGGAGATTTATCTAAACATTAACTCCCCACAAAGGCACAGAACAGCAGAAGCTGCCTGTCTGCTGGTTGCTTTGAGAGTTAGACAGGAAGCGAGACAGACCTTGAAGACCAAGATTGAGGCTTACCAAAGAGCCAGGCAGCCCCTAGGAGGGGAAACTGTGTGTCCTTCAAAGGGCGTAACCACCTGGGAATTTTTTTTCACTTCCCACTACAAAAACAGGGAATTCTTACCAGACAAAATAATTAACACATTTACCATAGGCGTGAGCCAATAAGAACCAAGTACCCAAACACAAGATTGCTAATAGACTGCTAATAATAGAACTTAATAAATGAAATAATTTGTTTTATTTATTGTTGCTTGGAATACAGAAAGTGCTTAATAAATATTGAATGAATCAACAAAGTGCCTCCCAATATGGAGAAATCACTTCTGCAAAGAATAAAACCAAGTTGATCCTATTCAATCGAAGGCATCTTTCGGGGCTGTTAAAGTTATTTCCTTTATTCGAGGAATGATTATGATACACCTACTTTGTTCCAAATCACTACTTATAACATGCTAATGGAGTTCTTAATCATACAAGAAAGACTATGAATGGCCTATTTTTGAAGTGTTCAAAAATGGAGGCATAGGTTAAAAACCCATTTTACTCTTCTCTGTTTCTCTTTTAGGGTGGTTCTGGCTATTTGTGTTTCCATTTGTGGAAAGGGTAACAGTGAGAACACCTGGGGTAGGGTGGGGCAAGGAGAATGAAGAAAAGGTGAGAAAGCAGTTATGTGATGGAGTTCCCACATATAAGCCAAAGAAATGGGGAGAAAAACAAACTCAACTAAGAGGGTCCCAAGAAATCCCTTCCTTCCTCACAGCCATGGGGCTCTTCCCCGGTTTTCATGCCTATAGATCTCTTCATCTCTGGGACACGCAAAGAATTACCTACAGGTGAACACATTTTAAGACAGCCTAATGTATGGGCCCCTGTATCAGAACCACCTGGAGCACCAATAAAGAACACAGACCCCAGGGCTCATTCAAGTAGGATAGGGCCCTGGCCTCTGTCTATTTACCAAATTCCTGGAGTGATTCTGACGCACACCCAAGTTTACAAACCACCGGTGTAGACCACCTAGACCTGGACCAAAATCCAAACAGAAAATAATGATCACTTGATAAGGTAGTTCACCATAGGATTCCTATCACTTACAGCTTTTTTTACATTTTTAAAATAAATTTACATCATTATTTCATGTATTTTTAAGTGCCTACTGTGTAACCAGAAATACGTTGTATGAGAGTTTTGAAATCCTATCTCTTCCCTCAAATAACTTAAAGTTTCTCAAATAATAACAAACCAAGAAGATGGTAGATTAGCACCCCCAGGTACCATCTTAAGTCAGTACAAATTTCAGGCTCTTTTTATGTTCAGGGCAGGGAGAAGAGAGAGAGGCTGGGATCAATGACCGCAGGGCTGATCCACAGCCGCAGACATCTGGGCACCAGCGTGCGCCTGAGAACCTCCTTGTCCCTGGTCAGGTCACAATGCTCCTATAAATCTTTAACAAAACATAGTTGTTTACATACTTCCCCTTTCATCCCAGAATTAGTTTTTAAAACTACATGATTACTGTTTTTGCATATTACCTCAGTGCTCTAAAATTATCCTAGCATATATGCAGGAATAGCTCCTTAAAGTAAACTGTGCAGCTAACTAAAGAGCCTCGTTGCCAGGCATGGTGGCTCATACCTGTGACCCCAGCACTTTGGGAGGCCGAGGCAGGCAGATCACTGGATGTCAGGAGTTTAAGACCAACCTGGCCAACATGGTGAAACCCCATCTCTACTAAAACTACAAAAATTAGCCGGGCGTGGTGGTGGGCACCTGTAATCCTAGCTACTTAGGAGGCTGAGGCAGGAGAATCGCTTGAACCCAGGAGGCAAGGCTACAGTGAGCCGAGATCGTGCCACTGCACTCCAGCCTGGGTCATAGAGTGGGACTGTCTCAAAAATAAAAAAGAAAAAAATATTAGTTAGTTCTTTGGCTGTTTCACTGTTACAGAATCAGCAAGGACCATGTCGGGGGCAGGAACAAGCCTGGTGTGTTTAAGGAACATAATAAGGAATTCCTGAGTAGAAGTGGAAAGGGGGAGGGCGTGGTAGGAGATGAGGTCAGAGAGGTAGGGGAGGACAGATTGGGTGGTGCCTGCAAGTTATGGTACTGAGATGGAAGCCATGGAGGGTTTGGGGTAAAGGACGTACGTGATCCATTGGTATCTTAGCAGAACCATCTAACCCACTGGACTGAGAATAGACTGGAGAGGGGCCAGGCAGGAAGATGAGTCAGGAAGCTTTTGTTGCCCTCCTGGAGTAGAAGCCACCTCTCCCAACAGCATTCACCTCCAAAGGTTGGGCCACTTGAAAATGTATCCAGCCTGCTCTTGCAATGTCATCTCACAGCGATCATATTTAATCCCTGCTCTGCAAGAAAATAAAAAAATAGAAAAGAGAAAATGGGGCTAGACATAAGGGTTACAGTTTCCAAGGGAAAAAGGAAAAAATAAGTAAATTGCAATTTGCGTTTTTGACAGTCAAGGAAATTGAGTGGAACAAAGTTGCTTTGGAAAGAAAAAAGCTAACATTAGTAAGTTAAAAATAACAATGCAATACAGAGTGTACCTGAATAATGAGCCTTGAAAAGGGGTTTCCCCAGTGATCCCATTACATTTCCTCAGATGACTTTCCCAAGCAGTGGCAGGTGAGGAGTAGGAAACCGCTGCATCACCAGACATAATGGTTTGATTTTAAAAGCCTATAATTTAATGTTGAAATAAATGGCAGAGTTCAAAAACATCAAGACCAATTAGAGGATAGTTAAGGAAAATGGCATGCGCCAGTGTCCTATACATAGCTCTCTTGGGATGTCCTATCATGCTGTGCCTTTCACTGTATGTCAGGACTATGAGCCATGATATCCCTGGACACCAGCCAAATGCACATGGGTGGGGGATTGTGTACATGTAAATTGTACAGCGCCATTCAGTTTAGAGGCAGAAGGTTGGAAGAGTTTTTTCCTAAACTGCACTTATGGAAACCAAGATGTGCCACTTGAAGGGCTAATGCTTTGCTGCTGTCAGTGATTTTTTTTTTTCTTTTTACCCTGCCTGCTGACTTGGTAAGCTGAAACAAAAACCAATTACTCTCTAAGATCAAAATCTTCAGATGCCTCAAGAGCTGTTTTAATTTGGTTTTAGAATTATGGGCTGGCTTTCTCCCTCGCCTGTTCATGTCAGATGTAGCCAAATTAAAAACACTGCCAAGTAATGGAAAGTTATTTAAACCCTTCTCTTATAACTGTTCCCTATTTACATTTTAAATGACCATTTTCTGGCTGGCCACAAACACATTTCTTTTAAAATGGAATGGCCTATGGCTCATTTTGAGCTATTTTTCTCACCCTCTTTATTGACCTCTGTCCCTTTATCTCATTCTGTTGGAAGCCTGAACCTCAATTTCATAAACATGTGAAAAATAAAAACTGACCCCATTTGCAATGAGGTCATGTTAGTGAATTTATTCTCAGATTACATCATGATTGAAACAATTCTTGTTCACTCTATGATATGATTAGAATTCAAGTGTGGCCAAGCTTCAAACTCTTGGTTTCCATAGTGGTCGAAGTAGAGCTCTTAAGCTGTACTACTCCTTCCTCCATCCCATCTGATTGCTGCTTTGGCCCTGCCTATTTTCTAGGATAGACTGTCCTGCCATCTCTCTGCAGTTGGACTGGATAACAAGTAATGACCTAGTATGATACTGCTTCCTGCCCATGACACATCTAACTTAACGTCTCAGAAACTGGCCTTTGCAGAAAGGTAGTCTCCAACCTTCAATGACATCTTAGTGCTACCCATGAATCCTTCCACATGTTCCTACTTGATATGGTTTGGTTGTGTCCCCACCCAAATCTCATCTTGAACTGTAGCTCCCATAATCCCCAGGTGTCATGGGAAGGACCCAGTGGGAGGTAATTGAATCATGGGGGTTGGTTTTTGCCATGCTGTTCTTGGGATAGTAACTAAGTCTCACGAGATCTGATGGTTTTATAAAGCCTGCACATGCTCTCTTGGCTGCTGCCATGTAAGACATGCTTTTGCTCCTCCTTCACCTTCCACCATGATTGTGAGGCCTCCCCAGTCACGTGAAACTGTGATTCCATTAAACCTCTCTTTCTTTATAAATCACCCAGTCTCAGGTATTTCTCATAGCAGCATGAAAATGGACTAATACGCTACTAATTAATTCAATTCATTTTACTGAGCACCTACTCCATGTAAGGCATTGTATCAGACACAGAGAGTTCATGGTCTGCAAACAGCTCCATCTCCTATTCCTCCTACACCTGTTTCTAACCCAGCTGTTCTGAAGCCCCCAACTCCAACACCTCCTTTATTTCTCTTAACAATGACCTAGCCTATTTTAGAGAAAGACTCCTTCAACCTTTTTTTTTTTTTTTTTTTTGAGATGGAGTCTCACTCTGTTCCCCAGGCTGCAGTGGTGCAGTGGCATGAGCTCAGCTCACTGCAAGCTCTGCCTCCTGGGTTCATGCCATTCTCCCACCTCAGCCTCCCGAGTAGCTGGGACTACAAGCACCCACCACCATACCTGGCTAATTTTTTGGTTTTGTATTTTTAGTAGAGATGGGATTTCACCATGTTAGCCAGGATGGTCTTGATCTCCTGACCTCGTGATCCGCCTGCCTCGGCCTCCGAAAGTGCTGGGATTACAGGCATGAGCCACTGTGTCCACTGACTCCCTCAACCTTTTATACCATCCTCACACCTACACACATATCAGCACCTTATTCCTCTTGCCTCACTTCCATGGAAAAGGTATGACTTGGGTCCCATCACTTATTTTCTCAGGAGTTTCACTCCATTAACTTCCCCCCTCTCTCTTCTCTACCCTCAGCCTTTCTTGTTAATCGTTCTCTCCCAAGAATATTTAAATGTTCAGGTCTATCCCAAATTAGAAACTCATAAATAAATGGTTTCTGTGGCTAGGTGTGGTGGCTCATGCCTGTGATCCCAACACTTTGGGAGGCCAAGGGAGGAGGATCACTTAAACCCAGAAGTTCGAGACCACTGGGCTCAAGTGATTGTATGACAATGTAGTGAGACCTCATCTCTACAAAAAAATTTAAAAATTAGCTAGGCACGGTGGAGTGCACCTCTAGTCCCAGCTACTTGCAAGGTGGGAGGCTCACTTGAGCCCAGGAGGTTGAGGCTGTAGTGATTGCACCATTGCAGTCCATACTGGGCAACAGAGTGAGATCCCATCTCAAAAAAAATGGCTGCTTTCCTAAGTCCTTCTCTAGCATCCAACTTATCTATGTCTCACCATAGCCAAGTTCCAGAAAGGAAAATATATACTTTCTATCCTCACTTTATTATCTCAGCATCAACCTCTACCTAAATGGTTTCTAAATGTAAATCAAATCTCTATCCTGGATTCCTCACTATGTGATCAAACCCATACTGGATACATCACCAAGTCAATGGCCCAAGACCCTTAAAACTTCATATGCCTGAAATTGAACTCATCAATTTCCCCAAGCTATCACAGTTTGGATCCCATCTCTAGCACTTATAGGCAAAGTGACTGTGAAAAAGTTGGGAAACTTTCTGTGTTTCAATTTCCTCTTTTGTGAGCATCAAGCACTGCAAAGTGTTTGCAATGTTATCCTGCTAACTAGAAGGTAGTCTGCCACTGTTTCATGGATGCTGGCAGAAGATACAAAACTCCTGGGTTAGAAGCAAAGAATGGTTTGTTACTGACAACAACTGCAGTAACCAGAGTATCAATGCATTTTGCTGTGGTTCCCTGCAACCTAACTTCCACAGGATAATGCAAAAAAGGCCAGATGGCACCCACACATGCAGTGTGGTTACTGGAAAGAAATCCTGAGCTTAGAGGAACTGCTGTTTGCCCCAAAGGGAGACAATCTATTTTTCAAGGCTGTTTTGCTACACAGATGTCTTGAAATGATAGACTGAAACAAAGGACAATCAGTGCCTAGCTCACACAATGCACAATAAAATGAGGAAAATTATATAGTAGCTAACTCACCAGGTTGTGAGTATTAAATGTGTTAATAAATGAAAATCTTTAGAATAGTGTTAGGCAAATAGTAAGCCCTAATATGATTTGATGATTCTGTCTCCCAATAACTTGTTGCTTGAGGTTGTGTGTTATCCATCTCATAAGCCCATGCCCAAACAATGTATTGCACAAAGTAGTTGCATGATAAATGTTTACTAAATAGTTGGTTGTCAAATATCTGAAGATTTTGAAATATCACATGTGCTATTTTACATTCTAGGTTACTCTAAGTGCTTTAGTGATAGAAATCTTGAATACCAACTCATTTTAGGCTTAACAAGTAAATTACAATGTTAATGCTAATTGTGGAAGCTGTCAAGTTAACATGAGTTGTGTGGGAAAGAAAATCATTTTATATCCTGCTTTAAAAAACAAGATTTAATAACGTCCAAAGGCTTGTTTTTAAACTACACTCCATAAAAAGTAATATTCCTGGGGCCAGGCACAGTGGCTCATGCCTGTAATGCCAGCACTTTGGTAGGCCAAGGTGGGTGGGTCACCTAAGGTCAGGAATTCAAGACCAGCCTGGCCCACATGGCGAAACCTTGTCTCTACTAAAAATAAAAAACGAGCCAGGTGTGGTGGCACATGCCTGTAGTCCCAGCTACTCAGGAGGCTGAAGCAGGAGAATCGTTTGAACCTGGAAGGCAGAGGTTGTAGTGAGCCGAGATCATGCCACCGCTCTCCAGACTGGGTGTCAGAGCGAGACTCCATATCAAAAAAAAAAAAAAAGTAACTGTATTAGTTCATTCTCACACTGCTAATAATAGAGATACCCTGGAATGGATAATTTATAAAGGAAAGAGGTTTAACTGACTCACAGTTCAGCATGGCTGGGAAGGCCTCAGGAAACTTACAATCATGACAGGAAGGGAAGCAAACACATCTTTCTTTACATGGCAGCAGCAAGGAGAAGTGCTGAGAAAAAGGGGGAAAAGCTCCTTAGAAAACCAGCAGATCTCCTGAGAACTCACTCGCTAGCATGAGAACAGCATGGGGATAACCAACCCCAGGATTTTATTACCTTCCACCAGGTCTCTTCCATGACATAATCATGGGAACTAAAATTCCAGATGAGATTGGGTGGGGGACACAGCCAAACCATATCAGTAATATTCCTTTAAATAAGTTATAGGTTAATGGGGGAAATTTCAGACAAAAGATTGCCTTTGCCCTTATGGTTAATTTGACCTATAGAACAGTAAGTCTCCAATGAATTCACAACCAAAACTTCAGCAACTATTGTATTTTGACATAAAATTTATTTATTAAATAAATATTTATTGAATACATTCTTGTGCCAAACATTATCCTTGGCTGTATAAATAGCCTAGGCAAAGAAAACGGCCAATGCTCTTTCTTCCTTCAAGGACTCACATTCAAAAGGCAAAGGAAACATCAAAAATTCAAATACATAAACATTGAGGGACTTGAGGGAAACACCAACAAATAGATTCACATTTCCCTGCCCAAGTTCTGAACTAATTAGGAATTAAGACAAAAGAGTCAGCATAGGAGACCAAAATATTACCCTCATAACTGACAAGGCTGATATGGACAATCTGGCAATCTGGCTTTAGGTGTGGGAGCCATGTGAGCATTCAACTCCCAGTTCCCCTAAATTGGGCAGACCCATCAACCCAGCCGTAGAAGATTCCGAATCACCGCAGGCAGTTCTCCCCACAGGACTAGACCTCTCCCACTTATATATATATGACTGACAACAATTGGGAACAATTGTTCTCTGCAGGCAGGCAGATCCTAAAAGAGAAAGTAGCAAAAAGAACTTTGCTACTCATATCCAGTTCCTTCTTGCTATGACTTCAATGTATTCTCCAAAAATCATGTGTTGGAAACTTAAAGTAACAGTGTTGGGAAGTGGGGCCTAATGGGAGGGGTTTAGGTCATGAGAGTTCCACCCTAATGAATGGATTAATGCCAATTATAAAGTCTAGAAGCTGCAAGTTTGATCTCTTGTGCTCTTATGCTCTCTTGCCCTTCCACTTTCCACTATGGGATGATGCAGCAAGAAGGTCTTCACCAGATTCTGGCACCTTGACACTGGACTTCCCAGCCCCCAGAACTGTGAGAAATATATTACTTTTTTTTAATATAAACTACCCGGTTTGTGGTATTCTGTTATAGCAACATAAAACAGACTAAGACACTCCTCAAACTCACTATTCAGATAACCTGCTGTAGGGAGGAGAATTAAGTGGAACATAATAACAAAAATGTTGAGGAAAATGCCCTCCTCATGGAAATTAGGGGAGTGGGGAGAAAATGTTCCCCTCTAATAATGAATCAGATATTTTAGGAATAAATAGAGCTATGAAGAACATAATATAAAGTAGTATGAGAATGTGGGGTAAGGGGAAAATCTTCCTTGCCTGGGATGTTCATGGAAGGCCTCTCAGAGGAGAGGTATTCGAGCTGGAGTCAGCTCCCCAGTGCCTTGGGAGAAGGCAATTCTAAGCATAAAGAATGCTTAGGGCAAAAGTTCTGAGGTGGGAATAAATCTGATGTCACTGAAAACAGAAAGAAGGCCAGCGGGAGTACAGCAGTGCAGTAGGCTGAATAATGTCCTGCCCCAAATATGTCCATGTCCTAATCCCTGAGAATTGTGAACATGTTACTTTTATGGCAAAAGGAAGTTTGCAGATGTGATTAAGGATCTTGAGATGAGAAAATTATCCTGAATTATCTGCTGGACCCAGTACAATTAATCACAGGGGTCCTTATAAGAGGGAGGCAGGAGAGTCAGAGAGAGAGAATGGAAGATGTCACCCCTGCTGGCTTTGAAGATGGAAGATGAGATCACAAGCCACAAACTACAGTTCCGGAACTGCAAGATTTATATTGTTTAGGCCACTATTGTTGGTGCTAATTTGTTGCAGCAGCAATATAAAACTAATGCAAGCTTGGCCGGGCACAGTGGCTCACGCCTGTAATCTCAGCACTTTGGGAGGCCGAGGCGGGCAGATCATGAGGTCAGGAGATCGAGACTATCCTGGCTAACACAGTGAAACCCCATCTCTACTAAAAATACAAAAAATTAGCCAGGCGTGGTGTGGGCACCTGTAGTCCCAGTTACTCAGGAGGCTGAGGCAGGAGAATGGCGTGAACCTGGGAAGCGGAGCTTGCAGTGAGCCAAGATCGTGCCACTGCACTCCAGCCTGGGCTACAAAGCAAGACTCTGTCTCAAAAAAAAAAAAAAAAAAAAAAACCTAATACAAGCCAAGTGAACAAGGAGAGAGTGGAAAGCCAGGTGTGGTGGCTCACACCTGTAATCCAGAACATTGGGAAGCCAAAGCAGTTAGATCACTTGAGCCCAGGAGTTCAAGACCAGCCTGGGCAACATGGTGAAACCCTGTCTCCACAAAATAATACAAAAGCTAGGGTGGGAGGCTCACCTGAGCCTGGGGAGGTCAAGGCTGCAGTGAGTTGTGATCGTGCTGCTGCACTCCAGCCTGTGCAAGAAAGTAAGACCCTATCTCAAAAAAAAAAAAAAAAAAAAAAAAAAAACCACATATACACACACACACAAATAAAAAAGAGAGTAGAAAAGATGAGATTCAAGAAGCTGTTAATGACCAGACTATTTTGCCCTTGCAGGCTGTGATAGTTTGGGCTAGGTGTCACGGCACACACCTGTAGTCCCAGAAGTCTGAGGCAGGAGGATCACTTGAACTCAAGAGTTCAAAGCTGCAGTGAGCTATTATAGCTGCACTCTAGATTGGGCAACAGAGTGAGATCCTGTCTCTAAAAAGAATAAATAAATGCAATTTTTAAAAAGAGTTTGAAAAGGGTTTTATTCTGGTTGCTATGGGAAAGAAGCCACAGGGTGTTTTAAGGAGAGATATGACCTTTCCCAAACCCATGCTTCAAAAAAATTACTTGGTATTGTGTAGAAGAAAGGGTAGAGGCCAGAAGACTAGTCAGGAGGCTGTTGCAATCATCCAGGTGCATTGAGCCAGGTTTGCAGCAGTGGAAAGAGAGAAAAATGGTCGGCTTTAGGCTCTTTCTTAAAGGCAAAGATGAGAACACTTTACTGATGATTGTGGATTTTAAGGGGGGAAAAAAAGAAAAATCAAAAAGGACTCCAAGGTTTTTAGCCAGAGCTACCAAACTAGAAATAATAGATGTTGGTACTTCTAACCCAAATGAAGAAGACTTTGTGGAGGAAGAATATGGGTATGCAGTGAAAGGCAAATCAGTAATTCTGTATTTGTCATGCTAAGTTTGCTATTCCTATTAGACATCCCAGTGGAGACATTACTTCAAAATGTGGATATATGAGTTTAGAGACCAGAAGCGAGACCTAGGCTGGCAATCAAAATATGAATGCCACGAGCACATCGATGGAATAGAAAGCCAAGGACTGGAGAACTCACCTAGCAGGAGGGCACGGACAGAGCAGAAGGAGGATGGAGCCCTAGAGCATTTTTGCTTTTAATGGTCAGCTCAGGGAGGAGACGTCAGCAAAATAAATGGAGACCTAGTGACCAATGAAGAAGGAAGGAAGTCAGGAGAGTGGGTGTCTCAGAAGCCCAGAGGAAAAAAAAAAAAGTGTTTTCAGGTGAACATTGTCTATCAAGGAATTCTACAAAACAAAGAACTTATTTTCAGTCACCGATTCAGATTCATGATGTCTGATTAGTGAAAGAGGTCTGAGAGTTAGAGTCTAACAAGCTTGAAAAAGGAAAAGGTACACACTTCTCCACAACAGATCCTAACCAGTCGGAGAGTTTTGTTCAGACAGTGCAGAGTATGAATAAATCATTTTGCATTTTTAGGGCCACTTTATTACGCTGCATATTATGTTAATATGTATCACGAACATTTATACTGGGCAGATACTGACTTCCTTTCCTCATGACTCTTTTCAGTTTCTTACAAGTGGAGTCAATATTTTTGTCATTTGTCTCATTTTTGAAAAACTAAATGTATGAACATTTCTTTCATGAATGCATTTTACACTCAGCAAATTTTTTTTAAATCACATTCTATAAGTAACCTTCCTGGATAATTATAACAGATATTTGGAGCCTCATCTTTTCAAACCTCCTCTAAGATTGGATTCTAGAATTTGAAAGTTTTAGCACATCAGAAGAAGTCAATTACAAGTTTCCCAATGTGTGTCTGAGTGAGAGAGAGAGAAAGAGACAGAGAACATGTGTGTCTGATGTTTCTCTGTGATTAAATCCAGGTTCTGTGTCATCTTTGTCAGGAATATCATGGAAGGGATGCTGTGTTCTTCTCAATGCATTCCGTCAGAATCTATTATTGGTGATGTTAACTTCTATCACTTGATTAAGGTGGTATCTACCAGACTTCTCGCAAGTAAATTTACACTTCTTCCCTCTGTAATTAATATATATTTTGTAGGGAAGTACTTTGAGAACATATAGACATCCTGTTCCTCATCAATCTTTCAAGTTAGTCATTTACTTATTTACGTCATATTGAATCATGGTTCTATTTTATTCAGTGGATTTTAATCCATTCCTATCAAGCTGGATTCTGCATCCTTTGGCACAAGATATTTCAGGCTCATCCTGTGCTTCCCTACCCCAACCCTGTATCAGCCACTTCTCCAAGGGGCCCTGGATCCTTTTAGTGGAGAATGGTACTTAAAAATCAAGACCTCAGTGCTAGATTTGCTCATTGCTATTGATGTGTACTACATTCAGGCCCTCAAAAGGGGCAGAGCTAGGGAGCGTACGTATGCATATGCACATGCACACGCACACGCACACACACACACGTGCATACACACACATGTACTCACACACACATACACTCATCTGTATTGATTCCCATATCTACCCATCTGTGTATATTGAAAACTATGAACTCACAGTAATCTCTCCAATTCCAAACTCTAACAGTAGAGAGCTCATCAGTTTTCTCCCTTTCCATATTTTAACTCCCTTCTCTGACAGTCAGAAACTTTGCTCTTACTCTGCTCCATACTTGACATATTGGAGCACTACTATATGTGACATCCCACCTGCTAGGCCCTCACACCCCCTGCCAGGTTGCCCTCCCCTAGGCAGGTCCCTCTCACCCTATTCGGACTCCCATACCCAGCATCAGGCTGCTGATTCCCCTCACCTAAGGCCCTCCTCACCCCACCTGGCCTCTGACAGCACATGCTGGGCTACCATAGGAACGTGCACCCCACCTTGCGTGGTATCTGATATCCATGCCAGGCCCCTATCACCCCCTTGTGTGCATGCCCTTCTCACGCTGCATGCCCTCCAACGCCCACCCTGGTCTTCCTCCCTGCTTGCTTCTCCACCTGAACTTGTTCAGACACTGATACCCTACCTTTCGTCACCGACCTGCCCAACCCCATCTAATGGCTTTTGAAATGGATTGTTCTGGAAGGAAACAGAAGGGAGGACAGATAAGAAAAAAGAATAGGACAACATTCTTGTTTAAATGCTAACTATGATTTCAAAGCTGTTTTTGAAAAATATTCTGTAAAAAGTGGTATGTCCCTTTTAAGTAAAGCTGTTTATAAAAGTTGCGTATTATTTAGGGACAACTCAAACAAATGAAATGCTATCATTTAAATTTAGGAACATGGAAGCAATATGTAAGAAACTCAAAATGCAATAGAGAACAGAAATGTTTCCTTTTTTAAGTTATGTAGAAATTGGATTCTTTTTGTTCAGGAGAAAGGAGGTTTTGTTGTCATCAGAGAGAATGTGGGGTTGATCGTCTGCAGTCTCTCTTTCTGCTTTGAAGAGAATACACGGGAATCGGGGAAGGTGGCAGCCTCCCAAGACAGTAAGGAGGCTAGGAGGATACACTTAGGCTTACCTTTTATTAGCTTGGCTAATGCCACATGCAAATGAGGCATCCAGGCCGCTGGGAGAAGTGGAAGGGCCCCAAACTGGCCTGAAGTCCCAAAGTGTGTTCCTTCTTCAGGAGAGTCCTGACTCCAAGATAAGCCTTTGGAGTGAATTATAAAGATTAGGACTGTTAGGCTGGGTGCCATGGCTCATGCCTGTAATCCCAGAACTTTGGGAAGCCAAGACGGGCAAATCACCTGAACTCAAGAGTTCAACACCAGTCTGGGCAACATGGCAATACCCCATCTCTACAAAAAATACAAAAATTAGCCAGGCATGGTGGTATGTGCCTGTAGTCCCAGCTACTCAGGAGGCTGAGATGGGAAGATGGCTTGAACCCAGGAGGCAGAGGTTGCAGTGAGCCGAGATTGTGCCATTGCACTCCAGCCTGGGTGACAGAGTGAGACTCTGTCTCAAAAAAAATAATAATAAATAAATAAAGAATAGGACTAGCTATTTTACCAGGGTTACTTTACATCAGAACTGACAAAATATTAAAGGCTAAATCCAACTATTAGGAAAGTTACCAAATTATACTATGGTGTTTCTTTTTTTTATGCTAGAGATATGTTTAAATTTCTGCTTTCAGCCATGATAGACTAGATTACATCCGACCAATTCTTCCACCAGGAACAACTAGAAAAGTTGGATAAAATACAGAAGTCGTTTGTTTAAAAGCATCAGAAAACTACCAAGCTAGCCAGGAAATAAGAGCTCAAGATCCTGACTTTGAGTTCCCCCTAAAGCAGATCCCAAAGGAAGGATTTGAACATAAGGAGGAGATTTCAGGAAGCATTAGTAGGGAAGTGAGGAAGAGAAACAAGAAAGGGAAGACAGCCAAAAATAGCTGGTTGTTAAACAAACTGACACTGTGGGTAACTGGAGCTTGAGTCCACTGGGGAAATCGAGACCTCTTTCTTCAGAGTTATCTCACCCAAAAGGCAAGGGGATCTGAGGCATTTACGATCCAACTGCATTTTATTGGGTCTTCTTGACCATGAGAGCAAAACTAGCTAATGATACTACAAAAAAGAAAAACTGTAGGCCATTCTCTCTTATGAACATAGATGCAAAAATCCGAAACAAAATATGAGCCAATCAAATATGGCTATATGCTATATATCCCATTCAGATTGGGCTTATTCCAAGAATACAAGACTGGCCAGGCGAGGTGGCTGATGCCTGTAATCCCAACAATTTGAGAGGCCAAGGTGGGTGGATCACTTGAGCCCAGAAGTTCAAGACCAGCCTGGGCAACATAGCGATACTCTGTCTCTACAAATAATACAAAAATCAGCCAGGCATGGTGGTACGTGCCTGTAGTCCCAGCTACTCAGGACGCTAACGTAGGAGGATGGTTTGAGCCCGGGAGGCACAGGCTACAGTGAGCCGAGATCACACCACTGCACTCCAGCCTGGGCAACAGAGCGAGATTCTGTCTCAAAAACTAAAATAAAGTAAAATTTAATTTAAAAAAATATTTTTAAAGAAACAAAAGCAGAGCAAAAGGCTAATTTATACTTAAAAATCAATCAACGTGATTTTACCATATGAATAAAATAAAGAAGAAAATTATATGATCATCTACATAAGATGGTATTTAATATTTGGTTTGGGTATCTATTAAATATTTCTCTCTTCTTTTGAGACAGGGTCTCACTCTGTCACCCAGGCTGGGGTACAGCGGTGTGATCTCAGCTCATTGCAGCCAGGACCTTTCAGGCTCAAGAGATCCTCCCATTTCAGCCTCCTGCACAGCTGGGACTACGGGCACATGCCACCACACCTAGTTATTTTTATTTTTTAAAAGAACAATACATGTTCATTCCCACTCAGCTAATTGCATGGCTTATTTTAAATATAATAGGTAAAATGCCCAGGGTACAAAAGTAACATACATTAATTATAAAATCAAATTTTAAGGGCTTGGGTGGCCAGCTGTGGTGGCTCACACAAACCTGTAAGCTCAGGAGTTCAAGACCAGCCTGGGCAACATGGCAAAACCTCATCTCTACAAAAAATACAAAAATTATCCAGGCATCGTGGTGGGTACCTGTAATCCCAGCTACTCAGGAGCCTGAGGTGGGAGATCACTTGAGCCCAGGGAGGTCAAGGCTGTAGTGAGCCGAGATCATGCCACTGCACTCCAGCCTGGATGACAGAGCAAGATCCTGTCTCAAAAATAAATAAATAAATAAATTAATTAATTAATTAATTAATAAATAAATAAATAAAAGGCTTGGGGGGACCTCTTGAATGGGCAGATCTACATTGAAAATTATGACAATGACTATAAAAGAAAATGTGTATATCTTATGAACCAGTGAGTTGAAACCAATTTTCAAGAGGTGACACATTGGAAAAGACTTAGAGAGGGCAAGACCCAGGCCAAATACATACATAATTTATAGTATAGCTATGATTGTAGGGACCAGCACATAGAAGCTTCAGTCTAGTAGATAAAAGAAACCTACATATGGGTCCAGAAATGGAGAGATGGATACTTTAAGTCATGATCCAAGTAAACCCTTAAATGTCAATCTAAGTAGAGATGGAGCAAGTGGAAAGTGCATTCCCAGAAATGTGTGCCTTCTCAATTCCTAGCTGTTTGGGTAGCTTTCTGATGACTTCAAATAGATAATTTTTGTATTTTACTCAACTTTTCTAGGAATGAAGCTAGTCTAGCGGACAGTCAGGTCTAGTCGGTGGCCTAAAAGTAAAGGCCTAGTCTGTCAGCGGAGGCTCCACTGGTGCATGAGGCAGTTGCCAGTGTTGGAAGGCCCAGTACTAATCATTCATTCAACTGACATTTACGGAGGGCGACCAAATTGCAAACCCATTCCTTTCCCTCAAAGTGGGTGCCATCTGGTGGGGAAACAGGCAAAGACAAGAGCAAATGTTAAGAGAAACAAAATTAGAGTAATGCAAAACGTATTTTATGAGCAGGAAAAGGAGAACACACCTCATTTCAGAGCTGCACTATCCATTATGCTAGCCATTAACCACGTGTGGCTATTTAAATTAATTAAAATTAAAAATTCAGTTCCTTAGTCATGCTAGTCACATTTGAAGTTCTCAAAATCACATGTGCCTAATGGCTGCCATATAGAACAACACAGATATAGAATATTTTGTTATGGCAAAAAGTTGTATTAGACAGCATTTCAATTCTAATGAATTCAGAGAAGGCTTTCTAATGCCTAAATTTGACTCTAAAAAAATGCTTATCATGGCTCATGTCCGTAATCTGAGCACTTTAGAAGGCCAAAATGGGAGGATTGCTTGAGCCCAAAAGTTCAAGACCAGCCTGGGCAACATGACAAGATCCGTTTCTACGAAAAAAAAAAAAAATAATTGTTTAAATACATATGAACCAGTGCAAGATGTCACTAAATCACACATAGGTAAAAGACGAATTCAAAGTACAAGACAGAACAATGGGTTTTATGTAACAGAGCTTGTTACTCTGTTTATTATGGTTTCACATTTTATATGGCAACTAACTTTTAAGAAGCTACCATTTGTTTTATCATAATAGCAAAGAATATCCCCCAATTACTTTAAAAGACTATTAAAATACTCCTCCTTCCTTCAACTACATAACTGTGAGACTGGGGTTCATCCATTTTTTAAAAAATGCATAGAATTTAGGCAAGCAAAAAGCAAAAAAAAAAAAAAAAGTGGGATGAATATTAGTCCAGGAAGAGAAAATGAACATGACAAAGAATAAAAAGTGAATCTAGAAATTCAGGCAGAAGCAGATCATTGAGGCTTATATACCATGTAAATGAGTTTAGGTTTCATCCCATATGTAGGAGGGCCCCAGATTAACTCTCAGTTCAACTCAGAATGCAAAGAAAATGTAGGCTTCTTTTAACCATGACTTATGTAATGTCACAGTGGCAGGGAAAGAAGGTGTCAGAGCAACATCTAGATCTCTTTGCTGCTTTTGGATTCTCCCTGGCCTCTGTGGGGATGGGATCCCTCATTACTGCTTGCCTCCTGGTAATGATTCTAGAGCCAGTTCATCCCAGCCATCAAGAGCTAACTTTTTAGAGTTAAAAAGTACACATCTTTTCTCACAGCTGTGTTCGGTAACATGTTGATAGCTTCAAATCAACTACATTAGTAGTAGTTACACCACAGACATTAGCAAACACTATGAATTTTTTATACTGGGCTATTTTGGTTTTATTTTTCCTGGAGGGCTAATTTACCAGCACATCACCAATTCCCACTTCCACGATAGAGTAGCTGCTAGGCTGGCCTCTCAGGTGAGACTCCTTAGCTGCTTCAGCCTGGTCTTGGCCTTCACTTGTCTCTGCAGATCCCTCTGAGTCTCCCCTACCTCTCCCCAATGACTCTGGGCCCAGGATTCAGGGTCCCCTTGCATTTTGCTGTGGCAGGCTCCAGGGAAACTCCTGGCTCTCGCTTCAGCAGACAATGTGAAGATGGGGCTACACAGGGGAACAGAAGGGACTCATACTGAGCCCTCAGCTCAAGAGGCCTACATTCAGTCAGTAGTTATTTCACACTTGGCCTGGATTTTTTGTTTGTTTTTGTTTTTGTTTTTGCATGGCAGTTTTGTGATGGTAATTCACTATTTCATAATGTTCAACACATCTTTTTAGCCTAAAAGGTGCTATAGTCCTCCTTTTTTATTTGGCATATAATTAGATATTCCCAGATAAGAGGCTTAAGACATGAAATTTCCTGTTTTTTTAACTTAAACAAGATTCATAAAGTTCAAAGTGATGTTTTTGGTCACAAGATCCCTCTGAAAAATTTTGTGGATGCTGTATACCACAAGACATACAGAAGCATAAAGAAGAGAAGATCACCAAGGGTCCCACGGATGACAAGACCTTGTGAATGGTGGCGAACGCACCATTCACAAGCCCTCTGAGTCCAGCCAGACACTCCTTCCCCTCTGCTGTGCTTGTGAGTTGTGGATTGTTATGGTGATGGGGAGTAGGCTGAAATGGGAGGTGCTTTTTGAAAGATTTGTAGCATGCAGTTTACAGTATAGGTCCTGTCAGCATTTACTACCTGAGCCAGCTTTGACACAACACATTCCCCATGGGCACTTTTCCAGTGGACCCCACATGGTCAGTGATGCGGCCTGGAGGTCTGCAAGGCAGACTTCTGCCTGATCTCAGTTCACTGCCCTGGAACCCAGGGGAGGCTGTGGTTATACTGTGAGAAAAACAATCCCAGCAGAGGACCAGCTAATGATGGGGCAAAAGACTGCATCTTTTCCTTCTCCAGTAATGCCTGACCTTATGTCTATAGGAAGAGAGAAAACAGATTTATTTAGGTTTTGAATTATATGAATGAGTGTGATGGAAGGGTAAATGTGCAAAGGAAGTGGTAGATTACGTGAATAACCATGAATTGGCCAGGCAGAGAATGAAGAAAGCTTAGGAGGCTGAAAAGACGGGAAGAAAACTGAGGGATTTAGTATTAGAGATGGTGGAAAGGAGGTTAAGAGGAAGGCAAGGTGGGAGTTAGGCCATAGGAAAGACAGAAAGACAGCTGATTGGTGGAGAAAAATAGAAAATTAAGGTGAAACTTTTTTTTCTTTTTTTTTTTTTTTTGAGACAGAGTCTCACTCTGTTGCCCAGGCTGGAATGCAGTGGCACAATCTCAGCTCACTGCAACCTCTCCCTCCCAGGTTCAAACGATCCTCCCACCTCAGCCTCCCAAGTAGCTGGGACCACAGGCATGCACCACTATGCCCAGCTAATTTTTTTTTTTTTTTTTTTTTTTGAGATGAGTCTTGCTCTGTTGCCCAGGCTGGAGTGCAGTGGCACGATCTCAGCTCACCACAACCTCCGCCTCCCCAGTTCAACCGATTCTCCTGCCTCAGCCTCCCAAGTAGCTGGGACTACAGGCACACACCACCATGCCCAGCTAATTTTTGTATTTTCAGTAGAGACGGCTGGCTGGTCTCAAACTCCTGACCTCGTGATCCGCCCGCCTCGGCCTCCCAAAGTGCTGGGATTACAGATGTGAGCCACCGCATCCAGCCAGATTTTTGGTAGTTGCTTCCAATTTTAACACAATTGAAGATGAGGCCCAGGAAGCAGGTAGTTACCAAGGATTAGAAGTGAAACTCATGGGAAGGTCAAGAACTGCAAGGCCAAGTTCTGGGTTGGGAGATTTACAGGCCATCAAAATATCCTAGCTTGTGGCAGACTTCTTCAACAGGAAGAATAAGCTTAACCCCAGGTTTTCAGTGAATGAGGGGGATAAGCTCCAACTTGCTAGTGGGTGACCCCCAGCAGAAGGTGGGGAAAATCTACCTGAACACCAGGCCCTCAAAGGAGGATGTTCTTGGACATGAGAACAAATGATCCACAGCCAAGAAGAGGCTGAGACGAGCCAGGAGGAAGCCAACACCTCCTCCTTCCTTTCCTCCACCAACAGTCCTTGGAGGGGAAGAATAAAAGAGCTATAGAAGAATGTTTTTGGGGATTGAGCCAGGTTTTAGTTCAGGCCAGGAGCGGGAGATAGGAGTCTGAAAGTACAGGAGATGTGGAGGAGTTTGCTAACAATGGAATAAATGCTGCAGACTGTGCAGGGGAAGGAGGCTGAGAAAGTGCAGACCAGGAAGATAGGAAAAGTACAGAGAGGACGAGGGAGCAGAAACCAGGGCGGGGGTTTGGGGGTGGACTTGGCTTTTCCAGTGATCACAGAAAGGAGAGGACCAGTTGGAAGTGACTGACAGAGCTGGGATTAGGATGAGACAAGGGAGGCACTTACCTAGGGCACAAAATTTAAAAGCGCCAAAAAAAAAAACAAAACTCATTAACCAAAATAAATAGTTTAACATAGGGCCGGGTGCAGTGACTCATGCCTGTAATCCTAGCACCTTGGGAGGCCTAGGCGGGTGGATCACCTCAGGTCAAGAGTTCGGGACCAGCCTGGCCGGAACGTGCCTATAATCCCAGTTACTCGAGGGACTGAGGCAGGAGAATCGCTTGAACCCGGGGGGCGGAGGTTGCAGTGAGCTGAGATCTCTCCACTGCACTCCAGCCTGGGCAAAAAAGCAAAACTCTGTCTCAAAAAAAAAATATATATATATATATATACACACACACACACACACATATATATATGTATAGTTTAACACAAATATTTAAGAGTCAAAGGTAATGCCAAAAAAAATTCGTGATGAACCAAATATCAAAATTTTAAACAAAGACAAGCTGTGTGTTTTACTACCTGGTGTTATTGTACAATGGGAACAGTCATTTCCGGTCAGCCCACTGTTCTCAGATCTAGCCCTTCTAGCCTGTTGCGTCCCTTAAGAGTTGACAGTGGCACGTGAACAGATTGAGCAACACAGGGCTTTATATACAGTTATGTTTACAGACTGTTCAAAATATGGGAGGAAATTTGGATAAACGTGCACAGAGGTCCACATTTCTCTTTTTGCCTCAGGCTTCCCTATGCAAGTTAGGACATCTGACCAAGCTCAGATGTCCTAACTGTAGCCCAAATCTCTGTGTGCCGGGAGTGATAAAGGGCCCAGGGAGAACCAGCCTGGCCTCAGAGAGGTGAGGAGGGTTTCCCGAGACTGTGAGCAGCCTGTTATTTGAACAGGCTGAGCCACAAAGTGCAGAGCAGTGGAGGGGCCATGGTTAGTGTCAGGGGTCGCACGCATTTGTGAAGCACATGTGAGGTGTCCACAGGCCCCAGAGACCCTGAGCAACTGCTCTCGAAAGCAAGGCAGTGGGAAGCACAGGCAATGCCAAAACCCAGACAGACCAATAAATCGAGATCAGAAACCAGCCACAAAGCGGGTGGGTCACTAATGGGAAGCGGGTGGGAGATGAACCCATTAGCTGGGTTGCTAAAAACCTGTGTTCCAAGGAAGCATTTAAGACTCAATTACTTAGGACAGAAACCTGCTCTCAAACACTGGGCCACCAAGGTCAGGGAATATTCAGCAGCCAGATGACTTGATGCTGAGTTCTTGTCCATACTTGCCAGGTGAGGGTCAGGCTCAGGGTAGGCAGAGAGGCCAAGATACTGGGAAAGGGGTGAAGGGGGGTAAAGGGCTTATGGCAGAAAGAGAAAAAGACACGGGCCACACCTGATCTCAGGAAGATAGACCACCAAACGCTTTGTAAACTTCGTTCAAGTGAGGTTGGAATTTCAGAATCCAAGTGTTGGTGTCTGGTTTTTACAAATCAGCTCTGTGGTGGTGGGAAGGACGTTACACTAGGGGTCAGGAGACTCACCATCCTGAGGTATGTCTGAGTTTCAATTGCCTCTTCTATAACATGACGATATCAATTCAGCCACTCACTAAATAGGTGTCAGGATCAAAGGATGTAATATAAGTGGACGAACTTGGAGAAAAAAGCAACCTGCTCTTAAGTTGTAGAGTGCCACTTAGTTTTTTTGTTTGTAAAACATATTTACATCTGTGTCTAACTTAGTCCTCAAACTTGCTCATTCATTCATACAGGAAATAATTAAGAGTTGATCATCTGCAGAAAGTGTTACACCAGGTGCTATGATATTTGTTGGCTGATCTTTTGGTGGCTAGAAATAAAAAATGAGGATCTTTGCAGCTCTGGGCCTCTGGTAAAAACTTCTTCATTTCTTTCCCTTATTTCCTCAGTATCCCTATAAACAGTCTCTGGTATAAGCCTATTTGGGTGTACACAGTTAAATCTTCCACAGATAATAGAAAAATGATTTAGAAATGTCTGCCATAAGCTATGGGTTTTTTCTTATTGTTTTTGTTGGGTTTTTTTGTTTTAAAGTCACTCTCTGTCACCCAGGCTGGAATGCAATGATGCAGTTAGGGCTCACTGCAACCTGGAACTCCTGGGCTCAAACATAAGCTATTTTTAATTAAACTATTATTTATGAAATCGAACTCCTCTTGCTAAAGAGACCAATTTACTAACCTTTTTTTTTTTTTTTTTTGAGACAAGGTCTCACTTTCTCACTCAGACTGGAGTGTAGTGACATGAACACAGCTCACTGCAGCCTCAACCTACTGGACTCAATGGATCCTTTTTTGAGACTCCATCTCAAAATTTTAATTTTTTAAAAAATTAAAATAAATGTACTTAAATTGTACCTTTAAACGTAGTTTTTCTGGCTAATGAAATTATAATTAATTTTATTTTTCTTGTACGTTAATGTAATTTTATTCTGTATTACATTTGTAATATGTATTATACTTACGAGACAATAATTTTTAATGCTTATACCTTTTGACAACGTGATAGCATTTCTAAGAATCTCTCCCCTAAGGAAATAATTTGAAACATGAATGTATTTGATGATTGTAGTATTATTTATAATAATGGAAAATTGAGACCATTTTGCTCAAGGCAATTCCCTGAATTGTTTTTGAATGACCTCAAAATGTTGCTACTACAATTTGGAGATGGCGCCACTAGGTGGCAATAGAGAGTCTCTGCCGTGAGAGTCCAACTTCAGGGTTAGCTTGCAAACTTTTCAGAGCCCAGCCTGATGGAAAGCTCATTGAGAATCTTTATCAAAGTGATCTCAAAATATGACCCAAAAGAACCACAAACCTTTAACCTTGGTTAACCTTTAACCAAGAAACCAGACTGTTAGAGATAAACTACAGAAAATAACAGGACTAAGTGAACTAGATGTATACACGTGTATTAGTCTGGAAAAACAGAACCAATATGATATACAGATAGATAGATAGATAGCTACAAACAGATTTACCATAAGGTGTCAGCTCACATGATTACAGAGGCTGAGAAGTGCCCAGGAGAGCAGATGGTGTAGTTCCAGTCCAAGTCCAAAGGCCCAAGAACCAGGAGAGCTGAAGTATGCTCCAGCCTGAGTCTGAAGGCAGAAGACCGATGTCCTGGCTCAAACACAGAAAGAGCAAATTCTTCCTCATGAAGCCTTTTTGTTCTATTCGGGCCTACGACAGATTGGATGATGCCCACCTACACTGGGGAAGGCAATCGGCTTTACTCAGCCTACCAGTTCAAATGTTCATCTCATCCGAAAGCACTCACCACACTCCCAGAATGTTTTTGTTGTTATTTTTTAATTTTTATTCTTGTTTTTTGTGGAGATGGGGTTTCACAATGTTGCCCAGGCTGTTCTCAAACTCCTGGACTCAAGTGATCTTCCCACCTCAGCCTTCAAAGTGCTAGGATTACTGGCGTAAGCCATCACTCCCAGCCCTTTATTTATCTTTTCACTCTTTAAAACTTTTTTTTCAGAATAATGGTTCTTCTCCTTCTCCTTCTTCTCCTTCTGACAGAGTCTTGCTCTGTTGCCCAGGCTGGAGTGCGGTGGCACAATCTCAGCTCACTGCAACCTCCACCTCCCGGATTCAAGCGATTCCCCTGCCTCAGCCTCCCAAGTAGCTGGGATTACAAGAGCATGCCACCACGCCTGGCTAACCTTTGTATTTTTAGTAGAGACAGGGTTTAACCATGTTGGCCAGGCTGGTCTTGAACTCCTGACCTCAGGTGATCTGCCCACCTCGGCTTCCCCAGAATAATGTTTAACCAAATATCTGTACACCCCATGGCCCAATCAAGTTGACACATAAAATTAACCATCACAGTATAAAATAGCAAAAAATGTAAAACAACTTAAATGCCCATCAATGGTGGATTGAATACATACAACATGACACCTAACTAATGACCAAGCTCTATATTGACATGGGAAGATGTCTGTTATACACTGTTGTTAAGTGAATAGAAAGCAGATTACAGAACACTAATATAGAAGGTAATTTGCTATAAGAGCTAAAACACACAATCTAGAGCCAAATGGTCTGGGGTCATAGTCCTACTATTAGCTGTGACTTTGGGGAATTTTCTTACCCTCTCTAGGTTAAATGAAAATGATATTACTATGAAATGAAAGTGATATACTGCCTCACCACATTGTTGTGGAAATTAAACCGAGTATTACAGGTAAAGCTCCAAGAATAGTGTCTGACATACAATAAGCTCTCAGCAACTGTAGCTACCATTATAATGTAACGTGTGATCTCATTGTCTTCTTAAACATCCAATATATCTATATTTAGACACACACATTTTCTAGAAAGATACATATCAAAATGTTATAATTTTTAAATCCCAGTGGTGAGATTGCAGATAATATTTTGATTAAAGCTCTTAATAATTTGGTGGAAAAAAATTCTGACAATGGCTTTATATACTCAAATACAGAGATCTGTAACTATGACTTCCATACCATCTTTCTAAAAAAATTTAATTATGTATGCGTCTGATATATATATATTCTTTTTTTTTTTTTAAAGAGATGGTCTCACTCTTACCCAGGCTGTAGTGCAGTTGCGCGATCATGACTCACTACAGCCTTGATCTCCCCGGCTCAAAACATCCTCCCACCTCAACCTTCCAAAGCGCTGAGATTACAGGCATGAGCCATCCACATCCAGCCCCAAATTAAAGATTTTTATTCAGAAAAATTTTATTTAATAACAAAAAAAAAATCAGTTTTAAAATAAGTTCTAGTGTTTCTCCCTTCTAATAATTTTCCTTTTTAAAACAATGTTTGATTCCATCTCTCATCTCAGCAGAGCTTGTTTGGAAAGCTTCTTTACACCTCACCCTAATTGGAGCTTGGAGTGGGACCCTCCGCCCAGCCCAGAACTGCCCTAGCCCCGCAGCGCGGGTCCCCTTCCCAGAGCCCTGGCGGGCTAAAATGGGATCCTCCTGTTCTACTCCTACTTCCTTTCTTCCTACCACACGGACCCCAAACCATTCCCTGTTTAAGAAAAACTAATTCCTCCATTTAGGTTCCCTCCAGTCAGACCAGTCAGACCTCGTCTCAGCCTCTGAACCACCGTTTCCCTTTTTCTTCCCTTTAAATAAAGAACAGCTCCTCGCCTACTCTGCGCACTCCACCCACCCTGTCCAACCCCCTTCCTTTTTCATTGTCTGGTCGCTTTGTGTACAACGTCCCAGCGATGAAACACCCTCCAGCTGCTTCCCTTTTCAACTTTGCCAGTTCCTTCAGAAACCAAGATGAAAGTTTCAAAATCCCGACCTACACCAGAACGTTTTGTTCAGAAAATTAACAGCTAATTAAACTACTTCTATCACTGCAATTCACGGTGTCTGCTTTAATTGCGCTCCACTCAATTGCTAACGCAAACTTGATGCTGGTTATTGAGTTTTCTCCATTAACTATTTCACCTAATGAATGGCCTTCAAATATTAGCCTCTACTTTTGAAACTTTGAAAGTAGAAGCCAGCAAATTAATTCTCAGTAGTAAAAAGAAACCAAAACTGAAGTTGACCCCCTCTGCCGATTTAAAAGGGCTGGAGCTCTGCTGACACTGGAATTCGCAGATAACTGACTCTGGCATAACACAATTTTTTTGCATTTAGCGATTAATGCAATTAGAAGCAACTGCTACTACAATTTTATCTTATTTTTTAATTGAAGCAAGAAGTAGCTACTGCATTTTATTAATGTAAATGTATACTGCAGGTAGGATAATGGTATGATTTTGTAAGAATAAAATACAGTAAATGAAAGTAACTTCTGATTTTACTCCCAACAGCCTTACACATTTACATTGGTTCAAAAGTAATTTTTAACTCGGGTGTGGCTCACACCTATAATTCCAGCACTTCGATAGGCCAAGGCAAAAGGATCACTTGAGCCCAGGAGTTCCAGACCAGCCTGGGCAATATAGCGGGACCTCATCTTTACTAAAACTTCTAAAAATTAGCCTGGTGTGGTGGTGTACACCTGTGGTCCCAGCCACTGGGGAGGCTGAGGCAGGAGGATCGTCTGAGCCCAGGAGTTTGAGGCCTCAGTGAGCCTTGGTGACAAAGCGAGACCCTTTCTCAAAAAATATAAATAAATAAAAATTTTTAAATTAGCTTTATATTTAAATCACAAAGTTCTCACAAGGATAGAGGTTGTTTTCTCTTTCATGGAAAACAAAGCTTATTTTGAGGATTTATTCATTCATCAAACACTAGCTTGGAATTGATAACTAGCATAGTGTTGGGAGTGTGGTGGGGGAGGGGTTACAAAAAGCAAAAGACAGTTTCCACTTTCAAGTTTATGATCTACTTAGAGAACAAAGCATATACATAAAATCGCTCATAGGAAATTTTGATCACCACCATAAGACAGGGGGAGAAAAACAAAATAAGATAAATAAAAAAGAAAAAAAAATTTTTTAAAGAAAATTTTGAGGCCAGGCCTGGTGGCTCACGCCTGTAATCGCAGCACTTCAGGATGCTGAGGCAGGCAGATCGCTTGAGCTCAGGAGTTCGAGACCAGACTGGCCAACATGGTGAAACCCCATCTCTACCAAAAACAAAAACAGAAAAGAAAAAAAAGAAAAGAAAATTTTGAAAACAACATAATAAACAAGTATAACAATGGGGATTATTTGTTTTTCATGACCTTTACGACTTGAGTTGTCAGGTGAAATATAGGACCCCCAGTTAAACTTGAATTTCATAAACAACAAATAAGTTTTAGGTTATGTATAGCATGCCTCATGCTAAAAAAAAAAAAAAAGCATTCATCATGTATCTGAAATTCCAGTTTAACTGGACATCTTGTATTATTCTTTGCTAAATTCAGCAACTCTAAACTTGAGGCATGTGGGTTACAAAAAGGATCTTGACAGAGTGGAGTTCATCAAATGAGCTTCCTAGAGAATGTGAGTTTTCAGCCAACTGCTGAGGAAAGCAGTGGCTGGAAACAGAAGACATTCCACATGTGGCCAATGCATGTCAATGGCCCTGAAACCGAGATGAGCAAGTAATTCCTGGCCAGGACAACAACCGGATCAGCTTTGCTGGAGGGAGACAGATGGATAAAAGAACTGAAAACCAGCAATGGGAGTGATCAGTCATCGCTGAATTTATTTCTGTGGAGTTTGTTTAGAGGCTAATATAGCTATTTTCCAATCAATGATAACTTATTCTTCACTATTTCCTCCATATAAGCAAGGACCACAAGCTTTAATGGTTTGGACTCACAGGATTTAAAGTATAGAGGGGCCGAGTGCTCTCTATATATTACAGGCGTGCTGGTTCACGCCTGTAATCCCAACACTTTGGGAGGCCGAGGTGGGCAGATCACCTGAGGTCAGGAGGTCGAGACCAGCCTGGCCAACACGGTAAAACCCTGTCTCTACAAAAAAAAAAAAAAAAAAAAATATATATATATATATATATACATACACACACACCCACACACACACACACACACCCACACACAAAATTAGCCAGGTGTGATGTTGCGTGCCTGTAATCCCAACTACTCAGGAGGCTGAGGCCAAAGAATAGCTTGAACCCAGGAGGCGGAGGTTGTAGTGAGCTGAGATCATGCCACTGCATTCCAGCCTGGGCAACAGAGCAAGACTCTGTCTCAAAAAAATAAATAAATAAAGTGTAGAGGCATTTATCTCTAAGGTATGTACATGGGCATTAGAACTTGAGTTTTGTAGGTACACATCTTAAAGATCAAAAATGTCTCTGAGATGGGTACCTCTGGGAAAGAAAAAAAAAAGTCTTTCAGAGAAAGAGAGAGAGAGAGGGCTATTCCAAGTGGCTTCCAACACTAGGGTTCTGGTATCTGGCAGGTCTAGAGAAAGAGTAAGACCTTACATGCTCTGTACAATGAAAAGAGCAAGCATGAGAGGAAGGAGCTTGTAGTCTGAAGATTGTTCCTGATGCTGTAGAGAAAGGTTCTGGGGAGAAGTGAAATAATTACAGAAATAATGAAATTAAACTTTTTGTCCTTCTGCTTTCAAATTTTCCATGTCTAACAGCCCTGTTTCTAGAAATTGATCAAAAACATACCCTGGCAAAATTAAAATTAGATATATGCACAAAGCTACTCATTGTAGCACTATTTGCAATAACAAACTGGGAATAACCTAGATGTCCATGAATGAGGGACAAGGTGAGTAAAACATAGGGCATCCAAACAGTGGAGGACTTCACAGCTGTCAAAGGGAGAGGAGGGAGCGGGGAGAAAGGAAAAAAAAAGGGGGAGAGGATACATTGTTAAGTGAAGAAAGCCAGATCTAGGACAGTGTGTATAGCATGCTCTAGCTACATATAAGGATTGAGTCTAGGCCGGGTGCAGTGGGTCACACCTATAATCCCAGCACTTTGGGAGGCCAAGGCAGGCAGATGACCTGAGGTCAGGAGTTCAAAACCAGCCTGGCCAATGTGGTGAAACCCCATCTCTACTAAAAATACAAAAATTAGCTGGGCATTGTGGTGGGCACCTGTAATCCCAGCTACTCAGGAGGCTGATGCAGGAGAATCACTTGAACAATGAGGTGGAGGTTGCAGTGAGCAGAGATCATGCCATTGCACTCCAGCCTGAGTGACAAGAAAGAAACTCCATCTCATAAAAAGAAGAAAATAAAAAGAACTGAGTCTACAAATTTGTTTATATTTCACACATTTATATGATTATATTTTTAAAACAAAACTAAAGGATAATTATAAAACAAAAAATCATAATGCTTACCTCTGGGGGAGGGGGGAAATAGTGTAGAGAAAAAAGAGACAGAAGGCTGGGTGTGGTGGCTTATGCCTGTAATCCCAGCACTTTGGGAGGCCAAGGTGGGAGGATTGCCTGAGGTCAGGAGTTCGAGACCAGCCTGAGCAACATGGTGAAATGCCACGTCTCCAAATTAGCCAGGCATGGTGGCAGGTGCCTGTAATCCCAGCTATTCAGGAGGCTGAGGCAGGAGAATCACTTGAACCTGGGAGGCGGAGGTTGCAGTGAGCCAAGATTGCACCACTACACTCCAGCCTAGGTGACAGAGCAAGACTCTGTCAAATAGAAAGAAAGAAAGAGAAGGAAAGACTCTGTCAAATAGAAAGAAAGAAAGGGAGGGAGGGAGGGAGGGAGGGAGGGAGGGAGGGAGGAAGGAAGGAAGGAAGGAAGGAAGGAAGGAAGGAAGGAAGGAAGGAAGGAAGGAAGGACTTTTTTTTTTTTTTTTGTGAGACAGTCTTGCTCTATAGCCCAGCCTGGAGTGCAGTAGTGCGATATTGGCTCACTGCAGCCTGGACCTCCCTGGGCTCAAGTGATCCTCCCACCTCAGCCTCTTGAGTAGCTGGGACCACAGGCGCACGCCACGATGCCTGGCTAACTTTTGCATTTTTTATAGGGAAGGGGTTTTGCCATGTTGCCCAGGCTGGTCTCAAACTCCTGGGCTCAAGCAATCCACCCACCTTGGGCTCCCAAAGTGCTGGGAGAACAGGTGTGCACCACCATGCCTGGCTAGAGTTCTTCAAATGTGCCTCATTGGGTAGATATAACTTTGGGATCATGTAATTATTTAAATAGTGTATCATTAAATTATGAAAAAGCAATCCTCAAAATCAAAAACTAAAAGGAAACAAATGAACATGTATATCCAGTTGGTGGCATAACACCAAAGAGGAACCACTTTAAATGACTCAAAAGCACAGTAATTTCATGGGCATTCCCAATGGTATATACTGTAAGGATAAAATGAACTGTACAAAAAAAAATTTTTTTTAATCGTAAAATTTTTAGAGTTTGTGATGTTGGTATCAGAGACTGACATGTATATAACTTGGAACAAAGCAAATGAGTAATTATCTGATGTTCATTCTCTCATACCCAGTGTTACTGGGACCAGATTCTTGGCATGGGAGGAAGGAAATAAATAACTTAGGTGGAAGAGGTTAACTAAAAATCCTGTAGTCATGAATTTCAACATGGAGTACCAATATGAACAAATGCGGCATCTTATCTTTAAAACCAAACCAAAAATATTTCCTAGTTCCATTTGACAAGAAGTCCTAGAAATACTAACAAAACAGGTAGCAATGAGCACTCTAGTGCCCCAATTGTGATCTTAATACTATTTCCACTAAAAGAAACAAGACTCTTTAGAAAGAACTAATTCTAGGGGCCAGAGATATACATGACCTTGTAACATCTTGTCATATCAGACAACGAAGCGGCTACCGCAGACCACAGGATCATGTCAAAAGGGCTCAGGTGCCAACCTAAAGAGACTCCCACTGGCAAGAGATGAAACAATTCAAGCATAAATATGAACCATAATAGCAAGGGCTTGAAATCCATCCAACATGTTTATGAGTTTGCAAAGGCAGTAAAGCAAAATATAGCCTAATTGGCCACTGTTGCAGGATACTCATGAGCCAGCTTATTATTTTGAAAGCTGATAGAGAAAGAATCAAGCATTTATCCTGCCTTTCCTATACAAACTGTACCATTGTATAACCAAACTGTATTCAGCTAGAAAATAAAGAACGAGTGACAGAATTAGAATGTCACCATTCTGCAATCCCTAATGAATTAAGGGACATAGGCATTAACCATCAATGGCTGCTAGTATCACAGAGAGACAATCAGACCTACAGATGGAAGGACTATATAACCTATGAAGTGGTCTCGCTGAAAACTCAAACTTGAAGCTGACAAAGCTTCAAGATCTAACTACTAGGTCGTAAGAACCTTAGCAGACAAAGGGACATGCTACACACTATGGGGGTGCAATTAGCAAAATCCACATGACCTACTATCTTCGACAATTAAATTGCAAGGGGAAAAAACAAAGAAAGGGTGAGAACAACTATGGATTAAGCCAGACTTAGGAGACATATCAACAGTCACAATGTGTGGACATTAATTGCATCCTGAGTCAAATAAGTAAATCAATTTTTTTAAATTATGATCTTTCAGACAATTAGAAATTTGAACAGTGGCTTTAAAATTTTTTTTTAATTTTTTTTTCTTGAGATAGGGTCTGTCTCTGTCGCCCAGGCCAAAGTGCAATGGTGAGACCTCAGCTTACTGCAACCTCCACATCCCAGACTCAAGCGGTCCTCCCAACTCAGCCTCCCGAGTAGCTGGGAACACAAGTGTGCATCACCACTACCAGCTAATTTTTTTTGTATTTTTGTTAGAGACAGGGTTTCATCATGTTGCCCAGGCAGGTCTCAAACTCCTGAGCTCAAGCAATCTGTCCATGTTGGCCTCCCAAAGTGCTGGGATTACAGGTGTGAGTCACGGTGCCTGGCCTATAGGAATTTTTATTAATGTTAATATGTGATAATGGAATTGTGGTTTTTTACAACATGGAGCTTTTTTATCTTTCAAAAACATATACTAGGGCTGGGCTCAGAGGCTCACTCCTGTAATCCCAGCACTTTGGGAGGCCGAGGCGGGCATATTGTTGAGGTCAGGAGTTCGAGACCAGCCTGACGAACATAGTGAAACCCTGTCTCTACTAAAAGTACAAAAATTAGCCGGGCATGGTGGCAGGCACCTGTAATCTCAGCTACTCAGGAGGCTGAGGCAGGAGAATGGCTTGAACCCGGGAGGCAGAGGTTGCAGTGAGCCGAGAGCGCACCATTGCACTCCAGCCTGAGTGACAGAGTGAGACTCAGTCTCAAAAAAAATAAATAAATAAATGATAGATAAATAAATAAATAAATACTGAAATATTTATGAGTAAAATTATATGAAATCTGAAATTTGTTTCAAATGGGTAAAGAGTGAGAAATAAGATGAAATAAGATAGTCCATGAACTAATTATCAATGAAGCTAGAAGACCAGTACATGGGAGTTTATTGTACTTTTCTCTTTACTTTTATATACACTAGAAACTTTCCTTAATCAAAAATTTTTAAAAATCTATATAGCCAATTAAAAAACAGCTACAATTTATTGAACAATTAACATAAATCATCTTTTTTTAATCTTAGCAACACAGTAGTACCTACTGTGAGGTAGGTACTGTTACCATAATCTCCATTTTAGAGGTAAGGAAACTGAGGCTTGCAGAGGTTAATTAACGTATCAAAGACCACATAGCAAAAGACTCAAATCCATGTACTAAGTAACCATTGTCTCATCAGTGGGTTTTCTGGAGACTGCATAATGATGCCAAGCCACGTGTCTAGGTTTGCATGAAATGAGAATAGAAGCTGTCCTTGGGGACAGTTGGCATCTGGGTTTCAGCCATTCAAAAACTTTGGCTGGGCACAGTGGCTCACGCGTGTAATCCCAGCACTTTGAGAGGCCAAGGCGGACGGATCACCTGAGGTCAGGAGTTCGCAACCAGCCTGGCCAACATGGTAAAACCCTATCTCTACTAAATATACAAAAAAATTAGCCTTGCGTGGTGGTGCACACCTTAATTCCAGCTACTCAGGAGACTGACACGGGAGAATTGCTTGAAGCCGGGAGGTGGAGGTTGCAGTGAGCCAAGATCATGCCACCGCACTCCAACATGGGCAGTGGACAGAGCAAAACTCTGTCTCAAAAAATAAATAAATAAATAAATAAATAAATAAATAAATAACTCTCCAAAATACATAACAAAAGTAATTGGGAAAACAATAACATGTCCAAGTCGTGCCAAGGAAAATGTATCACTACTTCTAATCATAGTAAAAAGCCTATTTAGACCAACACGTTACCAAAAAAAGTATTACCGAGCCTTTCAAGGAATGAAAAAGCAGGCGTAATACTTGCAGACAGGCAAAAAGACATATGGTCCTCAAGGGAATATGAATTTGAATGGAAAAATTTGAACAATGGAGAACAGCCTGCCTCTTACGTCCCCTGATGTACGAAGTTTGGTCCATTTCCAATAGCAATCAGAAGCTTCTGGCAGTGGCCCAGCTGGCCTGCCTGTAAGACCATCTGGGAGAAAGGGAAGTGTCTGCCACACACTGGTCAGGCTGACACCAGCACTGAACTGTTTGTTCATTTCTGCAGTACCTGCGGAGCTACTATATAAGGTTGGAGGAGTAACATCAACTCTAAACCATCCACAACTCCAAAGAAATTAACTTGTCTGATCAAGATGTTAAAGGGGACTTTTGGTCAGGCATGGTGGCTCAGACCTGCAATCCCAGCACTTTGGAAGGCCGAGGCAGGAGGATTGCTTGAGCCCATGAATTTGAGACCAGCCTGGGCAACATAGCAAGACCTTGTCTCAATTTTTTTTTTTTAATAAAATTAAAAAAAAAAAAAACTAAAAGGGTCATGCGAGGTGGCTCGTGCCTGTAATACCAGCACTTTGGGAGGCCGAGGCAGAAGGATTACTTGAACCCAAGAGTTCTAGATCAGCCCAGGCATACAGGGAGATCTCCTCTCTACAAAAATACAGAAACTAGCTAGGCATGGTGGCACACACCTGTAGTCCCAGCTACTCAGGAAGCCGAGGTGGGAAGATGACTTGAGCCTGAGAGGTCAAGCCTGCAGTGAGCCATGCACGCCACTGCACTTCAGCCAGGGTGACAGAGACCCTGTCTCCAAAAACGAAAGAAAAGAAAAGAAAAATATAAATAAATAAAGAAGACTTTTCAGAAACGTAATGAACAAGCTTAGAATAACTTAATACCAAGTTTTTAAAAAATTGGTCTGGAGTTCATCCCTGGTCTAATTAAGACCAATATTATCTTTTCTCCCAAATATAACTCAGCATAGCTATCTTCATTATTCTGCTTGTATCTAATGACTCAGACATTAAGTCTCTGACTTTAATATATAGCTTTGAGGTTGAAAACTGTTATCTACCCAACACATTCTGTTGTGGGAGGAGAATGCTTTTTATGTCATAAGAGACCAGACTAATTCTTTATTTTTTTCTAAGAAACAGAGATAAATATTCACAAGGATTCTTCAAACACCAGAGATAAAATACTGGATCATAAAAACGTGATTTTTAAAAAATTTTTACTAGATTCATAAGTAAAACAAGATGAATTTGAACCATATACAACCAGAGTTGTTTTACCACAAATTTATGATTCTAAAGGTTTTCACATGGTAATAAGAGGTGAGAAATTAAAAGAAAGAGTAGAGGCTGGCATGGTGGTTTATGCCTGTAATCCCAGCACTTTGGAAGGCTGAATCAGGAGGATTGCTTGAGGTCAGGAATTCGAGACCAGCCTGGGTAACATAGCCAGACTCTGTCTCTACAAAAAATTTAAAAATTAACCGGCTGTGGTGGTATACACCTGTAGTCCTAGCTACTCTGAAGGCTGAGGCAGGAGGATCACTTGAACCCAGGAGTTTGAGATCACAGTGAGCTTTGATCACACTACTGCACTCCAGCAAGACACTGTCTGTTTAAAAAAAAAAAAAGAGAAAATGCAGAATCAATCACTATAATTAGAAAAAGCTAAAATATTATAGATTTCCTATTTTATCAATTTTTTCCACTAAAGAAAATATGTCAACATTTTGTATGCAATCAGAGAAATAATAGGTGCTCAATTGTTGAAAAGACATAACTGCAAATCAAGTCCACCATCACACTCAGATTATTGATAATGTAGATGCTGTCATCCTCATTTTCAGTTTTGGAAAGCACTTATTTATCATTCACTTACATAACTCTCTTCCCTTCTATAGGTCAAAGCAATATAGATTACATACATATTCATTCATTTAACAAATGCAGCAGTAAGTTTGACAAACTACTGTATTATATGCCAGGCGCTGTGCTCAGAACTCCGGATACAACTCTGAATAAAACAGACATGGTCCCTGCCTATATGAAGCTTTGGGAGGGACAAATAACTGAACAGATCATTACAATAGAGATTAAGAAGATATTAGAAATTAATGTAATCTCATGGTGACGACTAGGAAGGGAAATACAGCGTGCTATGAGAGAATATAAGTGAAGTCTAAATTTGAATGTTTATTGTACCAGAAACCTCAGAAATACTTAATGTTGTTAGAATATCCTTATGATCCCTCAAATTTCCCAAACTTTCTTCCAAATAGGCAGTCATGTGATTAGTTTTGGCCAAAGGGTTGGGTGGAGAAGTGTATCATTTCTAGGAGGAAGCATTTTTTTTCCTTTTTTTTTTTTTTTTTTTTTTGAGACAGAGTCTCACTCTGTCTCCCAGGCTAGACTGCAGTGGTGCGATCTTGGCTCACTGCAACATCTGCCTCCTGGGTACAAGTAATTCTCCTGCTTCAGCATCCCGAGTAGCTGGGACTACAGGCCCACACCAGCTAATTTTTGTATTTTTTTTGTAGAGATGGAGTTTCGCCATGTTGGCCAGGCTGGTCTTCAACTCCTGACCTCAAGTGATCTACCTGCCTCGGCCTCCTAAAATGCTAGGATTACAGGGGTGAGCCACTGCACCTTGCCAAGCAGGCATCATTTAAGAGACAGAGCTACTCTCTAGCTCTTTCCTCTGCAGCCACTACAGTCATGGAGGCCACGTATTGAGATGAAGTTTCAAAAGATGGAGGTAGCCTACATTGCTAGGTCACAATAAGGACAGGTACCCTGGAAAGTTGCTGACATTCATCGAACGTCCTGTGAACAAGAGATGAACTTTGTTGTGCTAAACCACTGAGATTTAGAAGTTATTACCACAACATGGCCTATTCTTCCTTGTCCATACTCTCAAAGGAGTCACATTCATTCTTATGACATCTCTCCATTTTGCCAATGCAGAAATGAAGACAGAAACATTTGGAAAGTTGCCTAAAATTATTCAGTAGTGAAATAGAACATCCTGCCTTCCACGTGAGAGCTGTAGTCAAAAGATCAGTATTTTTCAAAACCAGATTGAGACATACTAACTTTAAAATCAATCAATTTAAGTCACAATTTGGAATTTTTATTTTATTTATTTATGTATGCTATTCAATAGGGGTTTTGTGGATTTTTTATTATTAATTTGGGTTCGGGGGTACATGTGCAGGTCTGTTACTTGGTTATATTGTATAATGCTGAGGCTTGGGCTTCTAGTGAACTCATCACTCAAATAGCAAACACAGTACCCAGTAGGTCATTTTTCAGCCTTATACCTCTTCCCTTCCTCCCCTATTTTGGAGTCCCCAGTGTCTATTATTTCCATCTTTGTGCCCATGTGTACCTATCGTTTAGCTTCCACTTACAAGGAAGAATGAGTAGTTCTTAATTTTCTACTTCTGAGTTACTTCACTTAGGATAATAACCCCCAGCTCTACCCATGTTGATATAAGGGACATGATTTCATTCTTTTTTATGGCTGCATAGTACTCCCTGGTATGTGTGTACCACATTTTCTTTATCCAAACAACTGTTGATGGGCGCTTAGGTTGATTTCATGACTTTACTATTATGAATAGTGCTGTGATAAACATACAAGTGCAGGTATCTTTTTGATAAAATAATTTATTTTCCTTTGGGTAGATACCCAGCAGTGTGATTGCTGGGTTAAATGGTAATTCTATTTTTAGTTCTTTGAGAAATTTCCATACTGTTTTCCACAGTGGTTGAACTAACTTACATTCCCACCAACAGTGTGTAACCATTCTCTTTCCTCCGAATCCTCCCTAGCATCTCTTATTTTTTACTTTTTAATCATAGCTATTCAGGTCGGGGGCAGTGGCTCATGCCTGTAATCCCAGCACTTTGGGAGACCGAGGCAGGTGAATCACTTGAATTCAGGAGTTCGAGACCAGCCTGGCCAACATGGTGAAACCCTGTCTCTACTAAAAATACAACAATTAGGTAGGCATGGTGGCACATATCTGTAATCCCAGCTACTCCAGAAGCTGAGGCAGGAGAATCACTTGAATCAGGAGGTGGAGGTGGCAGTGAGCCAAGATTGTGCCACTGCACTCCAGCCTGGGCAACAGAGTGAGACTCTGTCTCAGAACAACAACAACAACAACAACAGCAACACCATAGCCATTCTGTCTGGGATGAGATGGTATCTTATTTTGGTTTTAATTTGCATCCCCTTGATGATTAGAGATATTGAGGATTTTTTCACGTGTTTGTTGGCTGCTTGTATGCCTTCTTTTGAGGAATGTCTGTTCATGTCCTTTGCCCGATTTTTAATGGAGTTATTTGGTTTTTTCTTGTTGATTTGTTTAAGTTCAGCATCAGAAGTTTTTAAGAGATAAACTAGGACACACTAACCTTGGGTAAAAAATACCAGAGTGCATTCCATTAAGTGTTTTGTTTTAGGAAACTTTTGTTAAAAACTTATATACATACAAACATTTTATTACATTACACATATGTATGCATCAGAGACCTGTTGTGTAAAATGCATTTCTTACTGTGTTATGGACAAATAGTTTGAAAAATATTACATTAGACTGCACAATAATTGTTTAATGAGAGGCATTTAGATAAAGCAATATAAGAATATTAATGAAGTGGCTGGGCACAGTGGCTCACATTTGTAATCCCAGCATTTTGGGAGGCCAAGATGGGAGGATCACTTAAGGGCAGGAGTTTGAGACCAGCCTGGCCAACATGGCGAAACTCCCTCTCTACTAAAAATACAAAAATTAGCCTGGCATGGTGGTGGGTACCTGTAGTTCCAGCACTCAGGAGCTTAAGGCAGGAGAATCATTTGAACCCAGGAAGTGGAGGTTGTAGTGAGCTAAGATCGTGCCACTACACTCCGGCCTGGGAGACAAAGTGAGCCTCTGTCCCAGAAAAAAAGAAAAAGAAAAGAAAATAGTATTTATGAAGTGAATGCATTGTTTTTATACCATTTAATCAGAAGCTTTGTTATCAGGGAAAAAGTAGTACAGCCTAATTATAGATTCATTCTAAGATGTCACAAAAAAAAAAGAAATGTTATTACATAAAGTTAAATGTTTAAAATTAAAGTTAAGGCCGGGCGCGGTGGCTCAAGCCTGTAATCCCAGCACTTTGGGAGGCCGAGGTGGGCGGATCACAAGGTCAGGAGATCGAGACCATCCTGGCTAACACGGTGAAACCCCGTCTCTACTAAAAAAAAAATACAAAAAACTAGCCGGGCGAGGTGGCGGGCGCCTGTAGTCCCAGCTGCTGGGGAGGCTGAGGCAGGAGAATGGCGTGAACCCAGGAGGCGGAGCTTGCAGTGAGCTGAGATCCGGCACTCCAGCTTGAGCGACAGAGCGAGACTCCGTCTCAAAAATAAATAAATAAATAAATAAATTAATTAATTAATTAAATTAAAGTTAAATGTTTCATAATTAATATTAAATGTAAGAAAATGTTAAGTGGCCAGGCATGGTGGCTCACGCCTGTAATCCCAGCACTTTGGGAGGCCAAGGCAGGTGAATTGCCTGAGCTCAGGAGTTCGAGACCAGCCTGAGCAACATGGCAAAACCCTGTCTTTGTTTTTTTTAATTAAATATATATACATATATATTTATAAGAAAACATTAAATGAATCATTGGCAGCAGGAAAACAAAAGTCAGGATTTGGATTCACTCATTCATCCATCCATTCATCCAAAAAAAACATTTATTGAGCATCTGCCAGGTGCCAAACACTGAGCCAGGGTCTGAGAAAATGGCTATGTATAAAACAGAAATGTTTTCTGCCCTTATGGAGCTTATATTCTAGGCAAGGAAGACAGATATGAGATTTTTTAAATACACATTTAGTTATTGAGCTATGATTGCAGTGAGTGCTAAGGAAGAGAAGAAGAACTCGAATGCAGCAGTGTGCTAGTAAATGATTAACAACCTGAACCCCAAGAAAAAAACTTTTCCTATATCTAGATACATGTGTTTCTTATAAGTTTTACTGACATAAAGGATATATAGTACACAATTTTAAAATAATAAAACATACAATACTCTATTTTAAATTCAATGCACACAATTGATTGTCATGGAATGTTTTCACAGATATTTAATGAATTCTTTTATCTGTAGCCAATATATATGGTTGCAACTAAGGAAAGATTTCGTTCTAACATAAGTGTTGGTGGATATTTTCATTTATGTTGAAGAGTAAGATGAAAGTGAAACAATATTTCTATCAGAACTTGACTCAATTGTCAATTAAGTGAGTGACTTTGCAGAATCAGATTCATAGCTTCAAATACTCGAAGAATATTTTCTCAATTTCTCAATTTTTGTGCTAGTCACAAAGGAACTGTTTTAGGCATGAAACACTTTTAAGTTTAATCTGCATTACTAACATTTTCTCTATAAGTTTTTTAAGTATAAACAACCAGTAAAACAACAAATCAGATTCCTGCAACATTTGCAGATTTCCCTGGTGGAAACGTCCATGGGAACACGGTAGCTGATTTCAGCCACCAAGGTGGCATCACAGGACATGGGAATACAGGGTTGGGAAGAGCTTTCTTTGCAGTAGCACATCATTACATAATGTTTCCATCATACAGATGGAATACATACAAATAACCTCAAGATCTCAAATAATAGTAACACATTGTAAAATAATTGGGGCATGAAGAACTTTTAGTATTGATCTTTGTTTTGAATATAAATTATTTGATCGTAAGGTGTATATAATTTATTTATTATTTATTTTTTATTTATTTGTGGAGACAGGGATCTCACTCTGTTGCCCAGGCTGGAGTGCAGTAGTGTGATCTTTGCTCACTGCGGCCTCGACCTTCCAGGTTCAAGTGATCCTCCTAAGTAGCTGGGACCACAGGCGTGTGCCACCACACCTAGCTAATTTTTTTGTAGAGACAGAGTTTTGCCATGTTGCCCAAACTGGGAAGGGGTATATAATTTAATTCTTAATTATGGTTGTGTTTGACAACTGCCCTAAAAAATTCTTGAAATTTTAACAATAATTTCTTTAGAACACACCCTGCCTAAACCCCACAAGATTTGAGAAAGAGTAACCTGAAAATGGGAGAGGATCTTTAGGGAGAAGTGCTGCTCTTATGTGTCCTAGGACAGGGAGGGCTGGATATCATGGAAGACATTGGTGACAGTGGGACCCAAGCCCACTGATGCCAAGTGTAGCTCCCAGAAATTATTCTCCATCAATACCAATAGCCGAGTGAACTTCTCTCTGGCTTCTCCTCCAGAGTAGAGAAGATCCTCCAGAGCAGAGAACAGGCTATGCAGGCAAACAAAAAAAAATACTTCTTTTTCTTTTCTTTCTTTCTTTCTTTTTTTTTTTTTTTTACCGGAAACCCAAACCTCAACAGAACAACGAAATATTTCTAAAATCATTCCTGGTCAGCCGCAGTGGCTCATGCCTATAGTCCCAGCACTTTGGGAGGCCGAGCTGCTTGAGCCCAGGAGTTTGAGACCAGTCTGGGAACATGGTGAAATCCCATCTCTATAAAAAATGAAAAAATTAGTCAGGCATAGTGGCAGGCCTATAGTCATAGCTACCCGGGAGGCTGAGGCAAGAAAATCACCGAGCCTGGGAGGTTGAAGCTGCAGTGAGCCACGATCATGCCACTGTACTCCAGCCCAGGTGACAGAGAGAGACCTTGTCTCGAAAATAAATAAATCGATACATAAATAAAATCATTTCCTCTTTAGTCCCTTCTCATTCTCTCTTTATTCTCCTTAAAACGGCTGTTGGATTTTTTAACATGCAGTATATTTCAGATTTTACTTCTCTTACCTCCAACATCTCTCTCTCAGCTTGTCAAAATCCCTTTAATGACACAAAAATTATTTTATTCCAAAGTTTAATTTAGGCTGGGTGGGCGGGCATGGTGGCTTACGCCTGTAATCCCAGCACTTTGGGAGGCTGAGGCAGAAGGGTCACCTGAGCCCAGGAGTTTGAGACCAGCCTGGGCTGCAGAGTGAGACCATATCTCTACAAAAAAAATAAAAACACTAGCCAGGCATGGTGGCACACATCTGTGGTCCCAGCTACTCAGGAGGCTGAGCAGGGAGGATTGCTTGAGGCCAGGAAGTCAAGGCTGCAGTGAGCTATGATCATGCCACTACACTCCAGCCTGGGCAACAGAGCAAGACCCTGTCTCAAAAAATAAATAAATAAATAGGCTGGGCACGGTGTCTCACACCTGTAATCCCAGCACTTTGGGAGGCCAAGGCAGGTGGATCACTTGAGGTCAGAAGTTGGAGACCAGCCTGGCCAACATGGCAAAATCCTATCTCTACTAAAAATACAAAAATGCATGTGCCAGGTGTGGTGACTACTCAGGGAGGCTGAAGCATGAGAATCGCTTGAATCTGGGAGGTAGAAGTTGCAGTGAGCCAAGATTGCACCACTGCACTCCAACCTGGGCAACAGAGTGAGGCTCGTCTCAATCAATCAATCAATCAATATCATGGCTTGAGACAACACAGCAACATCTCCATAACCCAGGACTTTGTGTTTTAACATAATCCAGCAAAATAAAGGAGTCTCCTTCTCTGCTAGGAGTGGTAGCTCATGCCTGTAGTCCCAGCTACTTGGGAAGCTGAGGATGAGGATCAGTTGAGCCCAGGAGTTCAAGGCTGCAGTGAGCTGCTATGATCATGCCACTGCATTTCATCCTGGAAGAAAGAGTGAGACCCATCTCCAAAAAAAAAAAAAAAAGAAAAAAATAGTTCATGCATCACTAAAAGGATTCCCTGCAGTAGTTAAGATAAACTTTCATCTCACTAAAAAATTGTATGTAATGTTTAAATTACTTTTTAAAACATTACATTGTAATTATTTGTGTATATGTTTGCCTCCCCCAAAGAGAAGTAAACTTTCTTCTAAATTGTGTCTTGGGCCAGGCACGATGGCTCATGCCTGTAATCCCAGGCATGGGAACCTTAAAACCTTAAAAACAAAAAAACCTTAAAAAACCTTAAAAACAAAACTTAGCTGTGCGTGGTGGCACCCCGGCAGAAACATGCCTAAGCCCAGGACGCAGAGGTTGCAGTGAGCAGAGATCATGCTGATGCCCTCCAGCCTGGGCAACAGAGCAAATACCCTGCCTCAAAAATAAATAAATAAATAAATAATTTTTATAAAAAGAAATTAAAAAAAGTTATTGGGGCTTTTTAAAGTATGTTAAAGTGGATAAGGAGACATATCATTAAATATCCAAACTATTCAAAAGATACAGGACTCTCACAGAGATACACTAAGCTTGTGAATTATAAATGTGACATTGAAATTGCAAGATATTTCAATTAGGATAAAGATTTAGCTGTTTTAACAAAGACAGCAAAAATTTAAATAGGATAGAATGTTATTTCTCTAATCTGTCACTCAGGGGTAGAGTAAAAATAAGCAGCTTAGTTTTATAATTAGCTGCTTCTTCTTCTTCTTCTTCCTTCTTCTTCTTTTTGAGACAGGGTCTCACTCTGTCATGTAGACTGGAGTGCAGTGGTACAATCATAACTTACTGCAACCTCCAATTCCTGGGCTCAAAAGATCCTCTTGTCTCAGCCTCCCAGGTAGCTGAGACTACAGGCACTCGCCAGTGGGCTAGTTCTTGCACCTCTGGCCTCAAGCAGTCCTCCTGCCTTGACCTCCCAAAGTGTTGGGATTACAGGTGTGAGCCACCACACCCAGCCTGGTTCTGTTTATTTATTTTATTTTATTTTATTTATAATTTTGAGACAGAGTCTTGCTCTGTTGCCCAGGCTGGAGTGCAGTGGCAGGATCGTGGCTCACTGCAGCCTCAACCTCTTGGGTTCAAGCCATCTTACCACCTCCGCCTCTTGAGTAGCTGGGACTATAGGTACACACCACCATGCCTGGCTATGAATTCTATTTCTTAAGGGAATATGTGAACTATGAATTTGGCATGCCAAAAGTTATGACTCTTTAGTCTCAAATTACTGCTTGTTTGACTAAGCTGCTTGACTGCATGTTCAGTTGTGAAGAAGAAAACAAAAGCAAACTTATGCATCATCAGCAAATGCGGCAAATATTTTGTCAAAAACTAAGTGTAAATGATGAAGTATAATTAACTCTTGTATTTATTTTATGGATCTTGACTTTCAAAGATTTGGCCTTTGAATTCTCTTAAGAGTCACATAACTTTACATGAAAGTAATGAACAACCTATCTGTATGGAAATTTCTGGCTTATTTGTTGTTCTGAAATTTTATGGTTGAATCAGCATTTCTGAGAAAGCTAGAGGCTTTGAGTGGCCAGCTTTTCAGTTAAGTGTAGAATGTAGTGGATTTCAACACTTTCTAAATAGGGTATCTCTGTCGAGCCTTAGAAAGTACATTGAGCACAGGGAAGTCACTGTTGTCAGGCAGAAGAAGAAGAAGAAAAGGAGGAGGAGGAGGAAAGAAGAAAGAAGAAGAAGGAAGAAGGAGAAGAAGGAGGAGGAGGGGGAG
>NC_045440.1:98423677-98441726 GCF_002776525.5 Piliocolobus tephrosceles
AAAGAAAGAAAGAAAGAAAGAAAGAAAGAAAGAAAGAAAGAAAGAAAGAAAGAAAGAAAGAAGAAAGAAAGAAAGAAAGAGAAAAAACAGTACAAAACAGAGTGCAAATATCCTTTTTTTTTTTTTTCTCCCCGGACCAGGTCTCACTCTGTCTCCTAGGCTGGAGTGCAGTGGCAAGATCTCAGCTCACTGCACCCTCAACTTCCCTGGGCTCAGGTGATCCTCCCACCTCAGCCTCTCAAGTAGCTGGGACAACAGGAATGTGCCACCATGCCCAGCTAATTTTTCTATTTTTTATAGAGACGGAGTTTTGCCATGTTCAGGCTGGTCTTGAACTCCTCTGCTCAAGCAATCTGCCTGCCTCAGCCTCCCAAAGTGCTGGGATTACAGGCTTGAGCCACCACACCCAGTTGTCATTTAATTTTTGTCACTTAAATTTAATTACAAAGTATTTTAGGCATACAAAAAGTAGAGATAAGGAGTACCCATGTATTCATAACTCTTAACCTAGTTTAAGAGCTAAAGCATTATATATTTGTAGCTCCCTTGTATACTTTTCACTTATCCCATTTCTCTCCCACTTTTCCTAGAAATAATCACTATCTCAAACTTCGTGCTCATTATTCCCATGCATGGTTTTATATTCTTACCACATATGTATTCTACTGAATGAGTGTACCATAACTTTCACTTTTGTTATCACTTTCACAGCCTCCATGCTTCCCCCAGCCCCCACCCTGATGTTCCCTTGAGGTACAATTGATAAAATCTAGTTTTCAGTTCCATACAGATTCTTAGCTTATCTTCTGATCTCTTAAAGGAAACATCTTGGCCCTTGCAGCAACACATTTACAAACTAGCTTAGGATTCTGAGCATACTTCTGCAGGCAGTTTAATTATTTACTAATTCTTCCTTTATTCTGAGAATAACCCTTTCCGGACTGTGTCTTAAAATTCTTGGCACACTTAACTATAGTTCCATGCTTTACCATAAAATCATTATCCTAGGTGTGTAACTCTGTGATCTGGTAGTTTATAATGGCAAGAATCTACATTTTGAAGACCCAAGCCATTATTTTTCTTTCACCAGCCATCACAAAAGCTATTTCTGCAACCAGGAAGAGAGATCTCACCAGAACCCAACCAGGCTGCCACGTAACTTGGGACTACCAGCTCCAGAACTGTGAGGAAAAAAAAATCTTCTCTTGTTTAAGTCACCCAGTATGTGGTATTTTGTCATGGCAGCCCTAGCAAACTAACATGCACACTAATCCCAATAATTGACTGCACAGTATACTGAAAAAGAAGAGTGATCAAGCATCAAGAGCAGTGGGAGGTCGGAGCTCCTGTTTGGGCTCTGTCACTCAGTACTCAGACTGTAGGGCATAACACTTGACCCTTTGAAGCTCCCTTTTCCTCATCTATAAAATGAAGGGCATTAGGTAGCACTTCATGTCCCTTAAAATTTTCAAAATGAAAGTATTTAATTCACAAATTGTGAGCTATGGCTCAGGCAATTATAGCACCACTACTCCATCTCAGGAAGTAATCATGGATATTCACCGAGATTTAGTTACAAACATATTCATGACAGAACTGCAATTAATGGCAAAAAACAAAAAATCCTGTCAATAACCTAACTACACAATAAAGTATGTTAAATCAGAGACAGACAATATCTTGCCATTATAAATGATACTTTAAGTGAACATTGTACAAACCCATTAAAAATTGTTTTTGTGGCCGGGCACAGTGGTTCACGCCTGTAATCCCAGCACTCTGGGAGGCCCAGGCGGGCAGATCACCTGAAGTCAGAAGTTCAAGACCAGCCTGGTCATGGTGAAACCCCGTCTCTACTAAAAACACAAAAAAATCAGCCGGGTATGGTGGCGCGCATCTGTAATCCCAGCTACTCGGGAGGTTGAGGCAGGAGAATCGCTTGAACCTGGGAGGCGGAGGTTGCAGTGAGCCAAGATTGTGCCATTGTGCTCCAGCCTGGGCAACAAGAGCGAAACTCCATTTCAAAAAAAAAAAGTTTTTGTTAATGACCATCAAGGATATAGTGTTGAGAAACCTTGTTCTTTAAAATCATAGTTTGGCAAAAACTTTGAAATCTCAGCAGTGAAAATGGAACATCTCACTCTTGTAGGATCTGAGCTCTATGAGTCATTTTATTTTTTAATTTTTGGGGGTACATAGTAGACGTATATATTATAGGGTACATGAGACATTTTGATACAGGCATACAATTCACAATAGTCACATCAAGGTAAATGGAGTATCCATCACTTCAGCATTTATCCTTTGTGTTACAACCCAATTATATTTTTATTTTTAAATATACAATAAATTATTGCTGACTATAGACACGCTGCTGTGCTATCAAATACTAAATCTTCACTCTAACTATATGTGACTTTTTAAAATCTTTTTTGAACTGCTTTATTCAAGTATAATAGACACGAATTAAACAATACTTTATATATTTGATAAATTTTGAAATATATACCTGTAAAACCATTACCACAATCAAAATAACGCACATATCCATCACATCCAGTGGTTTCCTGGTACCCCTTGGTAATCCCTCCCTCTCTCCCATTTCTCCTTCCTCCCACCACCCTCCACCCCCATACCCAAGAAATCACTGATTTGCTTTGTCACTACAGATTAGTTTGCATTTTCAAGTTTTATGCCAATGGAATCATACACCATGTACTCTTTTTTATCTGGCTTCTTTCACTCAGCATAATCCATGTTGTTACATGTATTCATAGTTCATTCCTTTTTATTTCTGAGTGGTATTCCACTGTATGGGTCACTCCCAGAAAAAAAGCAGTCCTTATTTCCAACCAGGTGCAGAGCTTCAGGTAAAGGGTTTCAGACACAACAGCTTAACTTTGTCATTTGCAAGGAATTAGAATTCTCACTCTATTTAGGCCAGACTTGATATTAACTTCTTTACATACCGCACCACTTTGATTTGAGGGGTTTTGTTTTGTTTTGTTTCTGAGACAGAATCTCCTTCTGTCGCCCAGGCTGGAGTGCAGTGGCACGATCTCAGCTCACTGCAGCCCCCGCCTTCTGGGTTCAAGTGATTTTCATGCCTCAGCCATCTGAGTAGCTGGGATTACAGGCGTGTGCCACCACCCCCAGCATTTTTTGCATTTTTACAAGAGACAGAGTTTTGCCATGTTGGCCAGACTGGTCTCGAACTCCTGGCCTCAGGTGATCCACCTACCTTGGCCTTCCAAAGTGCTGGGATTACAGGTGTGAGCCACCGTGCTCGGCCTGCTTTGAGTCTTTCAAGGCATTGCTTCATTTAAATTTTACCTAAACTCCAACCTATTGCAAATGAATAAACCTAACATTTTGGGACTACAGGTATGTTCCTGGTGGGCTTTATCACTTCCAATAAATACTCATGGCTACCTTAAGCGCAAAAAAGTGAAAGTATATGACCTTATTTTTGCTTTTAAAATATATTTTTTTGTTTGTTTTCTATTGTTAAGATTAAAGGACAGAAAAAAAGGTGATTGATTTTACTGAATCAATACTCAGTAGGCTGCCAAAGGGACTGGCGAACCCCACTACTATTATTGTTTTATATTTATTTATATACACACACACACGCGCATATATATATATATATATATATATTTGGAGACAGATTCTCCCTGTCACCCAGGCTGGAGTGCAGTGGTGCAATTTTGGCTCACTGCAACCTCCACCTCCCAGGTTCAAGCAATTCTCCTGCCTCAGCCTCCCAAGTAGCTGGGATTACAGGCAGGTGTGACCACGCCTGCCTAATTTTTGTATTTTTTTATAGGGACAGGGTTTTGCTATGTTGGCCAGGCTGGTCTCAAACTCTGAGCTCAAGCAATCCACCGCACCTGCCATTATTGTAACAGTCCAATTCAAAAATTCACAGGTGGACCGAGAGCGGTTGCTCAAGCCTATAATCCCAGCATTTTGGGAGGCCGACGCGCGCGGATCACAAGGTCAGGGCGACTGCAGCCTGGGCGACAGAGCGAGACTCCGTCTCAAAAAAAAAAAAAAATTCACAGATGTTCATCTAGAATAGGCGGAATTGTCAGTGGAACTTCCTAGGAACATCATGACCCTTCACATCTCTAGAACCAAAACACATGTAGAATTATAAATCTTATTTCACAAATATAAATGGAATTTGGAAACTTTTACAGTTAAAGCAGATCCCAGTAACATTTTCTAAGCTTTTGGCCTCCTAATTTAATTCAGTCTTTAATTATAAGTCTTGGCAGGTGTAGTATACTTTTATTATTTATTATTTACAAAACTCCCACACATGAATCACAATATGCATTACAACACTGTTGCAAAATAGGTCAAAACACATTTTTGGTATTTGGTGGTTATTAATACTACCCGTTGTACTCCTTGAGAAAGCCTGTACTTAGTTCACTTAAGACAGTTGCTTACACGCTAATTATCATTTACCAATGAAATACAGAGTTTCCTTATAGCAAAATACAATCTTAAAACTCTAAGGCAGCCTTCAAACATTCTCCTTATAATTAGAATCTGAAGGCCGGGCATGTTGGCTCACGCCTGTAATCCCAGCACTTTGGGAGGCCGAGGAGGGCAGATCACCAGGTCAGGAGATCGACACCATCCTGGCTAACACGGTGGAACCCCGTCGCTACTAAAAATACAAAAAATTAGCCTGGCGTGGTGGTGGGCGTCTGTAGTCCCAGCTACTCCGGAGGCTGAGGCAGGAGGATGGCGTGAACCCGGGAGGCGGAGCTTGCAGTAAGCGAACTTAGTGCCATTGAACTCCAACCTGGGCGACAAAGCGAGACTCCGTCTCAAAACAAAAAAAGGCAGTTCGTTTCCTTCCATAGCTGCATCCCAGAGATGGTCAACATAGCATACAAAGGAGACCATCCTGGCTAACACGGTGAAACCCCGTCTCTACTAAAAAATACAAAAAACTAGCCGGGCGAGGTGGCGGGCGCCTGTAGTCCCAGCTGCTCGGGAGGCTGAGGCAGGAGAATGGCGTGAACCCCGGAGGCAGAGCTTGCAGTGAGCTGAGATCCGGCCACTGCACTCCAGCCTGGGCGACAGAGCGAGACTCCGTCTCATAAAAAAAAAAAAAAAAAAAAAAAAATGGAATTTTTGGAAATTCCCTTTGCAGTCTTGTAGAAAAGCTTAAAACGTAACGGGAAAGCTCCCTCCATAAGTAAATACAATCTAATGTGCTTCCTCTTATGTGTTATTAAAACTCCAAATTAGTAGGAAAAGAATAGTGCCGCCCACGGGCGTTCCAACTTTTGAATTCTGGGAACTAACAACACTGAGAGCAAGCGTGAATGAGCCAAACGACGCAAACGTGCCCTCGCCAGGCTGGCAACTGGCAGGCACGCAGTGTATTAATTGCCCTGGGGAGAAACACTCTAGAGAGAAATACCCAATTTGTGAATTAAACCTAGGTCCCGGAAGAAGAGTGTTCGGCGTCAGACTCCGCTGAGCTCATTCTGGAAGGATCTAGCTGACTGGCGCCCCCAGGGAGAAAAAGCGATTCCACCTCAACAACACTCCAGAAAAAGGCATGAAGAGCCCTACACCTGCCAGGGTGACGTTGACCTAGACCCGGTGACCCGGTTCCTAGCGCTGCAGCCCTCCCCCGCCGCCCCCTTCTTGCACGAAGCCCCTCCCCTGTACTCATTCGTTGCGCCACGTCTCCTAACTCAGCGCCACCAGCCACCCTGCGGAGGCGTCCGCCAATTAACCCCTCCCAGCCTCTGGTCGACAGTCACGGGTCCTCAACGCCCCGTCTTAACCAGGCCCGAGCCCACCACCGCCAACCTTCCCGGCCGCGCCTTTGCCCCACCCGACCCCGCCCGCCCCCACGTGACGCCCACGCCCCGCCCACTGGCGCCACGTGACCCACGGTAGGCCCCGCGCGCGGCGTGGATCGCGGCCCAAGCCGCCATTGTTCCGCCGAGGGAGGACAGCGGGGCCTGGCGCTGGCGCCTAGACGCCGCTTAGCGGCCGCCACTGGAGACACTCCCTCCCGCCTCCCGGGTCTCCTGGCGGCGGCGGAGTGAGGCTGACAGCGGGGAACCTGGGAGACCCCTCCGCCCTCCCCGCGGTGGCAGCGGCCGATCCCTGGCTCCGGCGCAAGGGACGGCCGCGATGCGCTCGGCCTGAGGCTACCCGGCTCGGCCCTTCCTCGCTTCCCTTGACTATTCCACGGCGTCTCCGCGCCCCGGCGTCATCCTGCGAGTCCCTCTGACGGGAGGGAAGATGGCTGCACGGAGCTGGCAGGACGAGCTGGCCCAGCAGGCCGAGGAGGGCTCGGCCCGGCTGCGGGAAATGCTCTCGGTCGGCCTAGGCTTTCTGCGCACCGAGCTGGGCCTCGACCTTGGGCTGGAGCCGAAACGGTACCCTGGCTGGGTGATCCTGGTGGGCACGGGCGCGCTCGGGCTGCTGCTGCTGTTTCTGCTGGGCTACGGCTGGGCCGCGGCTTGCGCCGGCGCCCGTAAAAAGCGGAGGAGCCCGCCCCGCAAGCGGGAGGAGGCGGCGGCCGCGCCGGCTGCGGCCCCCGACGACCTGGCCTTGCTGAAGAATCTCCGGAGCGAGGAACAGAAGAAGAAGAACCGGAAGAAACTGTCCGAGAAGCCCAAAGTGAGTATGGGATGAGCGGCGGTAGAGAACGGGCGAAGGGCGGGCGTGGAGACCCTCGAGCTGGGGGGAGGCCGCGCACCAGCCGGGAAGGGAAAAGAGTGCTTAGTCCAAAGCCGAGAGAGACAGCTCTCCCAAGTGGAGCAGGCGGTGATAGGTGGTCATGTTATTTGGGGAATGGGGGAAACTCAGGAAGTATAGGATGGGTGGGGAAGCCCAGTTTCGAGGAAAGAAGTTAGGAGGTCTGAGGGGTCCGTTCAGATAGGCGCCCAGAGGTCAAGCCATCTTTGGGAACCTTGACTGCTAGAATAGCACAGCATCCTTCCTTGAGGCCTGCAGAGTAGGCTGCATGTGGAGCGTCATGGGACCTTAAGGTGGTGTTGGGAAGTTGTGGAAAGCCTGCGCTCGGAAGACAGATGTCTGTCTCAAGTCACATTGAGACAGTAGCCAGTGGAGGAAGTACGGTGACCTAGAAATTCTGGGGCTTACACAGGATTAAAGGTGTCCAGGTCTAGAAGCGCTTCCATTTTAGTTGGGACTGTTAAAGGGAAATGGTTGCCCACTCTTGTTCTGGCACATGTGGCCAACAGAGGCCGGAACGGGAGCAAGGCAAGAAGGGGTCGGTTACCTAATACGCTTTGAGGTGTATGGTCCTATGAGAAAGAGCTAAGGCGAGTTCAGCTGATGAGTCTGTTGCACACTCTGTGGTTTGGTAGATTTGTGAAACAGAGTAAAGGGAGATGACAGGGCAGAATGGTGAAAGCCGAGAGAGGAATTCAGGCACCGATTTGCTGGGCCACGTGTGGAAGTCACAGAGGGCATCACATCTGTCTTAGGCCTTCGTGTTTTATGTTTACATTCTTTATTGCCATTCCCATGGTTCTTCCATTATATCTTTAATAGTTTTATGTATTTTTAAAAATATTTTACATTTGAGCAAATTGAAACTATGGAGGGTATGCAGTTAGAAACAGCACCTAACCTATTTTTAATCCGCCGAATTAAGCTCTTCGCCTTTTCAGTACAATTCAGTAAGCCAGTACGAAGGCCCTACTATGTGAAATTTGCACTCTGGTGTTTGGAGGGCAGTGCAGGGTATACACAGAGTCAATCTGGGAGACATATTCATAGCTAATTAGAATTTTGCATAGACTGATAGGTGTTAAAGAGGTTTGAACTGAGTGTTAATGAGGTTTGGAGGGTAGGAGACATTTCAGTGGAGGGCTTTAGGAAAGTTGTTGGAGGAAATGGGGTTTGAGTTCAAACTAACAAGAGTTTTGTTGGTAACAAGCTCTAATCTCTAGATTACAGATGTGACAGGTCACAGTTAGTGCATTATGAGGCCTGGATAGGCCTTCACATTTTGCCTGCTGATTAAGAAGATGCAAGATACGTATGAAACCTGGAAAAGGCACAACTTTGTCAATGTAAATACTATCATACGTTAGGAGAGGAGAAAATAGAACTGGTTTGGAACATAAATAATTTAAACATTTGTGGAGACTATCAAGAATTACCAATTATCAAAGTAATGTTACGGTGAAAATAGAGAACCTTGCTCCAAGGTAAGGAAAGAAGGTGATCTTGAAAGAAACACATTCAGCACAAACCCCTGTGGATGAAGTGCATTGTGAAAATTTCAAAACCCTATTTGGGACATGTAGAATTTCAGATAAACTTGAGTTGAGAGAGATGGGTGCTCCGAGAACCCATCCGAAGTGCATTTGAACACTCAAATGACTCATCTGAAGGAATACAGACTCCAGTGAATGCTTATACAGTACTGTGAAGAATGCTTGGTAGACTTAGGACTTACCCCTTCCTTTTCATTCGAGTTAAGGAAGTGGGGAGTAAATAAGTAAACCTAGCGTTAGCTTTGAGGAGTGGAGAATGGGAAGACTGTATGGCTGAATGTTAATTGGGTGAGAAAATATCCTTATCTACCAAATACTGAAGATGTATTCGAGAAGTTTAACCAACATTTACAAAATTGGGACTTCAAGCTTTTGTGACTGAAACCCACAGTAAGAAATACGTTTTACATTACATAACACACATAAAACTGTTCTGTTTTTCTTTAATGTTCATGACCCACTGAATTCATTTCACATTTGACTGTGAGGCATGACCCACAGTTAGAAAAACGGCAGGTTTACAGGGCAAAGAAGTACAAGCTGCCATTTATTTAGGACTCATTAGATACCTTTAACTGAGCTAAGTATTGAAGAAAAGCTAGATACTGCTTACAAATTGAAGGCGGTAAAAAGGAATACAATATTGGCATATCTCTCTATGACGGGGATACAAATGTAAAAGCTCGGTTTCTCCCCAGGGAGCTTTTTGTTTCAGTTGTGGAAAAATATATACTTAAAAACTGAATGATACAACTGGTTGTGAACCCAGGTGGGCATGAAAGGCCTCATCACAGAAGCTGACTTTGAAAGTGGGTAGGAGTGCCCAGGAATTCAAGAACGACCTGGGCAATATAGTGAGACCTCATCTCTACAAAAAATTTAAAAAATTATCCCAGTGCGGTGGTGTGCACATGTAGTCCCAGCTATTCTGGAGGCTGAGGTTGGAGGATTGCTTGAGCCAGGAGGTGGAGGCTGCAGTGAACCAATTCGAGGCCCTGTCTAAAAAGGAGGAGAAGGGAGGGCAGTAAGCAAGATAATGTGAGAGGCCTGAGAAACAGCAAAAGCTCAGGATTGAAAGAAGACAACTCTGTCAGCCTGACAGGAATGGGAAACTCTAAAATTGAGTAAAGCATTTTACCTTGCTCTGTGCAGTGTATCTTGTTTACAAATTGAAAATCTTAGTTGAGTTAAAACACTGCAGGATTCTTCAAAGTGTTATCCTTGGCTACTTGCATTGAGAGTCACCTTGAATGCTTGTGGAAATGCTTGGGCCAGGCGCAGTGGCTTATACTTGTAATCCCAGCACTTTGGGAGGCACTGGTGGGAGGATCGCTCGAGCCCAGGAGTTTGATGCCGTAGTGAGCTATGATCAGGTGACTGCACTCCATCCTAGGGAACACAGCAAGACTCTGTCTTTTAAAAGAAAAAAAAAAAAGCTTGTAGATTCCTGATCTCTGATCTTTTCATTCCATTATTTTTAGCTTTTTCTTAAATCATTCCAAGTTTTGCGACTCCTGTTTTTTTTCATTTGTAGAGTAAATAGTGGCTAAATCTGTATTTACCTCAACCTGTTTATAAGCAATTTCTGAAATTATTTTATCAATTTGTTTTTTATCCCCTAATAAAATCATGCCATAGATCTTTTAGGGTATGAATTACAGTTTGTTTCCTAATTGACAGTGGGGGAGGGGGGCACTTTTTACTGGGCTCAGTTCTTGGCATTTTTTCTTTTCCCCCTTACCCCGTTCTTGGCATTTTTGGAAATAATTATATGTATTTTTCATGACATCTACCTCAAAGTCTGTATTAAATGGGCACTCAATAAGTACTTTTTCACTTGATTTTTAATCTGAGTAATGACTTAGATTGAAGTGAAGTCTGCAAAAACTGGTCTGTAACAATTGGCTTTGAATTCCGGAAGCACATAATTGGATTAATATCAAAGAAAATTCTTTTTTTTTTTTTTTTTTTTTTGAGACGGTCTTGCTCTATTGCCTATGCTGGAGTGCAGTGGTGGTTATAGCTCTCATAGCTCACTGCAGCCTCAAACTCCTGGCCTCAAGCCATCCTCCTGCCTTGGCCTCCCAAAATGTTGGGATTACAGACATGAACAACCAGCTCAAAAATTTATTTTAGGGAACAAGTTATTTGCATATTAGTGTAGGAATGTTCATAAAGATTTGCTATAGTGTAATTTCCATATCTCTAAGCTCAATGAATAAAATAATAATTCCTTTTGTTTGCTACCAGATAGCTTTGCACAATGCTTGGGACTCAAAAAATAATAATTGTTGAATGCATAACATAGTAAGATGTCCAACAAAAGTGTTTATACATCGTACTCCTATTTTTCATGACTGGTAAATACCTATGTGAGCCCCTTTTTATAGTGGAAAATGGCTGTTTGCCTCATCTGGCTATAATTTTGTGAGGTGAAGGACTGCCTATATGATGACCCCATAAGATTATAATATTGTATTTTTACTATACCTTTTCTGTGTTTAGATACACAAACACCATTGTGTTACAGTTGCAACAGTATTCAGTACAGCAACATGCTGTACAGGTTTATAGCCTAGGTTTGTGTCAGTATACTGTGTGATGTTTGCACAAAGATGCATTTATCAGAATGTATTCTCCTCATTAAGAAATGCATGACTGTGTTCTAATAGTATGCAGTGGTTTTTGTAGTCATTACTTCTGTTCCAGTTTCACTGCCACTGCCCTACTTTAGGACTTTATTACCTTTTGCTTGGACTATTCTAACATCTGGTTTTCCTGCTTCCAGTTTCTTTTTTGCCGATCTTTTCTACCCACTCATGCAAGTTGAGTCTTTTGAAGCCTAACCCTGATCATATGACTTTGATGTTCACATTGTTTCAGTAGTTTCCCCATCACCTGTTGAACAAAATCCAAAATTCATGACATGGCACTCAAGTCTCTTCATGATCTAACCTTACCTTAGGCTTGTCTCTCACCATTACTCCTAAGACAAGAAATAATTATCTTTGGCTAGATTTCTGTGTCTCTTTATTATTATTTTCATTTTTGTTGTTGTTGTTTTTATTGTTGTTGTTTTTGGGGACAAGAGTCTTCACTTTGTCCCAGGCTGGAGTGCAGTGGTGTGAACACAGCTCACTGCAGCCTCCACTTCCCGGGCTCAAGCAATCCTCCCGCCTCACCCCCTCAAGTAGTTGAGATTACAGATGCACAATACCACACCTGGTTATTTTTGTATTTTTTGTAGAGATGGAGTTTCACCATGTTGCCCAGGCATGGTCTCAAACTCCTGAGCTCAGGCAGTCCACCTGCCTTAGCCTCCCAAAGTACTGGGATTACAGGCGTGAGCCACTGCCCCTGGACATTGTTTTTATCTATTAAAAGGCCCTTCTTTCTATCTGTCTACCAATTTATTTTTTTTTTTTTTTCTTTTTTTTGAGATGCAGTCTCACTGTGTCGCCCAGGCTGGAATGCAGTGGTGCGATCTCGGCTCACTGCAAACTCCGCCTCCCAGGTTCACACCATTCTCCCGCCTCAGCTTCCCGAGTAGCTGGGACTACAGGTGCCTGCCACCACACACCCGGCTAATTTTTTGTATTTTTAGTATAGATGGGGTTTCACCGTGTTAGCCAGGATGGTCTCGATTTCCTGACCTTGTGATCTACCCACCTCGGCCTCCCAAAGTGCTGGGATAACAGGCGTGAACCACTGCGCCCAGCCAATTTCTTTTCTTATTTTTGTTTTTAAATTTCTTTTCAAGACAGGGTCTGGCTGTGTCAACCAGGCTGGAGTACAGTGGCGTAATCTTGGCTCACTGCAGCCTCAACCTCCCAGGCTCAAGTGACTCTCCCACTTCAGCCTCCTGAGTAGCTGGGACTAGACGCACACCACCGTGCCCAGCTAATTTTTGTATTTTTTGTAGAGATGGGGTTTTGCCATGTTGCCTGGACTGGTCTTGAACTGCTGAGCTCAAGTACTCCGCCTGCCTAGGCCTCCCAAAGTGCTGGGATTGCAAGCGTTAGCCACTGTGCCCAGCCTCTCTCTACCAATTTCCACCTGTTCTTCAAGGCCCAGCTGTAGTGCTGGTTCAACTGTAAAGCCTTCCCCAGCTCCTCAGCTAGAGTTATATATTGTAACACCTAGCATAATGTTTCGTGTTTAGTGGAAACTATGGAATTACCTTTTTAAAAAATTTTTTATTTATTTTTTGAGCTGAGGTCTCACTCTGTCACCCAGGCTGGAGTGCAGTGGCGAGATCTTGGCTCACTGCAACCTCTGCCTTGCAGGCTCAAGTGATCCTTCCACCTCAGCCTCCCGAATAGCTGGGACCACAGGCACGCACCACCACACCTGGCTATGCCATATTGTTTGGATTAGAATGGTCTAATATCACCATTTCATGTGGTTCTGTCTAATAATCATTCTGCAAGTATCTGAGTGTCTGCCCATTACCCATATTAGGAGCACAAAGCGCATTACTAGTGGTCACACACATAAAAGGTATGTTGTAAATGGTACTGGAACAGATCAGCGTAGTTGATTTTCTTTATCTGCAGAAATTCTATAAAGTTCCCACTGAATTAGCAAGTACTAAACTAGTGCTTCTAGGGAAAATGCAAAGTTAGGTCCAAGCCTCTGGTCACAATAGTTTCACCAATACCATATACGATACATAGTCTTGTTTTACATGTGTTTCTGTTTGAAGACATTTAATTTAGTTGATTCACATAATTGAACTCACGGCCAACAGCACTAGAACTCATGCCTGAACAAAGCTTATCTAATGCATTATTTTCTTTGTAAGGTATATCACAGCCTTCTTATGCTTAAGAATGCTAGGCAGCACTTCAGCACTACAGTTGGGGACCATTTTAAACAGCAAAATCACTAACGAAAAGCACCAAAAAAATGCAAAATATGTGGCACTAAATAGTCCTCAGAAAGGATCCTTATTTACAGTGATGAGAGCTGAAATAAGAAGGTGGAATCTTGACCTCAGCTGGGAATGTGCCTGCAGAGTGACTTTGCAGCCCTGTGCATGTGCATGTCCACAGATGACCGTGAAAGTACCTCAAGTATTGATTTTGGAGTTAAAATAAATTTTAGTGAAAAGGTAAATTCACTAATACAGAATCCATTAATAATAGGGAGCAAGTGTATATTAGTCTCTATCTATATCTACACTGTTCTGTCATCTCCAGAACCTCATGTCTACATGTATGCTTGATTTCTCTGATTGGAAGTCTAATATGTATCTCAAACTTTTTAAAAATTGTCTCAAACTTTTAACATCTCCAAAACAGAACCTGTTATTTCTTGCCTTCTTCCAGTCTTCCCCATTTCTGTAAGTGGTAAATTACTCTACCATCCATTCAATTATTCAAGCCAAAAATAGAAGAATCATCCTTGATTCTAATCTTTTTCTCACCTCCTCATATCTTCCTCACCTTATATCTAACCCATCAGCAAAGTACCATCAATTTTATCTCCAAAATATATATTCAATCTGACTACTTTTTCTAGTGTCACCTTAGCTCCCCTAACCTGCAGCAGTAGCCTTCCTTTTACTGCATCCAGTCCTTTCTCAATGCACTAGTAATGAGTTTTTTCAAAGCAAATCACCATGCTGCTTAAAACCAGCACTTAGTAGCTTTTGCGTTTAAAATCCAAACTTCTTTCCATGGCCTGTATGGCCCAGCACCTGCTTTTCTTTTTAAGCTGAATTTGAGTGAGTTTCCTGTCATTTGCTATTCAGTTCTTCAAACTCTTTCACAACCCAGCATCTTTACATGAGCTATTATTAACACTTTTGGAACAATCTTTCCCTCAGCCTTTAGTTTTCACCTTAAAAGTCACCTTCCACGAAAATATTTTCCTGATAACCCTATTTGAAATTTAGACATCCCTTTCTATTTTCTGTCTTAGCCCCTTAGATGTTTCCTTCATAGTGGTTATCACAGTTTGTACATTATTTGTTTACTTACCCATTTACTTTTTTGGGTTCTCTCCCTCCCCAGATTGTAAACCAGTGGCAAACTGCTTGGCATATAAGTGCCTTTGGTAATTATCTGTTGAACTGAAAGCTGAATGAAGTGGCTAAAATAACGTCTCACAGTTAATTGGATAATCTGTCATTGAATTAAATAAATTTGTCTCTTAATATATTCCCAATAGAATTGTGTTTTTTTATTCTTAGGTAATGGTTTTGCTGGTAATATTAAAAACAAATAGTATCACTTGCCACCTATAGAGTTTTCTTTTTTCCTTTAAGTCACTCTTTGTTAGTTTTAATTCTTCATAGAAGAATCAACCAGACACGGTGGCTTACACCTGTAATCCCGGCACTTGGGGAGGCCGAGGCGGACGGATCACCAGGTCAGGAGATTGAGACCATCCTGGCCAACATGGTGAAACCCCATCTCTACTAAAATCTACTAAAAATACAAAACTTAGCCAGGTGTGGTGGTGTGCACCTATAGTCCCAGCTACTCAGGAGGCTGAGGCAGGGGAATCACTTGGACCCGGGAGGCGGAGGTTGCAGTGAGCCAAGATCGCGCCACTGTACTCTAGCCTGGCGACAGAGTGAGACTCCGTCTCAAAAAAAGAAAAAAAAAAGAAAAAAAGAATAATCATTTGCTCAAAAAATTCCAAATGATAGGTAAAACAAATATTCATGATTTTACAGAAGAGAAATCTTGAGATTCAGAAAAATTAACTGACTTATTCAAGGTCATAGAGCAAAGGAGTTTCAAAGGCAAAACAGTATCCTAATTTCTAGTCTAAGAACTTTGTTATTTCCACTATACCTCTCTGGTTTCGATGGCGTGTTCCAGGATATTAAATTGCGTTCAGAGAACAAATTCAATTTTCCCAGTGAGTTATAGCTTTATTGCTTTTAAAGTTTCGAGTCAGAAGTTTCTGCTGAAAATTATTATGACCTTACAAAAGCTCCAGAATTTTGGTTCCATTTGTTTGGTTATGTGACAGGATTTTTTCATCTTTTCTTTTCATTCTGCCAGAGGCCTAACGGAAAAGACCTTTATACAGTTCTGACAGAAAAGACCTTTAGTAGTTGTGCCCATCTTAGATACCAAGAACGACAATAAACCCTATGAACATTAATTTTAGTTGTGCTTTGGCATTATTGGTTAGTGTACTATTTCGCAAGTCTGTAAAAAGCCTTGAGAGTATTTTTAAATCATTATTCAAGCAAAATTCAGAGACGTAAGTGAGGAATTGGTGTTATTTCATTAGTTTTAAAATGCACTTTTTTTTCTCTCCAGCTATGCTAGTAGTTTTCAAACCTTTCCATGGAATAACAGGCTTCCCAGAAGGCATCCATCAGAATCTCTTAGATGTCTTTCTTCTGTCTAAGAAAGAATTATACAGATGTGTATTTGCTGTTTCACTTGTAGTTCTTATCATACCCATCAGATGTAAAATATTGAAAACCAATGCTTGTATTTAGTTTTTCAGAAATCATCTTTGGCATGTCTTGGCAATGTGACAGTTATTATCATCTCCCCATCATCTCATAAAGGTAACCCTGAGCATCCCTGCTTCAGTCAACAAGGAGACAGTTTGGAATCCTGAGTTGAAATTTTGGCTGTTTAGAAAGCACAAGGATCTTTACCACTAAAGGAAATATCTCAGTATATAGTGAGGTTTTGCAAATTTGAACCATAGGTTATATTTGTAAGATTGTTCTCTCAGTTATTAAGAGTTTGAAATTGGGATTGAACTGTGTCTAAAGCTATGGTTTATGTGTATGTTTAGTTTATGTAGTTGATATGTGCATAACATTTGGCAGGGGAAAAAGTTTTTACTTTCAAACAAACTGACAAGAAATTGTTCCATCTTGAATTGTGTAAGAACGTTTCACAACTAAAACAAACTTACCAAAACTAGGTCTTGTCCATTAAATGAGATAATGCTTGTAATGTGTCTAGGAAGTACTTGGAAATTATTATTGTTAGACTGTCTTATAGTCTAACCTATCAGCTACAATGATGCCTCTTCTGAATTTCCTAATTTCTTGCCTTTTATCTTTTTTTTTTTAATTATACTTTAAGTTCTGAGATACATGTGCGGAATGTGCAGGTTTGTTACATAGGTGTACATGTGCCATGGTGATTTGCTGCACCCATCAACCTGTCATCTAGGTTTTAAGCCCCGCGTGCATTAGGTATTTGTCTTAATGGTCTCTTGCCTCTTATCGTTTTTATGATGAGGATAATATATATACTATGCCTCCTGTATGCTCAGTATCACTTTTAGCCAGTAAAATTGAGATTCTGGCCACACACAGTTGCTCACACCTGTTATCTCAGCATTTTAGGAGGCCAAGGCAGGCGGATTGCTTGAGCTCAGGAGTTTGACACTAGCCTGGGCAACATGGCAAAACCCTGTCTCTACAAGAAGTTAACTGGGCATGGTAGTGTTCTCCTATAGTCCCAGCTACTTGGGAGGCTGAGGTGGGAAGATGGCTTGAGCATGGGAGGCGGAGGTCGCAGTGAGCCCAGCCGAGATCATATACTACTGCACTCCAGCCTGGGTAACGGAGCCAGACCCTGTCTCCAAAAAAAAAAAAGTGACTTTCCAGTGTTTGTCCAGGGTGAAACACATTTGGGATCTCTATCCTGGTCTCTCAGCTTGCTTTCAAAACCTATACTCTTGAGAGTGTGAGGGAGAGTATACCTTTTGTTTTGTACTTTACTATATGTTATTGTATACCTGTCTTCCTTTACTAGGTTCTAAGCTTGAGTGCAGGCATTGAGCCTTACTTGTCTTTGTTTCAAAGTGTTAGGGTTCTACATATCACTCTACTGAGTGAATATTATGTAATTTTCTTAGAAAACAGCAGCTTTTTAAAAAGAAAGATAGCATTACAATGCTGCTTCTAGAGCAAGCCTGGACTATTTTAAGCCTCTGAGATGATATATTTGCTTATTATGTTTAATCCATTAACTTCCCAAAAGAATTTGCATCTGGAGCATTGGACCTGATGGATGCCTGTCCAGGCCCTTTTGACCACCAGGACTTAACATTTATCTGAGCTTGTTAATAGAAAAAATGGCCTAAATGCTTGAATGTGGGAATAAAGGACATAGGCCATCATAGCTTTGGAGAGAAAAGGATATTAGAACAGAAGATGGGCCAGGTGCAGTGGCTTATATCTGTAAGCCTAGCACTTGGGGAGGCCAAAGTGGGAGGATTGCTTGAGCCCAGGAGTTCAAGACCAGCCTGGGCAATATAGCAAGACCTCATCTCTACCAAAAATTTAAGAAAAATTTTAAAAAGAAGGGAAAAGCTGTTTCTGGAGAAGTATGCTTTCCCATGCTTTGTCATTTAGTGTAATTCTAACAAGAAATTTGTAAGACAAAATACGTATTTTTCTCATATTTACAAATGATGAAATCAAGGGTTAAGTCAAGGAAAATGCTTAAAATCAGTGATTAAATATGGAAGCCTTAATCCCAGGTTTGTCAAACTCCAAAGCCCATGGTCTTCTCATATTCCATTTTTTGGGGGAAATTGGTAGACTGCCCTTCTAGTTTCTAAACCTAAGAAGTGTCTAGGTCATTTGAATAATCATCTTTACATGTTGTGGCTAGAAATATAGTTTATATAAGTAAGGGTTCTATGTGATTTCATTTTAGAAGTCAGTGTTAAACCTTATATATGTTTACCTCAGATACAGGTTCTTTTGCAAGTTGGAATCAGTTTTTTTTTTTTTTTTTTTTTTTTTT